>NW_020838007.1:1856490-2050310 GCF_003676395.1 Aethalodelphis obliquidens
GGGACTACTCTTCGTTGTGGTGGGCATGCTTCTCATTGCGGTGGCTTCTCTTGTTGCGGGGCACGGGCTCTAGGCACATGGGCTTCCGTAGTTGTGGCATGCGGGCTCAGTAGTCGTGGCTTGCGGGCTCTAGAGCGCAGGTTCAGTAGTTGTGGTGCACGGGCTTAGCTGCTCCGCGGCATGTAGGATCTTCCCAGACCAGGGCTCAAACCCGTGTCCCCTGCATTGGCAGGCAGATTCTTAACCACTGCACCACCAGGGAAGTCCCAGGGGTGGCTGTATTAATACCACACAAAGGAGACTTCAGGGTAAATAATATTACGATAAATGAAGAAGGTATTTAATAGTGATAAAGGACATAATAACCTTAAATGTCTCTGCATCTATAGCAGAGCTTCAAATGAAGGAAAAACTGCTGTAACTGCTAATAGACAAATTCACAATCAACTTCAATCCCTTCTCTCAATAACTGATAGAACAAGCAGACAGAAAATCTGCAAGGATACAGACAACCTGAACAACACTATCAACCAGCTGGACCTAACCGACATTCACAGAAATCTCTGCCCAACTACAGCAGAATACACATTCTTTTCACATGCGTACAAAACATTCACCATAATAGATAAATATATAAGCCATAAAACAAATCTCAATACATTCATAAAGGTTCAAATTTAAGTGTGTTGTTTGATCACAATGGAATTAAATTAAAAATCAACAGCAGAAAGATGTCTGGGAAATCCCCCGACTATATAGAAAACAACTGACATTCTTCTAAATAGCCTATGAGTCAAAGAGGAAATGAAAAGGGAGATTAGAAAGCATTTTAATTTAATGAAAGTTTGTGAAATGCAACTAAAGCAGTTCACAGAGGCAAATGTATTGCATTAAATTTCTATATCAGGGGATTACCCTGGTGGCACAGTGGTTAAGAATCCACCTGCCAATGCAGGGGACGCAGGTTCGAGCCCTGGTCTGGGAACATCCCACAAGCCGAGAAGCAACTAAGCCCGTGCACCACAACTACTGAAGCCCGAGCGCCTAGAGCCCATGCTCCACAACGAGAAGCCACTGCAATGAGAAGCCCATGCACCGCAACGAAGAGTAGCCCCTGCTCGCGGCAACTAGAGAAAGCCTGCGTGCAGCAACAAAGACCCAACACGGCTGTAAACAAACAAACAAATAAGTTTTTTTAAATGCTTAAAATTCCTATATCAGAAAAGAAGAAAGGTCTCAAATCAATGACCTCAGCTGCCACTTTAAGAAATCTGAACATGGCTTCTCTGGTGGCGCAGTGGCTGAGAGTCCGCCTGCCGATGCAGGGGACACGGGTTCGTGCCCCGGTCCAGGAAGATACCACATGCCGCGGAGTGGCTAGGCTCGTGAGCCATGGCCGCTGAGCCTGCGCGTCTGGAGGCTGTGCTCCGCAACGGAGAGGCCACAACTGCGAGAGGCCCGCGTACAGAAAAAAAAAAAGAGAACTTTCCTTTTCAAAAGACATTGTTAAGAGAATAAAAAGAAAAGTCGCATACTGGGAGAGAAGAACTGTAAATCACACATCTGATAAAGGATTTGTATCCAGAATATATAAAGAACTCTCATATTTCAATAAAAAGAAAACAACCCACCCAATTCTTAAAATGGGCAAAAGATTTTAATGGACAATTAACTAGGGAATTCCCTGGCGGTCCAGTAGTTAGGACTTGGTGCTCTCCCTGCCAGGCTGCCAGGGCCCCAGGTTCAATCCCTAGTTGGAGACCTAAGATCCCACAAGCCTTGAGGCATGGCCAAAAATAAAAAAAAAAAAAAGAATGCACAATTAACCAAAGAAGATACAGATGGCAAAAACACATAAAAAGATGCTCAACATCATTACTCATTAAGGAAATGCAAATTAAAGTCCTAATGAGATACCATTACATATTAGAATGGCTAAAATGAAAAATGACGATACCAAGAGCTGACAATATGTGAGTTAACTAGAACTCTCCTACAGTGCTAGTGGGAATGTAAAAATGGTACAACTGCTGTGGAAGACAGTTTGACAGTTTCTAAAAGGCTGAATATATACGTACTATATGACACAGTCATTCCACTCCTAGGGATTTATCCAAGAGAAGTATATGACCATACAGAGACATATTCAGAGTAATATTATTTGCAATAGCCAAAAGCTGGAAACAACCCAAATGCCCTGAACAACTGAATGGATAAACAAACTGCAGTGGAGCCATACCATGGAATACTACTCAGCAGTAAAAAGGAGTGAACCACTGAGATGCAGCAACGTGTAAGACAAAAGAAGACCAAAACGAGCAGCCAGCTGCAGGCTGCAGTTTGCCAAACGCTGTTCTAGAGTTAAGTGTCGAAATAAATCTACCCATAACCAGCACCTAACACACGGACGTGTCCACGGAATGTCTGCCGAACTGAACTACTCTGTTCTTTAAGCCGCTAACGAAGTGTCATCAGTTCTGATATCCCCGGGAAGGTTCTTTCCCTTCCTGACTCACCTGCACAGTGTAGGGGCTGTTCAGAAAGCAATCCAACCTGTGAATCACTGATTAACACATGTGAATTGCTCATTCAAAAAATATTTGCCAAGCACCACTTTGTGCTGGGCAACCCTCCAGGTGATTGTGCTAGTGTGGTCAATGGAGCAGGGAGAGTCAGGACGTGGCACAGCCTGCCTTCAATGCTGGGCGGGGACCAACACACAGTCAGCTGCTTACTGTGTCCGATGGGGATTCCCGAGGGTCTCACTGGTGTTACTCCAGCTGTAAATCAACATTCCCTTTCCTTTCTTCCTCAGTATCCTCTCGGGTCCCCTTGCAAAGCATCCAGCACAATTTCTGCCACATACAAAGCTGCTCAAAAATCGTCTCCCCGTCTTTTCACTACTGGGTTCACCAAGGTCCTGTCCCAGCCCCCTCTTGTGATGACTATCTCCTGGCTGGCTACTCTAGCCAATGGATTGTTGATGCTTTTTGAAATAATCCATGCCCTCACCATGTACATGCAAGGCCACAACACCAAAACACGAACTTCTTTCACACTAGTTCTCAAATCTTTTCATTTCAAAACCTTTTTATACGCTTAAAAATTCTGAGAACACCAAACATCTTTTGTTTATATGGGATACATCTATCAATATTTACTGTATTGAAATTAAAGCTGAGAAACTGTGTAAACACAAGCTTCCCAAGCATTTACTCAAAAGGTTAAACACATAATAAACGCTGGAGAGGGTGTAGAGAAAAAGGACCCCTCCCACACTATTGGTGGGAGGTAAACTGGTGCAGTCACTATGGAGAACAGTACGGAGGTTCCTCAAAAACTAAATATAGAGCTACCATATGATCCGGCAATCCCAATCCTGGGCATATATCTGGAGGAAACCATACTTTGAAATGATACATACACCCCAATGTTCACTGCAGCACTATTTACAATAGCCAGGACATGGAAGCAACCTAAATGTCCATCAACAGATGAATGGATAAAGATGTGATACAGATATACAATGGAATATTACTCAGCCATAAAAAAGAATAAAATAATGCCCTTTGCAGCAACATGGATGGATCTAGAGATTATCACACTAAGTGAAGTAAGTCAGACAAATAAAAACAAATACCATACGATACCACTTACATGTGGAATCTAAAAATGATACAAATGAACTTATTTAGAAAACAGAAACAGACTCACAGACTTAGAAAACAAACTTATGGTTACCAAAGGGGAAAGGTCAAGGGAAGGGATAAATTAAGAGGCTGGATTAACATATACACACTACCAGGACCTCCTGTATAGCACAAGGAACTCTACTCAATACTCTGTAATAACCTATATGTGAAAAGAATCTGAAAAAAGAATGGATATATGTATAACTGAATCACTTTGCTGTACACCTGAAACTAACACTACATTGTAAATCACCTATACTCCAATATAAGGAAAAAAAAAAAAAAGCTTAAACACAGAGTTACTATAGGAGCTAGCAATCCCACTCCTAGGTATGTGTCCAAGAGAACTGAATGCCAGGACTCACAGACACCTGTCCTCTGATGCTCACAGCAGCATGACTCACCAGAGCCAAGAGGAGGAACAACCCAGGTGTCCAGCAACAGATGATGGATAAACAAGCTGTGGCCTGTCCATACAATGGAATATTACTGGGTCATAAAAAGGAAGCAAATTCTGACACATGCTAAAATGTGGATGAACCTTGAGGACATTATACTCAGTGAAGCAAGCCAGACACAGGAGGACAAGTACTGTACGACTCCACGTACATAAAGTCCCTGGAGCAGTCAAATCCACAAAGACATAAAGTGGAAGAGGTTGCCAGGGGCCGGGGGTTGGGGATGGGAGCTTTTGTCTAATGGGGACAGAGTTTCAGTTTGGGAAGATGAAAAAGTTCTGGAGATGAATGGCAGTGATGGCTGCACACTACTGCCAATGTACTCACACTGACCTGTACACTTAAGATGGTTAAAGTGGTAGACCTGATGTCATGTGAATTTTACCACAATTTTTAAAAAACCCTTTAAAAGAAAGGAGAGGGCTTCCCTGGTGGCGCAGTGGTTGAGAGTCCGCCTGCCGATGCAGGGGATGCGGGTTCGTGCCCCGGTCGGGGAAGATCCCACATGCCGCAGAGCGGCTGGGCCCGTAAGCCATGGCCGCTGAGCCTGCGCGTCTGGAGCCTGTGCTCCGCAACCGGAGAGGCTGCAACAGTGAGAGGCCCGCGTACCGCAAAAAAAAAAAAAAAAGAAAGGAGAAAGAGAATGAATGAATGAAAGAATGAATGAATGAAAAGAGAGAGAATCCCAAGCACATATCCCACTGGCCATCACATCAGGTAGCCTCCAGAAATAGCACTCTGCACCTGTGAGAGAGGGAGAGAGAAAGGCAGACGACCCCTTGGTGCTGTCATGAAAATCATCCAACCTCTTGGAGTCCTAGAAACCCCAGCCACACGGTGACAGCTACTGCTTTTTTTTAAAAAAAATTATTTATTTATTTATTTTAATCTTTGGCTGCATTGGGTCTCCGTTGCTATGCACTGGCTTTTCCTCTAGCTGCGGCAAGTGGGGACTACCCTTTGTTGTGTGCACAGGCTTCTCACTGCGGTGGCTTCTCTTGTGAAGCATGGGCTCTAGGAGCATGGGCTCAGTAGTTGCGGCTCACAGGCTCTAGAGTGCGGGCTCAGTAGTTGTGGCTCATGGGCTTAGCTGCTCTGCAGCATGTGGGATCTTCCCGGACCAGGGCCCAAACCCGTGTCCTTCGCATTGGCAGGCGGATTCTCAACCACTGCACCACCAGAGAAGCCCAGAGCTACTGCTTTAACCACGTGATGCCTGGGGCCTGGAGGACTCGTGCCCCGTAGAAATGTCATGTCTCTGCAGTACAGATTCTTTCTCTAGATTCAATTTCTTCTTTGTCAGCAAGTCTCGGCCTCATTTTAAAATGTAAAGTGAGCTGTCTCAGGTTTCTGTATGAAATTTAGTACATGGCCTAAATTGTCTGGAACTGATTTCCTCTCACCATTTACCCACAAAGAAATAGAAGAAGGGACTTACATGGCACACCAATAGTTAGGACTCTGTGCTTTCACTGCCCGGGCCCGGGTTCAATCTCTGGTCAGGGAACTAAGATCTCACATGCCATATGGTGCGGCCAAAAAAAAAAAAAAAAAGAAAGAAAGAAATAGAAGGGGACTTCCCTGGTGGCACCAGTGGTTAAGAATCCACCTGCCGGGCTTCCCTGGTGGTGCAGTGGTTGAGAGTCTGCCTGCCGATGCAGGGGACATGGGTTCGTGCCCCGGTCCGGGAAGATCCCACATGCCGTGGAGTGGCTGGGCCCGTGAGCCATGGCCGCTGAGCCTGTGCGTCCGGAGCCTGTGCTCCGCAATGGGAGAGGCCATAACAGTGAGAGGCCCGCGTACCGCAAAAAAAAAAAGAATCCATCTGCCAATTCAGGGGACACGGGTTCGAGCCCTGGTCCGGGAAGATCCCACATGCCGCGGACTAAGCCTTTGCACTACAACTACTGAGCCTGTGCTCTAGAACCCAAGTGCCACAACTACTGAAGCCCAAGCGCCTAGAGCCCGTGCTCCGCAACAAGAGAAGCCACCGCAATGAGAAGCCCGCACACCACAATGAAGAGTAGCCCCCGCTTGCCGCAACTAGAAAAAGCCTGCGCACAGCCACGAAGACCCAACGCAGCCAAAAACAAATACATAAATTTATTAAAAAAGAGAAAGGGAGGAAGATGGCATACAGCAGAAGCCCATCACTTGGGAAATCAAAACTCAGCCCAGAAGTGCAGGAGCGGGTTGGGTCCCCTCTCCCCAGCCACCACGGCCCAGGCTCCTAGTGATCCGCAGGCCTAGTCCTAGGCTACCCGGCCTCCCCAACATGGTTCGCACATGCTTCCCCAGAAAGAGCTCAGGGTGGGGCCCAGCGGGTGCTGGGCAGCGCTGCGCAGGGCTAGAAGGCATGGCGCCTGGGCATGAGGGCTGCCGGTCCCTGCTAACAAGTGCTGACAACGCAGAGAAGTCAGATGCAGATCTGCGGGTCACCCTGCAAGGCAGGCCCCCTGCAGAGGGCTCACCTGAGTCCCGAGATCAGAGGCTGAGAATAAGGGGCCTGAACCCCCAGTGACAATAGGGAAGGCCCTGGGCTGCCACGATCAGGGAAGGTGGGGCATGTGCCCTGGAGGGAGCCCTGTGTGGCCGGGCCCAGCGGGACACATGAACCAAAGGGACCAAGTGGCTTCACGGTCACGCTGTGAGGAGCCACAGAGGAGTAGCCCCAGAACACCCATGACAGCAGGGCCTGGGAAGCCGTTCTAGAACCAGCTGTGATTACATCAGCAACTCCCACCTTCCCGACGGGTTCCAAGTGCCACTTGCCCTTTCAGGAGGCAAAGGGCCACCTCCAGCCTTCCTCCGGCACCCCCTCCCCTCCCATGTTCTTGGGAACCCTGACTCAGCTACTCCCATGGCTCCCCCTGTAGCACCCCTGGCCCGTTCCCAGTGGTTCCCAGTCGCTATCACTTCACGGCTCCAGCAGGTTCCTGGCATGATATACAGGGAGATGAGCTTTGAAACAGGCCCCAGGGACCTGTCCCGAGACAAACCACAGGCCTCAGCTCCCGGACTGCAGTGAAGCCCCTTGTCAGCCAAGACCCCTACTTCACCTTGCTTGGCTCCATCCCCTCCTGCGGGTGGTGGACACGAGGCCCCAAGGAGGTGGCCGGCTGCGCAGCTTCATGTGTGTCCTCCATCCCCTGGAATGACTCCGGGGCCCTCTGAGGAGGAACATGCTCTTGGAGGGACCTGCCCGGGGAAAGGGGTCAGGCCCAGGGCTCTGAACGGTGCGGTGCCCCGTCAAGGCCCCGTGGACAGGAGGCCTGGGCATCCCTAGGCTCAGGCAGACGCCAGGGTCACAGCAGGAAGGACACTGGCATCTGATCTTCAAGCCGCAAGGCGCTCAGAGACCAGCTGCCTGTGACCCTCAAGCCCAAGGGCCCAGAGTTCTAGAGCGAGCCGGAGGCATGTGACTCAGGGCAAACTATAGACTGAAGTGTTACCAGTGGGGTTTAAAGGCAGGCCAGACACCCTGCTGCTTATGCTATCCCAGCCTCGGCCGCCTGGCTCCCTCAGCAGAAGGGCTGACCCACCTGACCTGTCCCCTGTCGGGCTGTCACAGCAGGATAGGACCCAGATCCCCAGCCCCGAAGCCAGCACAGCTAAGCGGAATCCGGGCAGGAATCACAGCCGCCCCGCCAGGATGCTCTGCACTCTGATGTGGGGCGTGACTAACCCATTGTCCTTCAGAGGGTTGGGTCCAAATTTTCTGATTCTGACCCATATTCTCTCTGTTAAGACAGAAGTCAGAGGACTCATGAAATGCAGCGCCTCTGTAGAGGTCAGCCCCACAAAGCCCCAGGGGACCAGGGCTGCCTGTCTGCCAACGGGACCCAGAGAGTCAGGGGTGCACCAAAGCACTGTGAACATTAAAAGGCTCCTGTGGTGGTTTCAAAATACGTCCACTGATGCTTTGATGTGCCTCCCTACCACCAGGGGCTCCCCAGTCACTGTGACCTTCAAACCCTTCACTGAGCCAGGGCCAGGCTCCCCCTCACTCAGCCCACCTGAGGGAGAGAAGACGCCCCCTACTTCCCGGCACCTGCCTGCCCCAGGGGAGCGGCAGCCACTCCCGCCCATCAGCTGAGGAGTCACAAGGCTGGACATTGCCCCCCCCCCAGCATAAAGTGACAAGGCCGAAGTTCAGTGTTGATTTCTCATAAATAACAAGCACGTTCTACATCCAGGAGGTGAAGTGACCATCACCTGCAACCTTCCCTCCTCGGACACGGCCCAACCAAGACACTGGCTGGTCTGCTCTGCCTGCCCTTCCCTATGAGTCTCCTCAGTGGATGCTCGGGAAAGAAGGCCTAGCTGCAAGTGAGTGAGCCTAGAAGAGGAGGGGAGACCCCAGGAAAAGGACGGGACCAGAGAGGAGAGGCAGGATCGCAACGCATTTCTACTGAACCAACAGCACCTCAAGGAACGAACAGCAACCAGCAACAAGTCTACACTTTACGAGGGCTGGGTGCAGGGGAGGGGGGGTATACTTGGGAGGGAGACCAGGGCAAAGGGGTGGGCAGAACTGGAGTAACAGCATCCACCTCTGACGGAACATCCACTAGCAGCTTCATCCAACACTCATGCCACACATTTTTTACTTTTATTTTTTCTCCCGGTTTTATTGAGATATAATGACAAACAGCACTGTATAAGTTTAAGGAGTGCACCGTAATGATCTGACTTACAGACATTGTGAAATGATTATCACAGTTAAGTTTAGTGAATATCAATCATCTCATATAGATACAAAATTAAAGAAGCAGAGACATTTTTTTCCTTGTGATGAGAACTGTTAGGGTTTATTCTCTTAACGACTTTCCTATATAACACGCAGCAGTCTTAATTCTATTTATCATGTTGTAGGTTACATCCTGAGCACTTATTTATCTTACAACTGGAAGTTTTTACCTTTCGACTGCCTTCATCCAATTCCCCCTCCTCCCCCAACCCCCGCCTCTGGTAACCACAAATCTGATCTCTTTTCTCTGAGTTTATTTTTTGAAGTATGACTGACCTACAACGCTATGTTAGTTTCCGTTATATAACATAGTGATTCTATATTTCTATACACTTCAAATGATCACAACTCCAGCTACCATCTGTCACCATGCAAAGTTATTATAATATTATTGACCATATTCCCTATGTTGTATATTTCATACCTGTGAACCAATTACATTGCAACTGTAAGTTTGTACCTCTTAATCTCCCTCACCTATTTCTTTCCTTCCCCCACCCCTCCCCTCTGCAACCACCTGCTTCTTCTCTGTATCTATAACTCTGTTTCTGTTTTGTTACACTTGTTTGTTTTGTCTCTTTTTAAATTTTTATTTATTTATTTGGCTGCGCTGGGTCTTAGTTGCAGCACGTGGCACCTATGTTGCGGCATGCAGGATCTTTAGTTGCAGCATGCAGGATCTTTGGTTGTGGCATGCGGGATCTAGTTCTCTGACCAGGGATCGAACCTGGACTCCTTGCATTGGGAGGGCAGGGTCTTAACCGCTGGACCACCAGGGAAGTCCCTGTTTTGTTTTTTTTTAGATTCAACATATAAGTGAAATCATACAGTATTTGTCTTTCTCTGACTTACTTCAATTAGCATAAGACCCTCTAGGTACATCCACGTTGTTTTGTCTCTTTTTAAATTTTTACTCTTTGTCTCTTTTTAAGATTTTACTCTTTTTATGACTGAGTAATATCCCACTGTATATATATACCACATCTTCTTTATCTACTCATCAACTGATGGGCACACTTAGGTTGCTTTCATATCTTGGCTATTGTATACAATGCTGCAATAAACATAGGCGTGCATATATCTCTTTTACTTAGTATTTTCATTTTCTTCGGATAAATACCAAGGAGTGGAACTGCTGCACCGTATATGGTGGTTTTATTTTTAACTTTTTGAGGACTCTCCATACTGTTTTCCATAGTGGTTGCACCAATTTACATTCCCACCAACAGTGCACGGAGGTTCCCTTTTCTGCACATCTTTGCCAACACTTGTCTTTTTGATGACAGCCATTCCGACAGCTGTGAGGTGATATCTCATTGTGGTTTTGAATTGCATTTCACTGATGATTAGTGGTGTTGAGCATCTTTTCATGTGCCTGTTGGCCATCTGTATGTTTTCTTTGGAAAAACATCTATTCACATCTCTGCCCATTTTTAAATGTTTATTCTTTTTTATGTGACTGTAAATGGGACTGTTTTCTTAATTTCTCTGACAGTTCAGTGTTAGTGTATAAAAATGCCACAGATTTCTGTATATTAATTTTGTATCCTGCAACTTTACAAAATTCATTGATGAGCTCCAGCAGTTTTTTGGTGGCATCCTTAGTTTCTATGTGTAGTATCATGTCATCTGCAAACAGTGACAGTTTTACTTCTTCCTTTCCAATTTGGATTCCTTTTATTTCTTCTTTTTCGTTCTTCTTCTTTTTTGGCCATGTCGTGCGGCATGCGGGATCTAAGTTCCCTGACCAGGGATGGAACCCGGGCCCCCTGCGTTGGGAGCACAGAATCTTAACCACTAGACTGCCAGGGAAGTCCTTATTCCTTTTTTTTTTTTTTTTTTTAATTTCTTTGTCTTGTCTGATTGCTGTACCTAGGACTTCCATTACTCTGCTGAATAAATAGTGGCAAGAGTGGGCATCCTGTCTTGTTCCTGATCTCATAGGAAATGCTTTCAGCTTTTCACTGTTGAGAATGATGTTAGTTGTGGACTTGGCATATATGGCCTTTATTATGTTCAGGTATGTCTCTTCTACACCTACTTTGTTGAGAGTTTTTTAAAATTACAAACGGATGCTGAATTTTGTCAAAAGTTTTTCCACATCTATTGAGATGACATTTTTATTCTTTAATTTGTTAATGTGGTACATCACATTGATTGATTTGTGGATAGTGAACCATCCTTGCATCACTGGGAGAAATCCTACTTGATCGTGGGGATTTTAATGTATTTTTTGTTTGTTTATTTTTTAAAATTTTATTTTTTTTAATTTTTGGCTGTGTTGGGTCTTCATTGCTGCGCACAGGTTTTCTCTAGTTGTGGCGAGCGGGGTCTACTCTTTGTTGCAGAGCACGGGCTCTAGGCGCACAGGCTTCAGCAGTGGCAGCATGCGGGCTCAGTAGTTGTGGCACGCGGGCTCTAGGGCATGCAGGCTTCAGCAGTTGTGGCTCACGGGCTCTAGAGCGCAGGCTCAGTAGTTGTGGCACATGGGCTTAGTTGCTTCCCAGACCAGGGATCAAATCCGTGTCCCCTGCACTGGGCAGGTGGATTCTTAACCACTGTGCCACCAGGGAAGTCCGGGATTTTAATGTATTGTTGAATTCGGTTTGCTAATATTTTGTTGAGGATTTTGGCATCTATGTTTATCAATGATATTGGAATGTAATTTTCTTTTTTTGTGATATCTTTGTCTGGTTTTGGTATCAGGGTGATGCTGGCCTCACAGAATGAGTTCAGAAGTGTTCCTCTCTGTAATTTTTTTGAATAGTTTGTGAAGGAAAGATATTAACTCTTCTCTAAATGGCTGGTAGAATTCACCTGTGAAGCCATCTGGTCCTGGACTTTTGTTTGTTGGGAGTTTTTTTTTTACTTACTGATTCAATTTCATTACTGGTAATTGGTCTGTTCATATTTTCTATTTCTTCCAGGTTCAGTCTTGGGAGATTTTACATTTCTAGGAATTTGTCCATTTCTTCTAGGTTGTCCATTTTATTAGCATATAATTGTTCATAGTAGTCTTTTATGATTCTTTGTATTTCTGTGGTATCAATTGTTTCTAGGAATTTCTAGGAATTTGTCCATTTCTAGGAATTTGTCCATTTCTTCTAGGTTGTCCATTTTATTAGCATATAATTGTTCATAGTAGTCCTTCATGATTCTTTGTATTTCTGTGGTATCAATTGTAATGTCTCCTTTTTCATTTCAGATTTTATTTGGGCCCTCTCTCTTTCTTACTGATGAGTCTGGCTAAAGGTTTATCAATTTTGTTTAGCTTTTCAAAAACCCAGCTCTTAGTTTCATTGATATTTTCTATTGTTTTTTAGTCTCTATATTTTATTTATTTATGCTCTGACCTTTCTTCTTTCTCTCTACTAACTTTGGGTTTTGTTCTTCTTTTTCTAGTTTCTTTACATTGTTTGAGATTTTCTTATTTCCTGAGGTAGCTTATATCATTATAAACGTTCAGAACTGCTTTTGCTGTATCCTATAGATTTTGGATCATTGTGTTATTTTTTATTTATTTTTGGCTGCATCAGGTCTTAGTTGCAGCACGCAGGATCTTTTGTTGCAGTGTGTGGGCTTCTCTCCAGTTGTGGCACGCGAGCTCCAGATCACATGGGCTCTGTAGTTGCAGCACGCAGGCTCTCTAGTTGCGGTGTACAGGCTTAGTTGCCCCACGGCATGTGGGATCTTAGTTCCCCAGCCAGGGATCGAACCCACGTCCCCTGCATTGGAAGGTGGATTCTTAACCACTGGACCACCAGGGAAGTCCCTGGATCACTGTGTTTTTGTTTTCATTTATCTCCAGGAATTTAACACTTTTATTTCTTCAATGATCCATTGGTTGTTTAGCAGTATATTGTTTAGCCTCCACATGTTTGTGTTTTTTGTATTTTTTCTTGTAGTTGATTTCTAGTCTCATAGTTTTGTGGTAGAAAAAGATGCTTGATATGATTTCAGTCTTCTTAAATTTACTGAGACTTGTCTTGTGGCCTGGCATATGGTCTATGCTAGAGAATGTTCCATGTGCACTTGAAAAGGATGTGTATTCTGCTGCTTTCAGATGGAATGTTCTATATAGGTCTATTAAGTCCATCTGTCTAATGTGTTGTTTAATGTTGTTTAAGACCAGTGTTTCCTTACTGATTTTCCTTCTGGATGATCTTTCCATTGATGAAAATGGGATGTTAAAATTCCCTACTACTATTGTGTTACTATCAATGTCACCCTTTATGTTGTTTTATGTACTTAGGTTGCTCCTATGTGTATATATATATATATTGTTTAAGACTTTTTTTTTTAATGTGGACTGAATTTTTAAAGTCTTTATTGAATTTCTTAAAATATTGCTTCTGTTTTATGTTTTGGTTTTTTGGCCCTGAGGCATGTGGGATCTTACCTCCCTGACCAGGGATCGAACCCGCATCCCCTGCATTGGAAGGTGAAGTGTTAACCGCTGGACCGCCAGGGAAGTCCCTGGGTGCATGTATATTTACAACTGTTATATTTTATTCTTGGATTGATCCCTTATTATGTAATATCCTGTCTGTCACTTCTTCCAATCTTTGTTTTAAAGTGTATTTTGTCTGATGTAAGTATTGCTACCTCAGTTTTCTTTTCATTTCCATTTGCATGAAATACCTTCTTCTATCCCCTCACTTTCAGTCTGTGTGGCTTTACATGTGAGGTGAGTTACCTTTAGGCAGCATATATATGGGTCTTATTTTGTGCATCCACTCAGCTACTCTCTGTTTTTTGATTGGAGTATTTAGTCCATTTACATTTAAAGTAATTATTCATAGCACCTACTTAATTGCCATTTTGTTGAGTGTCTTTGAGTTGTTTTGTAGTTCTTTTTTGTTCCTTTCTTCTTCTTTTGCTCTATTCCCTCGTGATTTGATGAATCTTTCATGTTATATTTGGATTCTTTTCTCTTTTTTTGTGTGTGTATTTATTACAGGTTTTTGGTTTGTGGTTATCACGAGGTTTATATATAGATATAGTTAGATAGATACATACATAGATAGATATGACTACTGTAAATTGCTGATCTCGAGTTCAAATGCATTCTAACCTGCATTTTTACTGCCCACCCCTGCACAAAGTTTACTGGTTTGACAACATATTTTATATCTTTTTGTTTTGTGTATCCCTTTACTTATGATGAATATAGGTGATTTTACTACTTTTGTCTTTTAACCTTCCTACTGGCTTCATACGTGGTTGATTTACTACTTTTACTGTGTATTTCTTTTTACCAATTAGATTTTTCCTTTCATTATTTTCATATTTCTAGTTGTGGTCTTTTATTTTCCACTAGAGAAGTCCCTTTAACATTTTTTGTAAAGCTGGTTTGATGGTGCCGAACTCTTAGTTTTTACTTGGCTGTTAACATTTTGATCTCACCATGAAATCTGATGAAAGCCTTGCTGGTTTGCAGAACTGGAGTGACAGCTATCTCACATCTTATGTAACA
This sequence comes from Aethalodelphis obliquidens, assembly GCF_003676395.1. Taxonomy (NCBI): domain Eukaryota; kingdom Metazoa; phylum Chordata; class Mammalia; order Artiodactyla; family Delphinidae; genus Aethalodelphis; species Aethalodelphis obliquidens. The sequence goes on from NW_020838007.1 coordinate 1,870,867, forward strand.
TAGATCAGCAATTTCATACAACACTCAAAACATATTCTGATGACAGCCATGGTATAGTATAGCCAGTACATCTCAAGAGAAACAACAGCTATAGCAAAATCAGATTCTTGAAAGTTCATTTTGCATGTGCCAAGCAGTGTATAAAGTGCCTCGAATACATTTTTACATTTAAATCCTTAAGACAAACCCATTAGCTCCTTCAAACAACAGAGCCTTGTGCCTCCTGGGGGCCAGGTACTGTGCTGGATGCAAGCGAGAACAGAAGGAGAAGTACAAGGTCTCTGCCCTCACAGAGCTCAAAGTCTAGTAAGGAGGCAGATCTTCCCAACCATGGAGTAGGCAAAGATTACCATAAAAGAAAAAACTGATAAATTGGACTTCTTCAAAATTCACAATTTCTTTGATCAAAAGCTAAGTAAAGATACCTAGTTCAATGGAACAGAACACAGAGCCCAGAAATAAACCCACACTAATGTGGCCAATTGATTTTTGACAAAGGTACAAAGACAATTCAATGGAGAAAGAATAATATCTCAGTAAGTGGTAGTGAAACAGTTGGAAATCCACATATCAAAAAATGAAGCTCAACTCACAGACATACAAAACAAAATTATGGTTACCAAAGGGGAAAGGGGTGGGGGGGCAGGAGGGATAAATTAGGAGTTTGGGATTAACAGATACACACTACTATATATAAACTAGGTAAACAACAAGGACCTATATATAGCATAGGAAACTATATTCAGTATCTTGTAATAACCTACAATGGAAAAGAATCTGAAAAAGAATATATATAATATAAATATATGTATAAACATATATGTAACTATAAATATATATACATATACATATCTGAATCACTTTGCAGTACACCTGAAACTAACACAACAGTGTAAATCAACTATACTTCAAAAAATAAAAAATCCCAGTGCTCTACCACTCAAACAAAAAAACAAAAACAAAAACCCCAGAAAAACAAACCTCAACCCATACCTTAATATTAACCCAAAACAGATCAAGGACTTAAATATAAAACCTAACACTATAAAACTTCTAGGAGAAAATATAAGAAAATCTTTGTGAACCTGCGTTAGGCAAAGAGTGCTTACATTCATCACCAAGAAGAAAAATTATTATAAACTGGACTTTACCAGAAGACAAGTGGTTGCCAGGTGGGACCTCAAGGCAGAGGAGGCACTGACCACAAGGTGCACAAGGGAACTACGGGGGGACAGAAGTGTGTTCCGCATCCTGAGTGTGGTGCTGGTTACATTTGTCAAAGCTCAAAGAATGATATACAGGAAGAGTGAATTTTAGTGTACTAAACAAATAAACAGATATTTTTAAAAGTACAGTTAAGCAAATGAATGGGTAAGTCACTGACAGAAAATATCTGCAACACATCTAAGAACTTTTGTATATCTGGAATACAAAAAGAACTTCTACAACTCAACAATAAATATAAATAACGAAAAGGCAAAAAACCTCATACAAGTGAGCAAAATATTTGAAGAAATACTTCTCCAAAGAAGATAAATGAATGGTTAAAAAGGACATGAAAAAGGAGTTCCCAGGTGGTTCAGGGGTTAAGACTCTGTGCTTCCACTGCAGGGAGCATGGGTACAATTCTTGGCTGGGAAACTAAGATCCCGCATGCCGTGTGGCATGGCCAAATTAAAAAAAAAAAAAGGACATGAAAAACTTCTCAACATCATCACTCACAGGGAAATGCAATTAAAAAGAACCACCTGGGCTTCCCTGGTGGCACAGTTGTTGAGGGTCCATCTGCCAATGCAGGGGACACGGGTTCGTGCCCCGGTCCGGGAAGATTCCACATGCCACGGAGCGGCTGGGCCCATGATCCATGGCCACTAAGCCTGCGCGTCCGGAGCCTGTGCTCCGCAACGGGAGAGGCCACAACAGTGAGAGGCCCGCATACCGCAAAAAGAAAAAAAAAAAAAAAAAAAGAACCACCTGATGGGACTTCCCTGGTGGCACGTGGTTAAGAATCCACCTGCCAACTGTTGGTGGGAATGTAAATTGATACAGCCACTATGGAGAACAGTATGGAGGTTCCTTAAAAAACTAAAAACAGAACTACCATATGATCCAGCAATCCCACTACTGGGCATACACGCTGAGAAAACCATAATTCAAAAAGAGTCACGCACCATAGTGTTCACTGCAGCACTATTTACAATAGCCAGGACATGGAAGGAACCCAGGTGTCCATCGACAGATGAATGGATAAAAAAATATGGCACATGTATACAATGGAATATCACTCAGACATAAGAAGAAACGAAATTGAGTTATTTGTAATGAGTTGGATGAACCTAGAGTCTGTCATACAGAGTGAAGTAAGTCAGAAAGAGAAAAACAAATACCATACGCTAACACACATATATGGAATCTAAAAAAAAAAAAAAAAAAGGTACTGATGAACCTAGGGGCAGGACAGGAATAAAGACGCATACGTCGAGATTGGACTTGAGGACATGGGGAGGGGGAAGGGTAAGCTGGGATGAAGTAAGAGAGTAGCACTGACATATATACACTACCAAATGTAAAATAGCTAGCTAGTGGGAAGCAGCTACATAACGCAGGGAGATCAGTTCAGTGCTTTGTGTCCACCTAGAGGGGTGCGATAGGGAGTGTGGGAGGGAAACGCAAGAGGGAGGGGATACGGGGATATATGCATACATATAGCTGATTCACTGTTATACAGCAAAAACTAACACAACATTGCAAAGCAATTATACTCCAATAAAGATGTTAAAAGAAAGAAAGGGAGAGGGAGGGAGGGAGAGAGAGAGAGAGGAAGAGGAAGGAAGGAAGGAAGGAAGGAAAGAAGGAAGGAAGGAAGAAAGAAAGATAAAGAAAGAAAGAATCCGCCTGCCAATGCAGGGGACACAGGTTCGAGCCCTAGTCCAGGAAAATCCCACATGCCACGGAGCAACTAAGCCCGTGCGCCACAACTACTGAGCCTGCACTCTAGAGCCCACAAGCCACAACTACTGAGCCTGCGTGCCACAACTACTGAAGCCCGCACACCTAGAGCTCGTGCTCCGCGACAAGAGAAGCCACTGCAATGAGAAGCCCATGCACCGCAACCAAGAGTAGCCCCCACTCGCCGCAAATAGAGAAAGCTCACGTGCAGCAACAAGGACCCAACACAGCCAAAAATAAATTAAAATAAATTTTAAAAAAATAGCACAAGCACTCTGAAAAAGCATCTGGCAGTTTCTTATCAAGTTAAATCTTGTTTTATTTGATAGAGTTTTAGAAGCCTTAGCTAGTGCAATTAGGCAAGAAAAAGAAATAAAAGGCATCCAAATTGGAAAGGAAGAAGTAATATTATCTCTCTTCACAGCTGATGTGATCTTGTAGGTCATGTCTAAAGATCACACACACACACACACACACACACACACACACACACAAACTGTTAGAACTAATAAACAAATTCAGCAAAGTTGCACAGCAAAGTTGCAACACACAAAAATTAGTTGTGCTTCTATACACTAACAATGAACAACCTAAAAAGATAATTAAGAAAACAACTCCATTTACAATAGCATCAAAAAAAAAAAAAATTCAGCAATAAACTTAACCAAAGAGGTGAACGACTAGTACACTAGTAAACAAACTACAAAAGATCGCTGAAATTAAAAAAGACACAAGGGGCTTCTCTGGTGGCGCAGTGGTTAAGAATCCGCTTGCTAATGCAGGGGACACGGGTTCGAGCCATGGTCCGGGAAGATCCCACACGCTGCAGAGCAACTAAGCCCGTGCGCCACAACTACTGAGCCTGTGCTCTAGAGCCCACGAGCCACAACTACTGAGCTCACGTGCTACAACTACTGAAGCCTGCGTACCTAGAGCCCATGCTCTGCAACAAGAGAAGCCACTGCAATGAGAGACCCGCGCACTGCAACAAAGAGTAGCCCCCGCTCGATGCAACTAGAGAAAGCCCACATGTAGCAGTGAAGACCCAATGCAGCCAAAAATAAATAAATAAAATAAATAAATTTATTTAAAAATATATAATAAAGAAGACACAAATACGGACTTCCCTGGTGGTCCAGTGGTTAAGACTCCATGCTTCCACTACAGGGGGCATGGGTTCAATCCCTAGTTGGGGAAGTAAGATTCCACATGCTACGTGGTACAGCCAAAAAAATAAAAAAGATAGAAATAAACAGAAAGACATCCAATATTCATGGACTGGAAGACTTAAGAGGTCAATACTGGGACTTCCCTGGTGGTGCAGTGGTTAAGAATCCGCCTGCCAATTCAGGGGACACAGGTTTGATCCCTAGTCCGGGAAGATCCCACATGCCGCAGAGCAACTAAGCCTGTGTGCCACAACTACTAAGCCTGCACTCTAGAGCCCATGAGTCACAACTACTGAAGCCTGCTCGCCTAGAGCCCGTGCTCCGCAACAAGAGAAGCCATTGCAATGAGAAGCCCACACGCCGCAACTAGAGAAAGACCGCGTGCAGCAATGAAGACCCAACAAAGCCAAAAATAAAGAAAATAAATAAATTTCGAAAAAAAAGAGGTCAATACTACCCAATCTACAGATTCAATACAATCCTTATCAAAATGCCAATGATTTTTTTTTTTTGCCTAAAGAGAAAAATTCATCCCAAAATTAATGTGAAAACTCAAAGGACCCTGAACAGCCAAAACAATCTTAAGAAATAAAAATGAAGCTGGAGGCCTCACACTTCCTGATTTCAAAACATAGTAAATTACAAAACTACAGTAAACAAAACAGTGAGTGGCATAAACAATGACATATAGGCCAATGGAACAGATTAGACAGCCCTGAAACAAATCCTCACATATACGGTAAAATGATCTTTGAGAGAGTAGCAAGGTTACACAATGTGGAAAGGATAGTCTCTTCAACAAATAGTGCTGAGAAAAGTGGACATCTACGTGCAAAAGAATGCAGCTGTACCCTTACCTTATACCATATACAAAAATTAACTCAAAATGATTAAAGACTTAAATATAAGACCTAAAACTATAAAACTCCTAGAAGAAAACATAGGAGAAAAGCTTCATGACATTGGATTTAGCAATGGTTTCTTGGATATGACACCAAAAGCACAGGCAACAAAGGCAAAAGTAGACAAAGGGGACTACATCAAACTTAAAATAACAACAAACTAAAAATGCCACCTACAGAGTAAGAGAAAACATTTGCAAATCATGCATCTGATTAGGGGTTAGTAACCAGAATATATAGAAAACTCCTAAAACCCAACAGCCTAAAAACAACCCAATTCAAAGACAGGCAAAAGACTTGTTCCACTAATGTCCTTTTTCCATTCCAGGATCCAATCCAGGACACCACATTGCAGTTAGTATTACAAAGGAATTTCTTCTCTTTAAAAAAAATATTTATTTATTTTTGGCTGCATTGGGTTTTAGCTGCGGCACGCAGGATCTTTCGCTGCCGTACCGGGCTCTTCATTTCGGTGCGCAGGCGGTGCGTGGGCTTCGCTCTAGCTGTGGCGCACAGGCTTAGTTGCCCCACGGCATGTGGAATCTTAGTTCCCCGACCAGGGACTGAACTGGCAGCCCCTGCATTGCAAGGCGGATTCTTAACCACTGGACCACCAGGAAAGTCCCACAAAGTAATTTCTAATATACTCCATCAGTAACAAAAGGTAACAAAATAAAAAACATTCATTAATAGCATTTATTAATGCTAAAATCTAAATAATTTAATTGTAATAAATTTTACTTGGCCTTTCTCTCCACTGCTGCTGACTGGTTGTCTACTCAACATACATAATTCTCTTCATACCATAAAAGCAAAACTGGAAAAAATATTTTAAGCAAACAGCAATATATACTAATGAGAGTTGACATGTTAAAACTATAAATATCTACTCCTAAAATGATACTTTAATTTACCCAGGAAAATACTACAACCCACTGGAAAAAGAAATGTTTCCTTACCAATTAGTGTGATGAAATAGAAGCTTGGTATAATAATGAGATTATAGTAAATACTTTTCTCAATATTATTTGTTTAATAAATGTGGTTTCAAATCAATACAGTTTTGAACCTAACTGTTTAACAGACACACATAAGAGAACAGAATTAATCCAAATAGCTTTTGGACTCAGTACTTTGAGTACATACCATCAGTCTAAAGACAAAAAAAGAGCTTCCCTGGTGGCGCAGTGGTTGAGAGTCCGCCTGCCCATGCAGGGGTCACGAGTTCGTGCCCCGGAGCGGCTGGGCCCGTGAGCCATGGCTGCTGAGCCTGTGCGTCCGGAGCCTGTGCTCGCAACGGGAGAGGCCACAACAGTGAGAGGCCCACGTACCACAAGGAAAAAAAAAAGGAGCTGGAAAAGAAAAAAAATTCTCAAACTCTAACTCAGTCAGTCTGCTGTTGGTAGTGGTAACAGGTATAGCACTCCTGAAATGGTTTTCTGTGCACTGTGGGAATAAGAAAATAGTAAATCTACTGATGTTGTCGGCAGCTCCAGTTCTACTGTAGAAAAAGGGCGATACCAATATGAACCAGGGAAAGGAAGCAAGACCCTGGGATGCTGGGTTGGAACTAAAGATACAGTATGAACTTATAAACAAAGAGACTCACACGGACACACCCATACGCCCACACTACAGAGAGGGACACACGCCCCAGCTGGACCGAAAGGTCTAGCGGCAGCAAGGTCCTCTTGGCGATGAACACGCCTAGCACCAAAATCTTGGTTTCTCCAAGAATACCATCTCCCACTAAAAGGAACCAGTGCTCGGTGGAAAAATGCTGGGGGCAGGAAAGATACAAGATGAGCTTGGTAATGAGGAATGTTCAACAGTGCTTGGGGCATGTCAGAAGGATACAGGAACCAGCCTGAAGGGGTTCCCACTGCCCAAAACAACTGCAATATAATCACCAAAATGAATGACAATAATGACTATCATTCATTGAATAAGAAGAATCCATGAGTCCATACCGATGTTAAAGAGGAAGAACAAGCTTTTTTACAGTAGACTAGTACTAAATGAAAAAGGAATAAGAGAAAACCATCATTTAGCAATCATCACAGCAATAACTGATTCAGGCAAGAATCATCAATAGATGCTTAAAACCACTGGGCCAGGGCTTCCCTGGTGGTGCAATGGTTAAGAATCAGCCTGCCAATGCAGGGGACATGGGTTCGAGCCCTGGTCTGGGAAGATCCCACATGCCACGGAGCAACTAAGCCCGTGAGCCACAACTACTGAGCCCATGAGCCTAGAGGCTGTGCTCTGCAACAAGAGAAGCCACCACAATGAGAAGCCCGCACACCACAATGAAGAGCAGCCCCCATTCACTGCAACTAGAGAAAGCCCGCACGCAGCAACGAAGACCCAATGCAGCCAAAAAAACCCACAAAAAAACAAAAAAAACCCCACACAGGGCCAGGTGATCTGTCTCCCTAACGAGTACCTGCTGACCACAAAGGGGGAAAGAAAGCCACCTTTCCAGTTGAGAAATGCAGTCAAAGCCACCTCACCACATGGCCACAGTTAACAAGGCCATTCCTGGGAGAAGCTGCCAGCTGTGCCCAGGATGCACGCGCTGAAGGGGACTCAATGTCTCGGGGGATCACTCCTGCCAAAGAGGCGGCAACTGAATCTGACCATGAGGAAACAATCTGATAAACCCATAAGGAGGAATATTCCAAAAAATGGCCAGCCTGTACTGTTTAAAAAGTCCACACCACGAAAGACAAAGAAAGCTAGGGAACTGTCCCAGATTTCAGAACATTAAATGCACATGACGATTAAATGCAGTAGATGATCCCGGGCTGGATCCTGAATTGGGGGGAAAAATGTGTGGTGAATGGGACAACTGGCAAAGTGGGGATATGGCTCATGGTACTACCCCCGTGTTAGCAGTCCTAAACGTGCTTCCAGGAGAATGGCTTGTTCTCAGGAAATAGGGGAAAGGAACTTAGAAATGAAGGGTCATGTCTGTGTGTGCAGATACATTTCATCTCTGGACGTGCGCGCACACACACACAAAAAGCGTGCAGATGTGGGACGAGTCAGATGTCACAATCGGTAAATTTAAGTGAACTGTATACAGTTGGAGTTCACAGTACTATTTTTGCAACTTTTCTAGAAGCATGAAATGTTTTCAAAGTTAAAAAAGTTTTGGAAAAAGAACGAGGTAACCCTCTGCCTTCCTCTGAAGGAAGATACTTTGAAATCTTAATTCTTTTTGGAATTAAGGCTTCTTCATGCCAATAAAACATGCAGATCATTGGATCTTAGGATTTGCTTTCGCTTTTGCCAGTAAGGCACCTCACAAATGAGTAATTTTGTTCATGTCAAAGTTCCTCTAGTAATTTTGTTCATGTCAAAGTTCCTCTAGTAATTTTGTTCATGTCAAAGTTCCTCTAAATGGTCACTCTGAGTCTAAATTATCCTTGGTGAAATTATGTCATTTAGGTAAATAAGCACACGAATTAGAGTTATAGCATAAATACATGTAAAAACCAGGAGTCGACCTGGAGCTGCTGCAGATGGTTTTAGGCTGAGACAAGCCCACGAGATCAGATCCTCAGCACCTGCCACCATCTCCAACTGTGCAGCTCTCTAAATTGCAGCTTCGGGTTGAGGAAAAGTTGTGATAAGAGGTCCCCTGGAAGAAGGCCCCGCGGGGAAGAAGGCCCCGCAGGCAAAACAAGACTGAGGAAAGTTCTTAGAAAGGCTTGTCTAAAAAAAAAAAAAAAAAAAAGAATGAAGTAAAGCTGTATGGACTTACCCACAAAGACCTCCAAAACACTGTCAAATGGAAAAGTAAAAATAAAAACTTGTAAAAAAAAGTATAATTCTGGGCTTCCTTGATGGCGCAGTGGTTGAGAGTCCGCCTGCCGATGCAGGGGACACGGGTTCGGTGCCCCGGTCTGGGAAGATCCCACATGCCGCGGAGCGGCTGGGCCCGTGAGCCATGGCCGCTGAGCCTGCGCGTCCGGAGCCTGTGCTCCGCGGCGGGAGAGGTCACAACAGTGAGAGGCCCACGTACCGCAAAAAAAAAAGTATAATTCCATTTACATAAAATAATGTATGAATTTTTTTAAGTGTGAAAAAAAACCCGCCATCATATTTCCAGACTGTGCTGGGCTTTTCCACAGCTCACACACCAGTCTGGACCCACGTCCTTCGCACGGATGGGGTGGAGGAGAGAATCTGAAGAACCTCTCCCTTCCAGAAGTGGCCAACAGACCCCCAGACGGCTGCTGCAGAGCCCGCCGCATCCTTTCCAGGCCCTTCCAGGCCTCCCGTTCCATCTCATATGACCATGAAGCTCTGTGGGTAACTGACCGACCCAGGGACCCTAGGAAGTCGCGAGTGACACATGAAAAGGCCCCCACGTCAGTAGACACGGTGGCAAGTGTGCAGGGGGTCCTAGAGCCTTACATCTCCAGACCGACCCTCCGGAACGCCCTCACAGTGGCTCCTGCCCCCTGTCCAGTGCCTCGTTGAACCCCAGGCAATCCTCCCCACAGCGACCAACTGCAAAGGAGGGTCCCCAGGGAGGAAGGAGGCTTCCCAGCAGGGCAGGGACTCAAGGTGGACCCGGAGGCCCTTGTAGTACAGCATCCACACAGGGCTCTGCTCTCAGCCCCCGCCTGTCCAACATGGAGCTGTCAACAGCTGAGGACAGAAAGACAGACCACAAGCTGATTGGACTGACAGCTCGCAGCCAGGGGCCCGGAAGCCAGCCTACAGCAAGGGACTGGAAGGGGCAGGGGCATGAAGGACAAGAGCCAGCTCCGGTGACTGGAGCAATGGCCACGCCAGGTGGAGAGGAGGGAGAGAAGGCAAGAGGCGAGCGTGTGCGGCCCCCACACCCGTCGGCTCTCGAGCGAGGCCAGTGTAGTGCGTCAGCCTGGGAAGGGCGGGCCACGTCCTTGGGCAGAGGGCACAGCCATCGGTGGGGCAGCCTGCCCCCCCCCCAGCCCCTCGCAGCCCCCGCCTGGGCGGCTGGTGAGCTTCTTCAGTGAGGACCCACAGCGATGAGAAGTCTCACCTGCCCTCACCTCTCAGGGCAGCTCACGCCTGCAGGAACAATCCTCCCCCCAACAGCGTGAGGCCCGGGCCAGCTGGCTCTGCAGCAGGCCCCCCCGAGTCCCTGGTCCTTGCCACCCACACCAGGGCAGCTGCGAGGCCCGCTGGCAAAGGGAGCCGTTGCTCTTTATGTCAAAATATAAACAGCCATTTGTGCATTTGTTCAATAACTGATTTCTGAGCACCCACTCTGTGCCAGACCAGGCCCAGGAGACCCAGCATGCATGTGACAAAGAGCAAACCATGTCAGCGTGAACAATCCTGGCCCTGTCCAAAGTGCTGTGACTGTTTGGGGGGCTCTGGGCAAGCCACCCCCCACCTCCGGTGGCAGCTGGACTCAGCGCTCACGAAGCATCAGGCACTGGTCACAGCCACTGCACTCCCTGCCTCCGAGTCGGGGGGCTCTCCCGAGAAATATGTCCTCGTGTGCAGGCACGTCCACGCTCTCAGGGGGTCCTACACTCCCTGAATGCAATTCATGGATAATGCTCACAGCTTCTGTGGAGCATTTGCTTTACATCTTTACACTTTTTAGAACTTGATACCAATCCACTTTCATTCTCATATCTCCACAAAGTACATACACTCTGTTATTATGTCCATGTCACAGATGAGGAAACTGAGGCAACGAGAAGGCACACAGTGGGCAGCAGAGTGGGGCCAGACCCTGGACAGTGCAGCACTAGGCTTCTTGTTCTCAAACCACCACCCTGGACTCACCTGGATCCAGCAGAAGCTCCAGGGAAGCAACCCCAGACCTTGGCTTTCCTCTCTCCCAGATGGATGCCCAGAAGCCCCAGAACACTCTGGGACCCCGGGTCACCACGCTCCGACCACGGCCCACAGGCCATTCACCCTCCCCTGGACTTGCCCTGCAGAGGCTGACAGGGCCAAGCTTGGAGCCGCAGGACAAGATGTGACTTCTTTCATGAAACATCCCAGGTCAATAACAACATTGCAAGCCCACCCATCACTCTGACTGGCAAACAAACTACCGGTCCAAAATTGGGCTCTTGGGATCACACTGGCCTGCTCCGCAGCCTGGAAGGGGAAGGGGCCGCTCACCAACTCCTCAGCACCCAGACACCAAGCACAGGGACAAGGGACCAGCCCAGCAGCTGCTGGTGGAAAAGACGTTTAGTGGGCCCCTGCTATCTCCCAGCTCCTAAATGCTGTCACTGACACACTGCACTCAGAGTCAACTACCAGGTATCGCCCTGTGCCCAGTGCCAGGGAGGCAGAGGACAGTGTGAGCTATGGGATCCCCACCGGTGCAGGGCAGCCCAGTCAGTGCTGCTGCTCACGGGTGGGGGGAAGTCAGGCCTGAGAGGGACAGGGAGGGCGGCGATGACAGCAATCTGGGCCAGAGAAGCCACAGAGGCGCACACACATGTGCCAAAGTGCAGCAGCCACACACCCCTCACTCCTGAGACCAGAACCACCAAGTGAAACTCTACCCCTGACTCAGGCTCTGGGGCCAAGCAAGCTTTGGCTGCAGTGCTGCCTTTCCCCTTCGCCACGGTGACACGGCGCCCGCACACAGCATGCAGCAGGCAGGGAGGCATCACTATTCATCTCTGCTCTCAGCACTGGCCAGAGTGATGGGGGGGAAGGGTCACAACATCTTCCACTTACTCTCAAATGGTTCAGAAAACAACCATGTGTGCACCTGCATATATACACACGTGCACACGTACACACATGCCCTCAGGGCGGGGAGAGTGGGGGTAAGGCAGATGAGGCAATATGCTAACAGGGAGGTCTGGGCAGAGGATGCACAGGGCTCTTTGCACTAATTTTCTCCCTGCAACTCTTCTGTAAGTATGAAACCATTCCCCAGCAAAATATTTCTTTATAAAAAAAAAAAGAACAATTCATTAGCTAGTGAGATTGGAAAGTCTATTATGCTACTTTCCAAGTAAAAAGAATCCAAGTGTTAGGCCCAAAGCCCCATCTGTCACCAGGACAAGCTCGGCAGTGCTGTGGGTTGGGGCTGAGCGGGGGCTCCAAACTCGGGAGGCGCCTGGCAAGCTCCGGGCAGACTCCACTTTCCAGCTCCGTCTGTGAGCTTTGGCCACATCTGCTTGTGAAATATCCCCCCTCTTCCTGTTCACTAACCCATGTGCCGCTCCAGAGGCCACAGGCACTGGCTGGCTCACTGAGGATTTGTCAGTTCGGCACAGCCAGCAGGAGGGGTCCCGAGTGGCACAGGGGACAGAACCCTGAACTAGGAGCCAGCCCGCCACACACACCCTGGTCTGTGCCCCAGCTCTGCTGCTCCTCAGCTGTGTGACCTCATGCACATCACTGGCCTCTCCCAGCCAGCTTCCCAGAAGCACAAGGAAGACAGCGTCCCCTATCAGGCCAAACAGGTGAAAACAAGCTCTTCCAGAACTGCGGCCTCAGCTCACTCAGTGAAGGCAAGTACATGGTGGGGTCATCCTGGATGGAGCTGTGGCCAAAACCATGGCAGGATTTCCTTTCGTAACTGAAGCTAGAAAAACACGGTTTTAGAACACTTGATGCTGCATTCCCTGAGAATGGGATGCAGATGGAGAAAGGTCACTGCGATGGTATCGCAGTCGGTGGCCCCCAAATGCCCCTCCATGTTTGTCACCCCTCGAAGAGGTCCCCACCCTTTTTTTCTCACCACAGCCCCAGAGTATACAACACACACCACTGTCATTCATGATGCCTGATCACAGCAGGGACCTGAGAAGAGGGCTGGTTCTAGCCCTCAGATCAGAGTATTCAGATGGAAAAAGTTCTGCACCCTCACCCGGAGAACCACTGGGTGGATCAGGGGAACAGAGGTGGCCTGGGGGTCCACAGCTGGTGTTAAGGACAGACAGGGCAGGACATAGACAGCTGGAAGGGAAAGAGCCAAGGGTGCATGATGGCGGACAGGCCAGACTTCTAGGACTGAAACCTCATCCCAGCCACCCGGTGTCATGAGTTCTGTTTCATTTCCCCCATCTGTAAAATGGAGGTAGCAACAGTATCTAACCCACAGGGATCACCTGAGTGCCCCTGGCATATAACGCATCCTCAATCAACCAAGATCAAACATGCATTTAAAAGACATTGTGGGGAAAAAAAATAAAAATAAAATAAATAAATAAAAGACATTGTGGGGACTTCCCTGGTGGCACAGTAGTTAAGAATCCGCCTGCCAATGCAGGGGACACGGGTTCGAGCCCTGGTCTAGGAAGATCCCATATGCCGCGGAGCAACTAAGCCCGTGCGCCACAACTACTGAGCCTGCGCTCTAGAGCCCATGAGCCACAACTACTGAGCCCGAGTGCCACAACTACTGAAGCCCACATGCCTAGAGACTGTGCTCCACAATAGAAGCCACCACAATGAGAAACCCATGCACTGCAACGAACACTAGCCCCTGCTTGCCGCAACTAAAGAAAGCCCGCGCACAGCAACAAAGACCCAACACAGCCAAATACATAAATAAAATAAAAAATAAAAGACATTGTGGCAGAAGGTCAAGTTCAGCACTTTCCTGTTGTCCCACTCTGTGAAAGGCCTCACACCCTAGCCTGCATCAGGGGAGCCAAAAGTGCTCCACCTGGCAGAAAGCCACCTGGGAAGCAGGTCTGCCTGGTTCCCTCCTCACACCCCAGTGTGGGTCTAAGCCAGGACTCTGAGAAAATGCATGCAGACTAAGACCAGAAAAGCCCCCCTCCCAGGCGCCAGCCAGCAGACCCTGCCTGGAAGGACACAGCACATACAGGTACCCAAGAAGAACATCTGACCCAGAGTGAGACCCACCTTGCTGCCCAACCAAAAGCAGGGAGCCAGTTGGAGCCCCCCAGGTTTTGCAGGGCAACTCAAGACACCACCAGGGGCTGCTGCAAAGTTCTGATGTGGGGAGTCATGGAATGAATAGTATAACTTTGCTCCCTCAACCAGAGCCACCCCCTGCCCCAACTCAGACCTGAGTGTGAGGCCTCCTGAAGTCCCCCCTGCTTTGCAGAGGCACACGGTTAGCCACCTCTGCCACTACCTCAACTCTGCTTCCACACCTGAAGAGCACTCCTACAGGGAGGGTATATTCTCTTCATTTGAGCATCCCTAGTGATGGGCAGGTGGGGAGCCACGCCAAGACACTTTCTGAATTGCTCCTGGCCAGCTGGCAGGATATGTGGACAGATGGAAAAGGAGTTGGGGACATCAGTCACATCCATCCACCCAGGGAGGAGATGCTGGACCCGGAACCAGAGACATCCCAAGAAAGACATGTATGACGTGTGGCTTCACCCCTCAGAGTCCACTGACATAATGTGCAAAATCGGGACCCAGAAGTCAGACGGGATGACTCTCACTTCTCCACAGGTATAAACATGTTTTCTAAAGAACATAATCACAAGAGCCCACAAATCCATTGGCTCTGGTCCCCAAGAGCCCATACAGCACTCTCCTCCACAAGTGCTGGCTTCCGTTCCTACCAGGGCCACCCCACAACCAGTCACCCCACCGTCCAGAGAAGCATCGCTGGACACTCCAGCTGAGTGTGGGCCAGGGTTCTGGCTACCAAGTGGACACTGGGGAGGAGGCAGAGCACTCCATACAGATGGCAGAGGCAGCAAGAGGTGCAGCGTGCCCAGGCAGGAGCCTGACTGGGGAGGCTGCACACCGCTGTGCTCCCCTGCCTGCTGTACACACCCAGGTCTTAACAGCACCCACACAAGGAGCCCTGGACACTTCTGCCTTCATGGGCCCCTTCCAACATTTAAAAAAAAAAATCAAGAACCACACTTTTCAACTGCACCAATATATAAACGAATGTATTTATATGTGCATGTTAACAGTATTTCCTTCAACCTGAAAGTTTAGGGGTTTTTCCTGCTGACTGTAAAAGAAAACATTCTTACAGTCCACCAAAATCACCTTGGACCCCCGGCCTCCTGTGCCTGACAGATAAATCGGCCCTGCATTTGGGGTCTTGATTTCTCGCTGGAGGAGGAGGTACATCAGAAAGAGATATGGATCGTCCAGGACCTTCTGCTGCCGCGATCCCAATTCCCCACCACAGGCTTCCTTCAGAAAACGCAAGCCCCCGGGGGCTCCAAAAGCATCTGAGGGTCACAGACCAGGAACACCCCCGGTGCCCGGCTCGGCGGCTCCCGGGCCGAGCGACCGTGACCAGCCAGGAGCTTCCAGGTGCCCCGAGCCGCCCCCTCGGCCCCCAGCCTGACCCCCATTGCTCCCGCTCCGTCGACCGCCGAGCGCAAAGTGAGGGCCCGGCGAGGTAGGGGTCCCAGCGCCCCCGCCCCCCGCCCCGCCCGCGCCCCCGCCCCCACCACTGCGCACCTGGCCGCAGCGGCTCGGTGACCGTGAGCACTAGCAGGAAGAGCAGCAGGAAGGCACCGCTGTCTGCCTTGGGCACCATTTATCCTCCGTTCATCGTCCCCGGGGCGGCCGCGCGACCCCGCGGGGAGGCCGGGCCGGGCCGGGCCGAGGGTCGGGCCGGGCTGGGGCCAGGCCAGGCGAGGACGCTGCGGGAGTAGGATCCAGGGGCCGCGAACAGGCGCGCGCTCCGACTTTGGCCCCGCGCAAGATGGCGGCCGTCTTGCTCGGTCCGCACCGCCCCGCCTCCGCCCGCGCCGCCCGCGCCGGCCAATGAGCGCCGAGAGGGGGTGGGGCCTGCGTGTTCCCCATGCGCAGTGGCCGGAAGGGGCGGGGCCCAAGGGCGGAGCGGTGGCTGGGGGGTGGGCCCTTCGGGGGCGGAACCACGAGGAGTCAAAGGTGCCATTGGCTGAGCAGAGAGGAAAGGCTCGTGGGCGGAGCCTCAGCAACGGGGCCGAGATGACAGACACGGAAGGGGCGGGGAGTGGAGGGGCCGGGGTGGTCCTGGGGCGGGGCCTGAATGGAGGGGTGGGGCCTGAATGGAGGGGTGGGGCCTGAATGGAGGGGCGGGGCGCACGGGAGCCGGTGGGCGGGGTGGGGATGGGCACCGGGTGAAGAGGGCCCTGGGAGACCTAGCGTCTTAACATCTCGTGCACCTGCAGCCCCAGGTCCGGTCAGTGGCCCAAGAGTGCGCCCCAAAGTCGTCTTTTAAAGGCCGAACCGCTGCGGAGAGGGATGAGGAAAACTGGAGGGACCCGGCCTAACCCTGAGGAGGTTCCGGAGATGGTTCCACCTCGTGAGGAACACGCAGGTGTGGCTTCACGGGCACATACAACTGAAACGTTTCAAACGGATGAGGGAGTAGCCTCAAGGAGGGTCACACAAGGAGAGCTGACAGGGAAGCCCACATCCTAGAGACGGAGCAAAGCCCCCTGTGGAGGAACGCCGCTGCCCGCACAGCGGGGACAGGAGGACGCAGCACAGCTGCCGCCACAGCAGGCCCGTCTGCACGGAGGGAAGCCGCCAGGGACAGCGCTCCGAGCGCTGGCCGCGCACCTGTCACCATGGGAGGGTACACAGTAGGTGGGGTGTCCCTGACGAGAGAGGAGCAAGTCCTCCAAAGAAAGGACCACCAGCTGTGCACACAAGTGCTTGCCCAGGGTGTCAGGGTGGGGAAGAGGGTGGGGAAGAGGGTGGGGAAAAGGGTGGGGATGGGAGCAGAGAAAAGGGGGAGGGCCAAGGCTGGTGGGCACCCAGCCCAGCCCTGCCCACCTCCAGCCCACCAAATCACTCTCCAGGAGCAGTCACCCCAAGCCCCTTCAGGACATGGTCCTCCCGAGCATCCCAGGATTCCAGCCTGTGACATTCAGGGTCATCTGAGAGAGGCACCCACTCCCTCTGGACGGATATGGCCAAAGTCAACCCCAAGGCTAGGCCAGACCTGCCGACTCCTGTCCCCTCAGGGCGTGGCACACAACAGGGGCCCACAGCAAAGGGGCCCCACTGCTGGTGGAAACGGCGATCCCTGTCCAATGCTGCCCTGTTAGCACATCCTCAGGGAGCATTCCTGGGAGAAGCTGCTGCACTGAGAGGAGTCCAGGCCCACCTTCTGCCACCAGTCCCAGATCTGCCCTGGGAGCCCAGCCAGGGCTATGGATGGTCAGACCCCCAGGAGGGAACTCACAGCCAAGAGCAGAAACCCTTGCCGGTTGTACCCCACAGAGCTGGCCAGCAAAGGTTCGGATGAGGAGAGCAGCACAGGAAAGTGAAAAGTCCAGCAGACCACACAGCAAGCGGGCAGAGCCCCAGCTTCCTAAACTGCATTGACCACTGGGCCAGGATCCTTGCCCCTCCTGACCCACCTCCCCCTTTTCGGCCTTGCTGTGCAGCCAGCAGGCTGCCTGCGTGGACATTATCAAGGGCTTTTAGGGCTGCAGGGAGGGAGAAGAGGTCAGGGACGTTTGCCCCCCACCCCGTGGGGTCCTGTGGCCTCCACCTGAGATCACTGCTTCTGTCAAGTCGGCCCTCCCTGTACTCCTCTTCCCAGGTCCCAGCGACCACCCTTCTTCCAGCGGTCCGTTACTACTCAGGGTTCTCTACACTCTGCTCCATGTTGGTAAATCATCCCCTTATTAAACCCTCCTCAGACAGTCCTAACTTGAGTGTCTCTCCTGTTTCCTGCTGAGACCCAGAGTGATGGGACTGCCTGCCCTGGATTTCCAGGGGTACCCCGGGTTGCAGAAATAAACCCGCCGCTCCACCAGCAGGCCTGGCTCTGGTTTGGAGGCTTGGGCTGACCGATGCATTCCCCACATCCCCCTCCTACCTTGGGTCCCAGCCAAGGAGGAGGCCATGCTCCGCTGGCCTTCTGTCTGCTGCAGCCCACTGGCCGGCCTTCCAGGGTTCCGAGTCTTAGTGGTTCAGGCCAGAGCCTCATTCCCCAGGGCAGTCCTCCTTTATGACTTCACCCACTGAAGTCACCAGGGAGACAATGCCGAATGTTCCACCCCAGAGTCTTGGCCTCTAGGAGGCAGGCCAGAGGACTCTCTGTCCACAGTGTAAATGAGGACGCCGCTGGCCCATGTCCTGCAGGGATGTAGAGGGCAGCCTCAGGGGCACTGGGTGCTCCCAGCACCATGGATGATGCTGCCGTCCTCAAGCGACGAGGCTACATCATGGGAATCAATTTGGGAGAGGGCTCGTATGCTAAAGTCAAATCTGCTTACTCTGAGCGCCTGAAGTTCAACGTGGCGGTCAAGATCATCGACCGCAAGAAAGCCCCCACAGACTTCCTGGAGAAGTTCCTTCCCCGGGAAATTGAGATTCTGGCCATGCTAAACCACCGCTCCATCATCAAGACCTACGAGATCTTTGAGACCTCCGACGGCAAGGTCTACATCGTCATGGAGCTCGGGGTCCAGGGCGACCTCCTTGAGTTCATCAAGACCCGGGGGTCCCTGCAGGAAGACGATGCGCGCAAGAAGTTCCACCAGCTGTCCTCAGCCATCAAGTACTGCCACGACCTGGATGTTGTCCACCGAGACCTCAAGTGTGAGAACCTTCTCCTCGACAAAGATTTCAACATCAAGCTGTCTGACTTTGGCTTCTCCAAGCGCTGCCTGCGGGATGACAGCGGCCGACTGACAATGAGCAAGACCTTCTGTGGGTCGGCGGCGTACGCAGCCCCTGAGGTGCTTCAGGGCATCCCCTACCAGCCCAAGGTGTATGACATCTGGAGCCTAGGCGTGATTCTCTACATCATGGTCTGCGGCTCCATGCCGTATGACGACTCCAACATCAAGAAGATGCTGCGCATCCAGAAGGAGCATCGCGTCAACTTCCCGCGCTCTAAGCACCTGACGGGCGAGTGCAAGGACCTCATCTACCGCATGCTGCAGCCGGACGTCAACCGGCGGCTGCACATAGATGAGATCCTCAGCCACTGCTGGGTGCAGCCCAAGGCCTGGGGCCTGTCCTCTGCAGCCATCAACAAGGAGGGGGAGAGCTCTCGGGCCACCGAGCACCCGTGGACTCCTGAGCCCAGCTCCGACAAGAAGTCTGCCACCAAGCTGGAGACCCGGGAAGAGGCCCGGCCCAAGGCCTGGGCGGAGACAAGACCTGAGGAGGAGGCACTGGCAGTGCAGGTGTTGAAGCAGTCAGAGGCCATGGGTCTCACCAGCAAGCAGCCCAGCAAGGAGATCAAGGAAGGGGCCCCCCCGCAGCCTTCAGAGACACACACCTAGTCAGCTCTCGCGGCCCAGGGGGCCGGCAGAAAATGAGTTAGAGTTTATGGCCTCAAGCCTGAGCTCCAAAGAAGCCAAAGGACAAGCCGAGAAGGAAGACAGTCCCAGATGAGCCGCTATTTTCGTCAGTTTCTTCCCCCTCCCTTTGACCTTGGTAACTCATGTGGCTAAAGAAGCAATAAATCACTATATTACTGCAGACCCCGAGGTCGGTGTCTTTGCCCTGCGGGCTTTGGTCGCCCAGGGAGAGGATCCTGCACTCCCCCCCGCCCCAACTCTCAGACCGCGCTGCGCTTCACCTCCCGCTTGGGCAAACACAGCCCTGTGTGCCCAGCCCTGACCATGACCTCAGGCCCTGGACCGGAGCAAAGCTGAGTAAGGAAGACATTGCTTCAAGAGGGAGGCCCATGAGTGTGATGCTGGTCTGGAGAGGAGCACGAAGAGCAGGTGGCTGCGGGCAGAGGAGGGCTGGGAGGCGGGGGCCTTCCCCACGGGGCCTGGGTCCTCAACAGCCCCACAAGGCTGCCGGTGGGGAGAACCTGTAGAGGCAGGCAGACCAGCCTCCCTCGAGCCCCTCCCCGTGGGCAGCTCTTTCTGCTCTGGCTCCAGGGTCCCCCATGTCCTGCCAGCACCCAGTTCCCGACAGCGCCCTGAGTCATGCCGCCTCATGGGCATCCCCTGGCAGCAGGGGCCCTGCTACATGGCCAGCCCCTCTCCAGCCTGCATGTCCCACAGTCACTGTGTGGTCTGAACACATCTTGTTCCCCTCTGGTCCCAGTCTCTCCCAGGGGTGACGCTCCTGCCAAAGCAGATAAGTGGACACTGGCGAGCAGGAGGGCACAGGCGTCCTTCGCACACGTGCCTGGCCTGCGGCCATGGTATCTGCAGAGGGAGCAGGCCCGCATGCGCATCGCCGGCTGCTGGGCACTGCGGGGCCCGCCGTGCCGGTTCTCACGCTGTCCTCACCCTGGTTATGCCGCGGCAGCTGCTTTCTCCTCCTGATCTGCACGTGCGCCTGACAACCTTGCATGAACCTGTGGGTTTAACACATAAGAGAACAAGAGCCTTCAGGCTCGCCTCTTCTTCCGCCCCTGCTGGTGTCTTGGGAGACGTGAGGTCCAGTGAGTGCCCCAGATGTGGCCTCTGCCTGACTCCTCCGTCTCCCCACAGCCACCTCCACACATCCTGTGTCCCCAGAGCTGCGCATCCCCATGTGTCAAGGCTCAGCCACCACCTAGGCCCCTGTCCTTGTTCTCCCATCGCCGCCCACGGTGGCCAGAGCCCTCCTTCTGCACCCAGTCTGGCTCCCACTGCCTGCGGGAAGGATCCCCACACCTAGCCCTTGAGGCCCTCCCAGGTCTGGCCTCCTCTTGGCCTCCCAGCCCCCTGCCATGTGCCATAGCCCTGCTTGTGGACGCAGCCCTGCAGCCCTGCCCATCTCTCCAGGTTTGGCCAAGGGGCCACGGCCTCCACACACAAAGCCTTCTGGGGGCCTCTGCCAGGGCAGGCCTACGAGTGCCCAGGGCCCAGGACAGAACCGCTGCAGAGTAGTCCTGGAGGACCCGGGAGCCCAGAGTCACACAGCTCACCTAGCAGTAGAGTGGAATTCCAGAGCCCATGGGGCCAGCGGGGGTGGGGACGTCCCAGGAGGCTTGTGAACCTCCTCCGTCATCAGTGAGGTCATTGGGGCAGAGGGCAGCGTGATGCAAGGGGGCCTGGGAGCGACTCATTGCAGCCCAGCCCGGAGGCAAGCCTGGGCAGGAGGGACCTCAGGAAGGTGCACCTACTGTGTGCTTTACAGGTGGGGAGATGGCTCAGAGAGGGTGGGGCAACTGCCAGAAATCACACAGTGCGGAGCAGAGGCCCAGGTGCGTGATGCCGGGTGGCCTTAGATGCCGGGCTACTCCTGTGAGCTATTCCACTGCACATGGCCTGGGCTTAGACCCTTTCAGCCCCTTGATCCCGAAGCTTTAGGATCAAGACCCTCAATGTGGCCTCCGTGCTCCCTCCCGCCCCCGCATGCTCTCACTATGCATGACCTCACCACGCTGATGCGCTGACCATCACACGCACTGCAGTCCCCGTCCTCCTCCGTGTGGCCTGACCTCAGACCTCAGCCTTCCAGCCTCCCTGAGTCCAGCCCCAGCTCTCTGACCTCACAGCTCCATATCCCTGTGTCACGGCCCAGCCGCAGGGCATTCATACTGTGGGTGACAACCTCCCTGGCCTCCGGGCTCAAAAAAAGCAAGGTTCTGTTCATGTCACCCAGGGCCTGAGGCTGACCCTCGAATGCCATGGAGTGGAGAAATAGAGGCCAAAGCTCCGCGGGGGGCGTCCCAGGGTCTGCAGGTCTGGGACCCACAGGCCCGTAGCCAGGAGAACCCTGAGCCCCCATCCAGTCTAACATCCCCCCAACCCAGTGCACCAGCAGCCCCTGCCCCTGCGTGCACATCCTGGGCAGAGCCGCCCGCTCCACGGCTGGCAGGTCCGCTGGCACATGCCTCCACCATCCATGTCCCCCAAGAACCAAGGAGGCCACACTGTCTTAGGCAAGGGCGGGTGTGGAGGAGCAGAACCCACAACAAAGGGGAAAGCAGGCGGTGGGGACGGCCAAGAGGGCAGACGTGCAGGGTGCTCCCGACAGAGACCTGGGGGCGAGGGAGACAGGTGGGGATGGTGCCTGGCTTCTGAGGCCTGACCTGGGGGCCTTGCAGCTGGCCCCTCTGTGACACAAAGGAGTGAAGTTCTGGTCATTTCTACCAAATCCCCCAGGAGAAAGGCAGGCATCAGCCCAGTCACTCCCGCTGGCATCTGGACCCGGCTGCCCTGCGCTGAGATCTTCCACACAGACCTCCTGCCAGGGAGCTCTCCATGCTCCAGGTGTGTCCATGCGCTGTGCTCCGGCCAGGACAACACACCTGTCGGCACCTGGGGGAGCCCTGCTGATCCCCTGCATGCGGGTTCCACAGTCACTCCCACCCACCCACCCACAAACAGGACTTCCTCTCCCCCAACCCCCGGAGAACTGAGCACACACACGGCACGCCTCCTGTCCTGGCAACGCGCTACAGAGGACAGACAAGTGGACAGCAGGGCTTGCGAAACACCCGAGGAGATGCTACAGGAGGCCCCGTTTCCCAAAGCAAGAACAAAAGGGTTTCCACGTTGTTTCCAGGGGTAAAGACAGTCTGAGATGCAAAGATGTGCCCTCCCAGGGTTCCAACAGCTCACAAAGGTCCCAGCGACATAATTCAGGATCCCCCCTCACCCAGGTGCTTGCTCTTCACTGTCAGTGCTAGGGGTGCTGCCGTCCCCCAAGACCCCTGGGACCGCAGCACCAAGGCTCCACCTGAGGCCCCACCCACTCACTGGCCAACGCACCAGAACCCAGTCTCCCTCTGTTGCCGGTCCCCCTCCCCGTGGGCCTGCCTGGTCCAGCCTCCCCGTGCCTGGCCACAGGCGCTAGCCTCTGCTCACCCCAAAGCCCCTTCCCTATGTGCTCTTCCAGGACCCATCTTAAAATGGGACTTGGGTTCTGGCTGCTCCTGCCCCGGGACCTGCAGCAGCTGTCCCCCCACCCTCTCCTCCACCTCCTCCTAACTCTGGGACTCAGCCATTCTCAGAACGGCCTTCCCTCCCCCACGCCCTTCCCTGCCTGGACCTATCACCACCACCACCCATCCCGGAACGTGCATCTGCCAGCCCACTGGGGACCGGGCCACCGGGCTGGGCACTCACAGCCTCTGAGCTGCCCTCTGCCCCAAGCACACCCTGCTCGCCGTCACAGCACTGACCCACCCCCACCCCACCCCCGCTCCCCGGACAGCTGGTCTTGTCTCCCAGGCTTGGAACCACCACCAGCCTGGCCGGACCAGGGAAGTCCCTCCCCAGCACGGCAGGTTCCGAAGACACAGCCCCCGAGGGGGTGCTCATCACACCTCAAAGAAGGGTCAGGAAATTGGCCCTTGTGGGACAGAGACCATTGCAGAGTCAGTCCCCACATCCAGGAGAGAGAAACGGGCGTGGGGCCCACATGCTGGCTGGACCTGGGCGGTCCCCTGGGCCTGACTCGGGACAGTGCAGCACAGCGAGGAGGAAGAGCAGTGAGGGTCACCACAGTCCTGGGCGCCAGCTTCCTTCCAGCAGGCAGGGAACAGGACTCCTGCCAGGCCAGCCTGACTTCCAGGGCTCCAGGGCCTGTCCCCGGCCAGTCCCCACTCCGGGCAGCCTGGCTTTATGACTTCACAGGCTGAAGTCATGTAGGGGGACAATGCTGGGTGTTCCACACCTCCAAGTGCAGGCCCAGACCGGCCAGACGGCTTCCCACAGTGCAAACGAGGACAATGCCTGCTGGCCCAGGTTGGGAGGGGATGTAGAGGGCAGTGGCGCCAGACGCTCCTGGCACCATGGATGATGCCGCAGTCCTAAGGAAGAAGGGTTACATCGTGGGCATCAACCTGGGCAAGGGCTCATACGCAAAAGTCAAATCCGCCTACTCCGAGCGCCTCAAGTTCAACGTGGCCGTCAAGATCATCGACCGCAAGAAGACTCCCATGGACTTTGTGGAGAGATTTCTTCCCCGGGAGATGGACATCCTGGCGACCGTCAACCACCGCTCCATCATCAAGACCTACGAGATCTTTGAGACCTGCGACGGCCGTATCTACATCATCATGGAGCTCGGAGTTCAGGGCGACCTACTCGAGTTCATCAAGTGCCGGGGGGCCCTGCACGAGGACGTGGCACGCAAGATGTTCTGGCAGCTGTCCTCAGCCGTCAAGTACTGCCACAACCTGGACGTCGTCCACCGAGACCTCAAGTGTGAGAACCTTCTCCTTGACAAGGACTTCAACATCAAGCTGTCAGACTTCGGCTTCTCCAAGCGCTGCCTGCGGGACAGCAGTGGGCGCATCATCCTCAGCAAGACCTTCTGTGGGTCGGCGGCGTACGCGGCCCCCGAGGTGTTGCAGGGCATCCCCTACCAGCCCAAGGTGTATGACATCTGGAGCCTGGGCGTGATCCTCTACATCATGGTCTGTGGCTCCATGCCCTATGATGACTCGGACATCAAGAAGATGCTGCGCATCCAGAAGGAGCATCGCGTCAACTTCCCGTGCTCCAAGAACCTGACAGGCGAGTGCAAGGACCTTATCTACCGCATCCTGCAGCCGGACGTCAACCGGCGGCTGCGCATCGACGAGATCCTCAGCCACTCATGGCTGCAGTCCCCCAAGCCCAAAACCGTGTCTTTGGCCTCCTTCAAGAGGGAGGGTGAAGGCAAGTACCGGGCTGAATGCAAACTGGACACCCAGCTGGGCTCGCGGCCCGAGCACTGGCCTGAGCACCAGCCCGACCACAAGCTGGGGGCCAAGACCCAGCACCAGCTGCTGGCGGTGCCCGAGAACGTGGACAGGATGGAGGACCGGCTGGCTGAGACCTCCAGGGCGAAGGACCATTACTTCACGTCTCCGGAGCCGAGGTGGGGAAGGCGAGCACCTAGCGGTGCGGAGGGCCTGGGGGGCATGGCGTGGTGAGCACCCCGTAAGCTAAGTAGGAGGTAGAAGCTGAAGAAGGCACAGGTGCAAGAACGAGTAAAATCCGTCAATTAAACCATTATTTTGATTACGTTCTATTAGCTTTCTTCCACTTAGTAGCAAAGACGTTAAATCCTGACCACCAAATAAACCACAGAGTGTATGCAGCAGAGAGGCCTCGAGGAGTCATTTTTTCTAGGACTCAGCACTCCCCTCCCTGCGGCGCAGGGGATCTGGAGTGGGGGCCAGGCCTCATGGGCAAGGACTCCGCGGCCGCCCGCCTGCCAGGCCCCCACGTGCCTCCCGACCCTGCCCAGCCCCCACTCAGGCAGCCCTTCCTCAACACCCCCCTCTCCCTTCATTCCCGCAGTTGGGAATGGGAGACCCCGAAGCCAAGAACTTCCAGTGGCATTCCCCCTGCCCCTATCCCCGCCAAGCAGCCCTCATGCTTTATCAGCCATCACCCCCATCCCCGCCAGGTGGTCAGCACCTGGTCTTCTGTGGCCTTGCCTGGACAGTGCCCCACATCTCCTTCACACCCACCCAGACCTCCACCCCCTACTTGCTGGGGGCTCCCTCAGGGCCAAACCCACCCTTCTCTATGGAGAATAAAGCACCCAAAGCGGCCATTTCCTGACCCTGGACAGTCCCAGCACCGCCCCCTTGGTGGGGCACAGGGCACAGCCAGGACTTGGCTCCCAGGAACTTGCAGGACTTCCCTGAGGAGGAGCGCAGGCCAGCTGGTGCCCAGGCAGCCTCCAGGGAGCATGAGGATGGCCCACTGCAGGGTGCGCGTGCTCAAAGCGCGAGGGGTTCCCATCTGAGCAGACCCCAGGCTGCCTCTCTGAGCACAACCCGACCCCACCTGAGGCCTAAAGAGCCTGTCTGGGAGCCAGCCCACCTCCCTGTGAGGAGCTGGCCCCAAGACTTCCGGGGTCAGGCACCAACACCCTCAGGCCCGGAGGCAGGTGCCCGCCCGTGGTGCCCACAGCGCTCTCGGGTCCAAGTGGAGCCCAGTCCCACTGCTTGTGACACTGTGGCCCAGGTTGCTGTTACATGGGGGTCTCACTGGTGGGGTGACAACGGGGTGAGGCCGGCAACCCAGCAGCACGTGGCAGGCAGGGCCTGAAGCCCCGAGCAAGGGAGGGAGGGGACATGGGGACGGCCCTGCCCACCTGAGCTGGAAGCCAGGTGCTTGGGAGGTGATGGCTGAGGCCACTGGGAAGGCGCCTCCCACGGGAGCAGCCTCACATGCAGGACCCGTGCAGCTGCATCACCAGCAAACCACGCAGGTCAGGCCTGGCCAGGGAGGCTGTGGACCTGGGCCCAGAGCCCGGGTGAACCTGGCGGCAGGAGGACCAGGGACCAGCTCTTCATGCAGGAAAACCTGGGGCACAACTGCCAAGGGCTCTGCCCTCCCCAAGGGCGGACCAAAGGGCTGTGAGCTCAGCTCAGAGGCAGGTCCCCAGCCCTGAGGGCACCACCGGAAGCAACACAGGCAGCAGCAAGAAAGGCTGGACACCCTAACCCTCCGAGGGTCACCACCAGCAGCCTCCTCCCGGGAGGGCCGCAGTCCTGAGTGCAGGATGCGGGTGCAATGCAGGCATGAGGGTGACCCCAGGGTGCACAGGCCACAGGGCAGAGAGGCAGCCCCGCTGAGCTGTAGGTATTCTTTAATGAGGATTAAATAGGAACAGGTTGGGGTTTGATAGAAAAGCATGTCAGCAAGGCCCTGGGATGCTCCCCAAGGCCACAGGGCATGTCCTGTGCCAGCCCAGCACGTGTCTCCTGGGATGCTCGCTGCTTCGGGCTCAGGCCTGGGTCCCCAGAAAGCCATAGTCCTCTCCTGGGCAGAGAGCTGCCCTGAGGGCTCCATGAAGCTCCCACGGGCCCAGCCCAGGACGGACTAGAAGAAGTCCGAGGCTTTGCGCCGGGCGGGGAGCTGCAGCAAGTTGTCCGTGATGCAGGCCGGATCCTGGCTGAGGGGGGTGTGTGTGGCAGAGCCAGGAGCCGGTGTGCTCGTCGGGGTCTGGGGCCCGCCGGCTGGGGTCTTGAGGTGGGTAGAGCGTGCTGGGGACGGTGTGTAGCTGGCACGCAGGGCCCGGTCTGTGTACTTGCTGGCCGTCCTGCTCACGAGGCGCTGCAGGGCTGGGGACATGGCTGGGCTCAGGCCTTTGGGGGTGAGGCTGCAGTGGAAGGACGGGGTGGGTGAGAGGCAGGATTAGGCCCGACCAGGCTCCCCCTGCAGCAGGGTCTCCCTTGGCCTCACAGGAAGGCTCCCGGGAGATGCGTGATCATTCTGGGTGGGAACCTGGATGGCCTGGCCCAGACAGTGAGCCCGAGCCTGCAGTCGAGGGGTGTGGCTCCCTCGGCTGAGGGGCTGCAGTGGACCCCAACCCTCTCCGAGGGCAGTGATAACACCGACTCCACGGGGTGGACAGGAGCTCAGTGGGGACGATGGGCCTAAAGGCACCCCGCAGGTACGCGGGAGGAGGAGGCTGTGCACAAGGCGGAGAGGGCACCGCTCCAGCCAGAGGGACGGCCACAGGCCCCGGCCCTGAGAGCACCCACTGCAGGGACCGGGCCACCCTCACCTGGCTAGGTTCTCTGTCGCCCTCCGCAAGGCCTCCTGCTTCTTGGCCCGGTTCTTGGCGGCAGCCTCGTTGGCCATCTTCAGCCCCAGACGCTCCCTGCGGCCCGGCTCCAGGATCTAAAAGACAGCAGGCGTGGGGGGGCTGGGCCACTACCCAGCCAGGGAGTCCTTGCCGCGGAGGCGCCGGCCTCTTCCCGTGGCCCCTGCGGTCCCAACAGCCCACCATCACTGCCCCTGAAAGCCCCCAGCCAGCCTGAGCTGCCCACCCGCCCAAGGCCCGCCTGGGTTCTTCATGAAGCCGGCACTGCCCGGTCAGGCACCTGTGACCCCCTTCCAGGAAAAGGGCCTGTTTCAATATGCTTTCGTCTGACTGCCAGGGTGTACCAGCCTCTGCGTTTCCATAGAGAACTTCAAGAAACGTATCGTGGGCCTGTCTTTCTGTCTGTTTGTTTTAAAGATTTGTTTATTTAACTTTCTTTTCTTTTTGGTTGCGTCAGGTCCTAGTTGTGGCACACGGGATCTTCGTTGTGGCACACGGGCTTCTCTCTAGTTGTGGCATGCGGGTTTTTCTCTTCTCTAGTTGTGGCGTGCAGGCTGCAGGGTGCGTGGGCTCTGTAGTTTGTAGCACGCGGGCTCTCTGGTTGAGGTGCGTGAGCTCAGTAGTTGTGGTGTGTGGGCTTAGTTGCCCCGCAGCATGTGGGATCCCAGTTCCCCAGCCAGGCATCTAACCCGCGCCCCCCGCATTGTAAGGCGTACTCTCCACCGCTGGACCACCAGGGAAGTCCCTGGGCCTGTCTTTCTATTGGTTTTTTGTTTCCTTTCTCACTTGCAGGAGTTTCATCTATGTTGGCTACATTAACGTACACCGTTCAGATTTCTCTTCAGTTATCTGCTTGTAGTTTTACTTTTGACGTTTTCCGCTGTACTCGAGGTTGTCATCTTCCCGTAGCGCGATGCAGCCCCGACTCCCTTCGTGATTTCTCCCTTTGCTGTCGTGTTTAGAAAGCCTTTTTGCCTCAACATCACATTAAACGTCGACCGGTATGTTATTCTGAGGTTTAACATTTGCTGTTTTAACCTTCAACTTTTCCATCTTTCCGGAACTCATCCTGCTGTGCACACTGAGGGCCTGGCTTGTTACCCTAGCTCCACACACTCAGCACGGTGCCCCAAATCCTGCCTGGGCGCTGGGACCAGGCTCAGGCCTGACCCACCTGCCAAGGGTGGCTCACTTCAACGCCTGACGGCACACAACCCCCTGCAAGTTTTTCTCGGCTGTCGCCGCATCCCAGGCTGAGAACCAAGGTGCCCGGGCCCTGCGCACGCTGTCTGGCCGCGCATCACCCCTGCACTGGGGAAGCACCCGCCCCTCGGCCACCAGGTTTCTGCCGCACAGGTCTGTGCTTTCTCTCCAAGCCAGTCGCTCCTATGATCGTATGTTTCTGTTCCTACAGTGACTGACACTTTTTCCTTTGCATTCCACATCGGTGTTGGCTGTGTTTAAGGAGACCCGTGACCCTGTCCCCTCTGCAAACCTATGTGAATTCCAAATTCCATGCCCCATTCTTTGGGGTTACAAAGCAGATGACGTGACCCTGCAGCCTTCAGCCTCTGTGGCACCACCCACCTCTGCCACCAGCAACCCCCCCCCCAGCACCCGACAGTACGCGCAAGGCTCTGGGGACATCCCCCACTTCCCCCACAAACCACAGCCATCACTCAGTTTCCCCACAAACTGTGTGCAGACCAGGGACCTGCCTTCCCAATGTCGCTCTGGGGCCCCACCTGCCTGCCAGTTCGCTGGCGCCTTCCCAGGCCACCCCATCCCTACAAACCACCTGCCACCCAGCCCCCTCGCCTGCCTTTCTGGCCCACAAAAGGCCTTCCTCCTGGGCTCCAAGCCTTGTGAATCTCAACTGTGACTGCTTATGACACCGGGCTGGGGGCGCCTGATCTGGTTCTCCCGTAACCAGAGGCCTCTCTCTGCAAGGACACAGCCCTCCTGAGGACACAGCCGCATCCCACGGACACTAGGATTCTGGGACCCTTCCCGCCCTCAGGCTGCAGCACAGCAGGAGTTCCTAGCCCACCTGAGACCGCCCCTCATCTCTAAACAGCCCCATCCTCCGGGCCTGCAGGCTCACAGCGGCCCCAGCAGCTCCCTGCCTTGGTGCTTCGAACACCCCCGCCCCAGTCTCTCCCCCAACCCAGTCACCTGCCCACGACTGTCCTCAGTGCCCGGTCCTACGTGGAAGTGCAGTGCTTGCCCAGGTGTACAGCCCATCCGCTGTGCACGGAGCTATGGGTGCTCAGGAGGCCCTGCGTCCACCCGTGCTGCTCCCACCGTGACCCACCTTGAAGGCTGGCCCTGGCGTCCTGTCCACGTAGGGCGTTTCAGATCCTTCAACTCTCAAGGGCGTGTTCTCGACCTCCCCCCAGGTCATCAGTGGGGACTCGTTCACACCTGCGGATGGAGAGCCCACAGCCAGCTCAGGCCTGGGACCTGGATGCGGGTCACAGCTCACAAGCACCAAGGCCAGCAGCTGCCCTCTCTCCTTCCCAGGACCAGAACCCGGCACTTCTGACCTCTGGGAGGGAAACATCAAGGCCAGCCCATGCCCCTACACCGTGGGGTTTAGCCTGGGGTAGGGGGCTTCGAAGAGAAGCTGGGCTGGGTGAGTTAGACCCCCATCCTAGCACAGGGCCAGCGGGCCCCCGGAGGACAGTCACAGGACCCTGCTGCAGGGAGGAGACCCAGGGCCTTCCAGGGCTCCCAAACCTCCCAGGATCCTGGGAAAACCGATGGCCCTTGCCATGGCGCAGCCACCAGTGTCGCTGGGCGCAGAGAGAGAGCAGGTGTGCCCAGGAGGCCACCCCGAGTCTCATGCGCCTGCTGTGATCTCTGGGCTTAGGTTTGTGAGCACCGCACACCTGCTGACGTGAGACCCAGAACTAGGAAAAACTACCCAAGACTGACAGGGACACCCAGCCCAGGCCAGTGGCACAAGGCGGGTGGCCTGAGGGAAGCGCACATGGCCCTGTACGACCCCTCAGGACCGTCCTGCCCACCTGCACGAGCCAGGCATGGCCCCTGGAGGCCCAGGTGCACCCAGTCTCCTGCAGACTGAGCTTGGCTTCCATATGCAGGATGCCTGCCCAGAGGCTTCCCTGGTGCCTCAATGATTAAGAATCCATCTGCCAACGCAGGGGACATGGGTTCAAGCCCTGGTCTGGGAAGATCCCACATGCCGTGGGGCAACTAAGCTTGTGTGCCACAACTACTGAGTCTGCGCTCTAGAGCCCGCAAGCCACAACTACTGAAGCCCATGTGCCACTACTACTGAAGCCTGTGTGCCTAGAGCCCACGCTCCACAACAAGAGAAGCCACCGCAATGAGAAGCCCATGCACCGCAATAAAGAGTAGCCCCCCCCAAAAAAAAAAAAGTAGCCCCCACTCAGCAACTAGAAAAAACCCGCGTGCAGCAGCTAAGACCCAATGCAGCCAAAAATTAAATAAATGAATAAATAAATAAATAAATAAAATTTTTTTTAAAAGGCCGCCTGCCCAGCACCCGCTGGACTTACTGGCCTCCCCCCAGATCCCCTCTGCCTGCTCACCAGGCCAGTCTGTCCCGCTGAGCTCAGGGCGAGCCACAGGAACCACCCAGCTAGAC
This sequence comes from Aethalodelphis obliquidens, assembly GCF_003676395.1. Classification (NCBI taxonomy): domain Eukaryota; kingdom Metazoa; phylum Chordata; class Mammalia; order Artiodactyla; family Delphinidae; genus Aethalodelphis; species Aethalodelphis obliquidens. Next base: position 1,901,868 of record NW_020838007.1, read on the forward strand.
CAGCTAGTCCAGCTGGCCCCACACGTCCCAGGTCAGGCCTGTCTGAGAGCCCAGCCACCCACAGCCCTGTTCGGCCCTGGCACAGATGGGACCCTGGGCCTGAGTCACATGAGGCATGGTGCAGACCCAGGGGAGTGCCAGGAGTGCCAGGCCAGATGGGCCGCCCACCTCCCCCAAGGCCGTCCTACCAGCGGGCGTGTGTCTTACCAGGGGCAGGAGAAGGCGTGGCAATGAATCCAAATCCGCCCACGCGAGGGGACTCCTGGGGGATAAGCTCCTTGCCATCCGGGCCCACCTTGCCCTGTTTGTGCTGGAGCGAGAGGAGAGGTGGTGTCAGGGGCCTAGGCCGTCCCCGCTGGCTGACGGGCAGAGGCTGCACACCCCCCTTCCTGGGTGCAGACCCAGGGGAAGCGAGGTGGACCCTGGCCCTTGCAAGGACCTTGAGGACCCATCAGAGCAGCAACCAAGCAAGGAAACACCTCCGCCTTCCATGCCGAGCCACACCTGACATGCGTCACCTTCAGGGGCTACTGACTTCAGGGCCCTGCGGGGGGCTATGCTAACTGGGGCAACTGTGCTCTGATGGCTCCCACAAGGCACCTGTAAAAGCCTCCAAAACAGGCCCCCCACCTCTCACGTCCTCAATGCCATGACGGCCGGAGTCACTGCCCTGCAGGAAATCCGGGCTCAGGAACCTCTGCTGTCCGCCACACCGAGCCCAGCCCACCCCACGGGAACTGGCACAGACCTGACCCACAGAACGTGTCTGACTGAAGCCTCCACAAATGGAGAAGAGACTCAGACCCCGCCACATTGGGACCCAGACACACCCCCACCACCGAGCCCTGCTGAGCCCAAGGACAGTCCTAACGTATGGGGGTGGCCAGGACCAGAAAGGCGAGGATGCCCATTCCACCCCGCTGGCCCGGTCCCTCACCTGGGCGTTGAGGGCAGCGGCCTGCTGCAGCTGGGACCTGCTGAGGGCCTGGCTAAAGGGGTCCCTGAGGAAGCGGGTGTTCTTATGCACCACCTGCCGTGGCTTCTTAAAGAGCTGCTCTTCATCAGGGACGCCTGGCAGTGGGAGCAGAATCACCTCAGCGTCAGGGTGAGCAGGCCCCCTGCCCCTCGCTCAGGGCCTGAGGGAGAGGAGCTGGTTCCCCACGGAGCACAGCCTGAATTCAGCTGGGGGAGCCACACGACCGCGCAGACTCCGCAGGTGAACCTGCCTGCCCTGAAACGGACCGGGACCCCCAAAGGCCCAGAGTACAAGGGGCACAGTCACACACTCCCAAAAACCAATCCAAACCTCCGGCCCCAGCCTGCGCCCCCGCCCGGCCCGCCGCTCACCCTCTGGGTAGTACATGAGGGAGTTCTTGGCCTTGTACTTCCAGGTGTCCACACCAGCCTGGCCACTCTCCACGGCTTGGCACTCTGCCGACGGGAGCGCGAGATTATCCTTCTGCCTCTGTGTCATGGTGGGAGCGCGGGTCAGGGAGGACCCCCGGCCCTGGGCCCTGGCCCCGGGGACTCCCACCCCGAGTGGGTACCGCTGACCCTGCACCAGGGCACCTTCTCAAACTCCTCCTCGGCCTGGTAGAGCCATGCGTGGCGCGCCCGGCTCTTCTCCTTGGCCACCTCCATGATCTCCTGGAAGGAGGCGTTGTCCTCACTTGTGTACCGGCTCAGGAAGACGTCCAGGCTGGGAAGGGGTTCCCTTTCCTCCTCCTCTGTGGCCTCTCCTGTGCAGGGGTGTGGGCAGGTGACATGAAACCATCATGCAGTCACTCGGTCCCAGGAACCCTGCCTCTGGTCGTGGGTCTGTCTGTGAGAACCCACACTGCCAGACAACACCCCCTTGGGGGGAATCAACTCCCCCAGTTGCCCAGGGAGCCCCCAGGGGCCCTTCCCAGCTGCTGCATAGCAGTGAAGAGTGCACTCTGACTCAGGCCGGGAGGGGGCGTCGGGCGTTAGAGCAGCATGATCACAGGGGGTCCTCCCACACCAAAACAGTGCCTGTCCTGTAGGTCCTGCCTCCAAAACCCTGGACTGTCCCCCTGTCCCTTATCCTGATTCCCTCCTTTCTTGGTATCTGTGCTACAGGGGGATGACTGTCACCTAAGCCTCGTGACCTGCTAGCGGACCTGATGGCAAGGACCCTGTATTATCTAGCAGTGGGCGGGTAGGCACCTAACAGGCACTGGGCCACACCCCGGGCCACCCTGGCCGCTGCCAGGGCAGCCCGCTGAGGTGGTGCAGCACTGCATACAGCAGTGCAGATGCAGTGAGGACAACAGGGGAGGGCCTCTACTCCACCCCCTACCACCTGCCAGGCAGCGTGCAAAGCACTGTGCCTAAAAGGTCAAGATGAGTGTCAGAAAGGTGGGCACTCAGACCCCGTCCCGCCACCAAAAGCTCTGGGACCTGCAGAGGTTACTGCCCTCCTGAGCCTCAGTTCCCTCGCCTGCAACCGTGAACTACGTGGCGCCTACGCTCAGGTTACTCAGGGGATTCCTGCATTTACCGAAAAATAAGGGGGATTCAAAGGAAAGGAATCTGCCAACAGTCTGTGATTCTCGAGCCACATCGCAATGGAGAACCACGCTCTGAGGACACACAGGACGCGCTGTGACTGGCAGGAGGCTGGGTTCTGGAGCAGAAAACGTCACACATGTGCTCGCACAGGGCACCAGTGCCAGCGGAGCACACTGTGGATGCGACGCTAGTAGAGAGCAGCTCATGGCCATCTACACACACACATGTCCACCCCTGATGAAGCACCGACTGAGAGGAGGCCCACGGCACACTGTTCACAGGGCCCAAGATGCTCCTTCTGGGGAAGGCTCCCCAGAAAAGTCAGGATGAATCTTTACACTCCAGTAAGCGTGTTGGAGACCCGGAGGCCCAGGCACACCCTAGGTGCAGGGCATGCAGACGAGAGCAAAAGGACCTGCTTTTGTGGAGGGAGAAATGGTAAACAAACAGAAACGCCTTTTAAACTGGCGTGTCCTCCAGCAAGAAAACAGAGCCAGGTGGCAAATCACAGAGAACAGGGTGAGTGACTGCGCTGGGAGGTCAGGGAAGGTTCCCTGATAGGCAGCATCTGAGCAGAGATCTGAAGGAAGAGAAGGAGCAGCCATGCAGTCACCCACAGGGGGCGACCAGCTCAGGAGAAGCAAGTGCAGAGGCCCTGAGGCATCTGAAGGAAGCAGTGAGGGAAGGAGCCCCCGCCCCAGGCTCATGACGCCCCCCGGACAGAGGTTGGTACAGTGAGCAGGCCAGCAAGAGGGGAGGCGAGATTCCCATGCCACGGAGGAGGGCTGGAGGCTCAGATGACCCCCATGTTTGGGAGCTGAACCCAGATCTTCTGCCTCTTAGACCCCATGGGTTGCCCTTTAAGGAGAGACCCTCAGGGACAAGAAGCAGCCTTCCCCTGAGCACCCCAGGGCCCCACAGACAAGGTCCCCAGGCAAACCCAACAGCGTGAGGGAAATGGGGCGCTCACTTACCATCACCGTCCTCCAGGCTGTGGCCCCGGCCTGGGGCCTTACTGCCCACCACCCCGGTGCCTGTGTGCACCTCAGGGGTTTCAAATGTGGCTGGAGTCACATCTGGGGGAAGAGAGGGGATGGGGATTGGAGGGAGCCTGAAGCAACAGTTCAGCGGGAGTCCCCTCCCGCCCCCCCACAGGACTCCTCTTACAGGGCGGAGGGGGCTCTCGGGACATCTTGCCCAGGGCAGAGCCAAACTTGATGGCGATCTGGCGCATCCGTTCCAGGTCTCCATTCTCCTCGGCCTCCAGGTACTCCTTCTGTGCCTGCAGCTTCTCCACATCAGGAAAGAAGTCCCTCTGGATAACCGTCTGGAGGCCCTAAAGGCGCGATCAGAACATAAGTCAGAGCTCCCATCTGCCTCTCCTCTGCCACTCAGCCCACAGGGTACGTGTGAGGCCCCCAACCTCTGTCCAGACCAAGAATCCCCAGAACTTGGCGTTACGTAGTGCTGTAATTTTTTTTTCTTTTTTGGCCACGTCATGCTGCTTGTGGGATGTGGGACCTTAGTTACTCTATCAGGGATTGACCCCAGGCCCTTGGCAATGAGAGCGTGGAGTACTAACCACTGGACCACCAGGGAACTCCCACTGGGTGCACTTTCAAAGCCTTCCCTCTCCCTCACTAACTGGTCAATTTCATTCTCCTTCACTGGCTCCACCTCCACACCAGCTGGACCAATGTGCGTGTTGCCACCTTCATTCCACCCATGATTTCCTATTTCCAGTCTGAATCCTTCACCGGGATGCCTTCAGCCAGTCATCCCACCACCAGCACTGGTGGAGATTCCCAGCTTCGCACCTCCAGCCAGACTTGCCCCTGAGCTGCACTTCTGTACACCCAGCCGCCCATTAACGCCATCTACCTGCACATCCCAGGAGCTTCCTAAACTTAACCAACTTCCTCCCAGTCCCGTGCCAGCTCCTCCTACTTCAAGGGCGGTGGGATGCCTACCCGCTCAATGATGCTGCCATAGTGGCAGCCCGTTTCCAGGACCCCCAGCCTTAACACTTGCCATTATCGCTCTCCAAGAAACCCTCTTTATCGCCATCCTCCCAAATTCCTACTTACCCTTTAATAGAACCTTGTTTCCCTGACACCCGCCACCCCCCAAGGCGTACAGACACATCCGCCCCTTCTGCTCCCTAACAGCAGGGACACCTCGCTCCACACTGTGCCTGTTCGTCCCCCCCGACTGTCCACATCCTGAGGGCAGAGACTCGGGCTGCTCCACCTTTGCGAGCGGACAAGAGCGTCGGTACCCAGGGAGCGACCCGGGGGGAGCGCGGGGTAGGGGAGCGCGGGGCAGGGACGTGGCCTGGAAATCGCTGGCGTCCACGCCGAGTCCTACCTCGATGTACTCCTCCTCGTCCAGGACCCGCTGCCTGCTCGTCGGAGCACCGGCCTCTCCGGCGGCGCGCTTCCTCCGGGTGCCGGACGCCGCGGGCACCAGCACGGCCCGGACCGCAGGGCCAGGCGTCTCCATCGCTATCCCAGCACCGCCCCGGCGGCGCAGGCGCGGCGCAGGCCGGGGGCGGGGCGCTCCAACTGCGCAGGCGCCTGAAACAGCCCTACCAATGGGGTAGCCGCGCGTTTCGAAGGCCGGCCCGCGCTCCGTGTGACGTCGCCATGAGCCCTGAGCTTTATGGGAGTTGTAGTCTTCGTCCCTCCCTGCTCTGGTCTTTAGAATCTGGGCTGTGGGAGCTACGGGGCGCTGCGGTAGGGGCTAGGGGCATGTTGCTCCCGCTAGTCGTGAAAAATTAAAGCACTACGGAATTGGAAGCCTTGGAATTCCAATTTCTCTCAAATAATCAATATACGCTTCTATGTTATTTAAAAAAATACGCTTCCGAAATTTTGGTTATATATGTTTCAAACTTTTTATTCAAAGTTTATGCAAGAAAAGAAATGTCTGGTGCCTAAGTGCCAGATTTGGCTTCCCAGAAGTCTAATCCTCATTGAAATGGACAAGAAAATTGTCTAAGCATTTCTCACGAAAGATCATGTCTTCCCAAAAGGTTGTAAATTATGTCAAACAATTTCTGCCCCAGAACGATTCAGTAAAATTCAGTGGGGACTCCATGGTATGATTCCTCCCCTTGTGGAGCTGACAGTTGAATGCAGAAGACAGACACTAACCAGATCAACCCACAAACAAGCATAACACAGCAGCGGGTAGGTGCAAAAAAAAAAGAATGTTACCTAGGGGGCATCCTACCCAGGGGGCATCTTACCTAGCGGGCATCCTACCCAGGCTACCTAGGTGGTAGCCTACCTAGGGGACAGCCTACCTAGGGGGCAGTCAGGGGAAGTTCCCCAGGAAGGAAGTGGTTTCAGATCCAAAGGATGAACAGGCATTGAACAGGTGGAGGGGGAGAGCATGTGCAAAGTTCCAGTGGGAGGAGACCTTTGGATACACAAAGTGCAAGGAGCAGTGGGGTGGGAGCTGACGCCAGAGGGGCAGGGCCAGGCTGCACGGGGCTCGTGGGTCATGGGTCACGGGTCATGGCGAGGAGTTCTGTCTTTGTTCTGGGAGCAGTGCGAGCCCTGGGAGTGCTGTAGGCAGGGGAGAGGCATGTTCAGAGTTGCACCCTGACTTTTATGGAGAATGAATCACAGACGAACCGGAGTAGGTACAGGTGGACCAGTTGGAGGCAGCTGCAACGGTCAAGGTGAGAGATGACAGCGATTTTCATCAGGCTGGTGCAGTCGAAGCTGGGGAGAAGGCAGATTCTGGGAATGTTTGGGGAGGTAAAATCGACTTGCCGTTGGCCTGGGTTTGGTGGGTGAGGGAGAAGAGGGGTCAGGACGCCTGCCCCTAGTTCTCTGGCTCACGCACCGGGGATGCACAGGGAAACAGCCTGCCATGGACAAAGTGACCTAGAGGAGCCCTGGTCTTCCAGGTGGAGTCATCAAAGGGACAGCTGGACATAACTACCTAGCACAGGGGAGAACCCTGGGCTGGGATGTAAACGTGAGACGGAGATGGGACTCAAGCCTGAGGCTGGATGAGATAAACCAGGGTGAGAATGGATATGAGAGGGGAGAGTCTGGGCTTGGCCCAAGGACACCTGTGTTACAGGCAGCTGTGGGGCAAGCCTGCCCAAGATAGCTGGAGAGGAGGGAAAAGCCAGGAGGGCAGCATAACTACTGGTCCCTTGAAAGCAGAGCACTGATCACGGGTGCCCCACACCATGAAGTAAAGCCACTCAGCAAACGAGGGCGAGCTTTCTGGGACCAGGGGGATGAGGGTGTCCCAGCCGTAGGGAAGCTCCACAGGCAGTCTGTGCCGTCTCCAGGGATACGGCCAGGATTCAGGAAAATGGGCTCTGTGACAACAGGAAGTGTGCATCCTGGAGGGTGAGCAAGAGCTGCTGTCCTGCCCAGGGACCCCTCGCGCTCTGTGTTCTCTGAGCTGACCTGCCTCAGAGAGTTCCGCCCAGGAGCTGCCCTGGCTTCTGCACCTTTTGTGGAGGGACTGTGTCTCCTGCCAGATACCCACCTGCATCCCTCCAGGATCTGTGAGGAGGCAGAACAAAGTCCCCACGCCAGGTGAGGGGGGTGTTAGGTGCCTCGCACCCACCATACAGGCCAACTTGGGGAACTGAGGCCTTGTTTTCACGCTGTCCTTCTTGCTGGGGCCAGGATGATGGAGGGGACAGCATTTTCCAAGGCAGTGGAGGGGGGGATTCTCCCAATTGAACCTGGTCCCACCCCACAGGGTGGCAGAGATTGGCTGCTGTGAGGGAGGCAGACACTCCTACATGGAAACCCCAGAGTGAGGAAACCAAGGACCCCCACCCAAGAGGCAGCTCCTAGAGGCCAGTGCAGGATGCCGGGCCACGATCTGTGGGGCAATCTGCTCTGCTGGGCCCACCCTGGCACAGGGACGGAGGACTCACCGGGCTGTGACAAGCCTGCCCCCCACTCCCTGGGAAGGAGAGGAGGGGCAGGTCCCGGCTGGGTGTGGAGTGGAGCCACGGAAGACTTCGAGTCTGGACTGCTTTCTCAGAGCTTGTAGTAGCTTGTTTATTTCTCAGTATCCACACAAGACTCACAAGATTGAGCAGCAGGAACGGGGCTTGGAGATTACCTCCCCCAGCCTTCTTATTCCGCGGGTCAGGACGCCCAGGCCCCTGGCACCAGCCCCAGGACGCAGAGACCCCACCCGCCCAGCCTCTGGAGGGTTCTAGGCCAGTCAAGGGGGCTGCGTCCCTGCTGAGGAGATGACTGAGGCCAGCAGGAAGTGGGCGGGGATGAGGACGCTGGGTGCCACTGTTGACAAGGGGTGGCTCCTGTCCTGGGGTGGCTTGGTGCCTCCTGGGGTGTGGTGGGGGATTGAGGAAGTTGATCTGCTCTGTGCCCCGCACCCCACCCCCGAGTCTCCCCGGCCCTCCTGCCCGCTTGCGCTTGGGAGGGAAGGCGCATGGAGCACGGAGCATCGGTGCGCTCTCCTTCCGCGGGGCGGGTGGCGCGGGGACACACGCAGAGGGGCTCCCGCGTTGAGCTCCAGGACGCAGGCAACTGGGCAGACACCAGGTTAGAGGCTGGCGTCCTCTCCCAACTCCTATTAGGGTAGGTCTGTCCTCTCCCTGAGCCGGCCCCATAAGGTGCCACCGAGCCCAGGAGTAACTCTGCAGCCGTCAGCAGCTCTCCTTCGGGGGCTTCTTGGCTCCCGGCAGGAGCCTCGCGGACGCCGATGTGCGCTTCTGGTGTCGCCACTTGGCCCGGCGGTTCTTGAACCAGACCTGAGGAGGAGGAGGGGCGCTCAGGCAGGCCCAGCCCCGGACCCCGCGTCCCGCGCGGTTCCCAAGTGCACCGGCCGGGGGTTCGGGACGGACGCGGGCTGCGGGGCCGGCCCCGCGCAGCGGCTGAGCCACCGCCCCTCATCCGCTGCTGATGGGGACCGGCGCTCGGGCCTCGGAACTGGGACCCCTTTCCCACCCGGAGCATTCTCCTCGTCCGCCCCTTCCCACCCCCGCCTCCGTCCGACGGCGCCCGGGACGCCCCTTCAACAGCTTCGCGCTCTTCCAAGTTCCCCAAATTCCGGAACAGAAACGCGCGCCTCATTTGTCTTGAGCGGGGGGTAGGGGGTTAAAACTAAGGAAAAGAAAACGAGCCCGACCTCTGCTCCAGCCCGCGCCCTTCCTCCCGCGCCATCCCCAGGCGCCGCTGCCAGGGACCCACCCGGCGCCCCTGCTTTCCCGGGGCCTGTGCGCCTCCGCCCGCCACGCGAGGCCGACTCTTCCAAGGCTGCAGGCACCCACCTCCACGCGCTCTTCGCGCAAGCGAATGCGGCCGGCCAGGCGCTCGCGAGTGCCCACGTCGGGGTACTGGTTTTGCACGAAGAGCGCTTCCAGCGCCTGCAGCTGCTCCTCGCTGAAGATGGTGCGGTGGCGCCGCGTGCGCCGCTGTGAACCAGGACCGCCCGCGGCGGGCGGCGCCCCGGAGCCCCCGGTGGGTGCGGCCAAGGGCAAGGGCGCCGCGGGCCCCAGCCTCAGCGGCCACGGTAGTCGCGCGCCTGCGGGACGAGGGCTCGGTGAGGCGCGGGCCGGGGGCCGGGCTCCTCACCCCCCTGCGCCGCCCCGGGTCCCTCAGCTCCCGCGCCCCGTGCCCACTCACCCAGGCCAGCGGCCGGCTCCGGGGACCCGCGGGGCGCCGCGCGGGGGCCGCAGCAGCAGCAGCAGGCGCAGGGCACGGCCTCGGGCGCCTCAGGCTGCCGCGGCTCCGCGGGGCTCTGGCGGCCGGCGGGCGGCGGCGGGCGGGCGACCCGGGCCGGGGGGCTGCTCTCGGGTAGGCCGGAGAGGATGTGCTCGATGGAGAAGGGGCAGGGCCGCCCGGGACCCCTGCGGCCCGCCGCGCCCCGCGCCGCCGCCATTCCTCTCGCCCGCCGTCGCCGTCGCCGCGGGAATATATCCGTCGAGGGGGCGCGCCGTAATCCCCGAGCCGGGCGCCGCGTCCACGCGGGTTAATCCCGCCGCGCGGCCAGGAGCGTGCTAATCCCCGGCGGCGGCGGAGGCGGGCGGGAGCGGTCGCAAGAAGCCCTGCGCCGCGAGTCCATGCCCCCGACTCGCAGAGCTGGCAGAGGCGCGCAGGGCCGCCTCCAGTGCCCGCCAGCTCCCTGTCCAACCCTGCGGCGTGGGCAAGGGCCCGAGGACGCCCGGACCACGGCAGACCCTGGGCGCGGGGCCGCCTCGTGGCCCAACTCCTGGGTGCCCTGGTCCTGTAGCCACCGCGACCAGGGCTGGTTCCTTGTCCCCTTCGGGGACCTACCAGGCGGAGGAGCAAGTCTGGAGAACACCCCCCCCCAAACTGCACAGTCTCCTGGCCCCCAAACTCCTGAGCTTCAACCTCAAATGGGGCCCAATACCCTCGGCAACCCCGCGGTCCCACCGCACTTCGGCCCAAATTCCCCCGCCCCCTCCACACACATACTTAGAAGCCCGGGTCTCAACCTCGTGGAGGAAACGGGGTTGCGGGGGGGAAGCTATCTCTACTCATCACCAAACCCGCAGCCCCACTGCCCTGGGCCTCCAATTCTTTGCCTTTTCTCCTGGGCCCCATCGGAGGCCCCACTTATGTGCTCTGGGGAAACTTATCATCTGCTTTCCGGTACTTCCCAGAATCCACCCCAAATCATTACCACCCCCTCCCCACCCTCATCACAGCCATTCTTCTCAGGAGCTGACTCCTGTGTCCACACCCCCACTCCTCAGCTCCGTCCACACCATCCCTCCGGGTCATTCTGCCCAACTTTGTCGGTGACCTGCACTTTGCCAAATTCCAGGAAGACCATTTCGTCCTCATCTAAGCAGGAAGACCATTTCGTCCTCATCTAAGCAGCTGGCCAGGACTTCTGCTGAAGGCCTTCTCTGGACCTCTGAAAAGTTACTGTGTGGCTCACAGGACAGAGCAGCAGACGGCCTGGCTTCTGCCCCAGCTGTCACTTCCTGGCTGTGGGATAGGTTCCTTCACCACCACCGCCACCACCCCGCCGTGCCTCAGTTTCCCAATCTATAAACTGGCATAATAATAGTGACCTAACTCTCAGGTGCTTGGAGGGCTCAACCAGTTACTGTGTGCGAGGTTAGAACCCCGCTGGGCAGGGGCCTCCATGAATGGCAGGTACCATTAGGGGGGCAACACACGGTCTCATGCTTCTCCTCCCACCTCACACACCCTTCCTCAAGCTCCCTTGCTGACTCCACTCTGGTGTCAGTGAGGACTCTGGACTTCAAGTGACAGAACCTGCGGACTCAACTGTCATAAGAGTCCTGACACCAGGACTGCCCAGGATCTGTTAATCTGGAAGCTCTGTGAAGGAGCCACCATATCTGTGAGTGGGCCACCTCATGGTCGCAAGATGGCTGCCACTGCCCCAGAGCTCCCATCTCTTCCCACGTGTCCCTTTGGGTGACCCTGGAAACCTCTCCCAGCCAACTTCCCTCGCAGAACCATGTGCTCACCATTAGATCAGAGAGGCACCTGGGGGCCGACTACCCATCGAAGTCAGTTCCTCAAGGATGGGGGCTACAGGGTCAGTGGTCATAAAGGCTGGGCCCTGGTTGTTCCTTTATCCCTCCCCATTTCTGAAGCTTCAGACACCACCCCTGTGCCAAGGACTCCCCAGTTGATACCGCCAGCCTGACTTCTCCCTCTGCTCCAGGCACTCATCTCCCTAAGCATCTGCTCCATGTCCCATTTCAGCCACCAATGAACATCTCCCAGTCACCATGCCTGGGGCAGACTCAAGATCTCAAAATCCATCCCTTGCTTGGTATTCCCCACCTTGATAAATGGGGCACCTACCCACCTATCCACCTTGGTAGATGCACCATCTCTCCACCTGTCCACCTTGATAAGCGGCCCACTGTGATAAGCGGCCCACCGTGATGCATTACAAAGATGTCAGCAAATACTTTGACACTCCTCCCTTCAGGAGGTGAAATCTAATCCCCTCTCCCTGAACGTGGGCTGGCTTAGTGACTCGCTTCTAACCACTAGGAGGCAGCAGAAGTGACACTGTGATTTTTGAGGCCAGGTCCTACAGCTGGGTGACACAGTTTCTCTCTCTCATCTTGGGATGCTTGTTCTCCGAGCTCAGCCACCATGCTGCGAGGAGGTGCCTGCAGCCACAAGGAGAGGACAGGCAGAGCAGTTCCCGCCAGCAGCTCCAGCTTAAGGACCAGTCAACAGCCAGTATGGAGCACCACCAAGGGGTGAGTCAGCCTTCCGGTGGCTTCTGTCCCAGCCACCATCTACTGCAATCGCAGGAGATGGAAAGTGAGAACGGCGAGAGGCAACAATAGGAGGTGACTGTGGTGTCCTCAGCACTGAGTGTGAGGTGGCTATCATGGGCTCTAGGTAACCAGACGGGTCCTGGTACTGGAATGCAATGCTGCAGATACAAACCCTAAACCATGGGCACTGGCTTTGTGACCAGGCAGCGGGGGGCGGGGGGAGCGGGAAGGAACCTGCTGAGACTGACGGTGGGTCTTAGGGAAGGTGAGGAGAATGTACTGGAAGATGGAGGGAAGGAAACCCTTGTTGTGGAGTGGCAAGTAGTTTAACAACATTGTCACCTGTCATAGAACAGGAAATAGGAAATGTACCTGGTGAGGCAGATGATGTAGCTACGGAGATGCCCAGCGGGGGTGTTGAAGGAGCTGCCTGGCTTCCTCTGGCTCCCTACAGAGGAAGGAGAAAGAGATGTTCAAAACAAAGCAGCCAGAGTTAGATTTACACCTACCGCATGTATCAGCAATTCCACCCCTGGGATTCACCCTGGAGAAATGAAAACTTGTGCTCACACAAGACGCTGCCCATGAATGTTTAGAGCAGCTCTAATCATTATCGACAAAGCTTGGAAACAACTCAGACTCTCATCAGCTGGTGAATGGATGAACACGCCGGGGTCCAGGGTCCATGCACACCAGGGAGGAGCCCAGAGTGACAGCAACACGTGCAACAACAGGGATGGACCTCACACACATCATATTTAGTAAACAACTTTCAAAAGGCTACATACTGTATGACTGCATGTATTGGACACTTTGAAAAAGGCAACATTGGAGTGATGGTGATGTAATCAGTGATTGTGGTGGGGGAGCACCCGAGGGAGTGGGGGTGGGTGCTGAGGGGAGGCTGGTTCCACTCTAGCCCAGGGGTTCTGGGGCCCCCTTTAGTGAGGTTGGGGTGCACAGCCTTCTCGGCCAAGGCAGCTCCCACCAGTGATGCTCCAGGGAAGGGGCAGCTGCAAGTCACCAGCTCACACCGCTGGGGCACTTCCTGCAGCCCTGCCACCCTCAGCCCACCCACTCTCACGTTAAGTGCACTGAAGTCAAACTCCCCAGGATTCTGGTTGGGCACATTTTCTGGATGTAAGTGGAAGGCTAGTGGGACAGGCTGCAGCTGCCATGGTCCCAAGGCTGTAGCCTGGCACCATCCCCCTCTCCTTATCAGATATATAATGTACAAATATTTTCTCCGATTCTGTAGGTGGTTTCTCACTTTCTTGATAGTGTCTTTTGAAGCACAAGATGTTAAGATTTTGAATAAGTTGAATTGTTTTCTTTGGTTGCTTAAACTTCTGGTGTCATTTCTAAGAAGACATTGCCAAATCCAAGATCATGAAGATTAACCCTGATGTTTTACAGTGTTATAAACTATAAATTTTCTAGTTTTAGCTCTTACATTGATCCATTTTGAGTTAATTTTTGTGTATGATGTTAGCTGAGGATCCAATGTCATTCTTTTGCATTCGGATATCCAGTTGTCCCAGTCCTATCTGTTGAAAAGATTATTCTTTCCCTCCTTGAATTGTTCCCCACACTCCAGTTGCAAATCAATTGACCATAAATGTGAGGACTTCCTCCTGGATTCTGAATTCTGCTCCATCGATCTATACATTTATCCTTACTGTCTTGATTACTGTAGCTTTGCAGTCAGTTTTGAGATTGGGAAGTGTGAGCTCTCTAACTTTGTTCTTTTTTTCCACATTGATTTGGCTATTCTGGTTCCCACAAACTTTCCTGTGAATTTTAGGACCAGCTTATCAGTTTATTCGAAGAGACCAGCTGGAATTTTGATAGAGATTGTATCTGTAGATCCATTTGGGGAGCACTGCCATGTTAACAACATTAACTCTTCCAATCCATGAACATAGGATGTCTTCCATTTATTGAGATCATCTATAATTTCTTTCAGTAATGTTTGTAATTTTCAGAGTATACATTTTTTACTTCTTTAATTTATTCTTCAGTATTTTGTTCTTTTTGATACTATTATAAATGGAATGGTTTTCTTAATTTCATTTTCAGATTGCTCACTGCAAGTGTATAGAAATACAATTGATTTTGTACATTGATCTTGTATCTTGCAACCTGCTGGATTTGTTTATTAATGCTAATAGCTTTTTGTGGATTCTAAAGGTTTTCTATATACAGGGTAATGTCATTTGTGAACAGAGATCTTTACTTTTTCCTTTACAACACCTTCTGGTGCCTTCTGCTTCATTTTCCTAAGTTCCCTGGCTAGAACCTCCAATAAATCACCGAACAGCAGTGGTGAGAGTGGGCACTCTCATGTTGTTCCTGCTCTTAGAGGGAAAAGATTCAGTCTTCATCATAATGTATCATGTTAGCTGTGGATTGTTTTTATAGATGCCCTTTATCAGGTGGAGGAAGTTCCCTTCTATTTCAAGTTTGTTGAGTGTTTTATCACAAAGAACTGTTGTACAATCCATCTATTTTTTTCAGGAGCTAGACTAATGAACTAAATCATGGGTTTGCTAGAGACCACCCCCTGCAGCCTTTAAGTCTTTAGCCATGACGTTCAACTCTGCTATTCTTCCTAAGAGAAAGCATTTTTTTCATCTTGGTAGGGGGCAGTTCAGGAGCTCTCACTTACAAAATAGGTCTTACTCTAAAGATTAGAAACCACTGCGGAAGTTCTGCCAAATGTTACATATGTCTATTCCAATTATGCATTCAGAAACTGGAGAATAGCCAGTGGGTAGGTTAGGAGCCCCCTGGTGTCCCCTGTGAGATGGAGTTGGGTCAGTACTCCATTTATCGCCTGCCCTCTCTATATTCCCAATCCAACGGAGAGGCCATGATGGCACATTGGGTCCCAGGGACCAGTGTTAACATGGAGACTGTATCCAATGGCTCTGAGATGGCCTGGGTTTTCCTCTTCTCCAGCATAAAATTACCTGAGGAAAGGGACATACGTACCTTTGCAGAGGATTAGGGGCATCAAGCCTACAAACACTCTCCACAGTGTTGCCGGATCCTTCCTCACGGGAGGAGACTTCAGCAGACGAGGTCTGGGTCTGAGAACTGGCTGGAAATTGAGCAAGGGATCGTGACACTCCTTTGGGTCTGGTGATTTCAGTCTTTTGCTCTTCTATTATTTTATTTTTTAATGTGGTAAAAAATACATAGCATAGAATTTACCATTTTAACCATGTTTAAGTGTACATTCACAATGTTGTAAATTATCATCATTATCATCTCAAGAACTTTCCCATCATCCCAAACAGAAACCCTGTACCCATTAAATGCTAGCTCCCCATTTCCTCCTACCCTCAGCCCCTGACAACCAGGGGTTATGGCTGAGTACCATTGCATGTATACATCACATTTTAAAATCCATTCATCCGTCAGTGGACATTTGGGTTGTTCCTACCTTCTGACTATTGTGCATAGTGCTGCTGTGAACATGGGTGTATAAGTATCTGCTCGAGTCCCTGCTCTCACTTATTTAGGGTAGATACTTAGGAATGGAATTGCTGGATCGCATGATAATTGTATGTTTAACTTTTGAGAAACTGCCAAGCTGTTCTCCATAGCAGCAGTACCATCTTACATTCCCACCAGCAAAGCACAAGAATTCCAATCTCTCCACATCTTCACTACCATCTGTTATTTTCCTTTTTTTAAAAAAAAAAATTTTGTAGTCATCCTAATGGATGTGAAGTGGTAGCTTATGTTTTTGTTTTGTTTTGGTATTTTGGCAGCACGTGGGATGGTTCCCCAACCAGGGATCAAACCCGGGCCTCCGCAGTGAAAGTGCTGAATCCTAACCACTAGGCCACCAGGGAACTTCCTGGTAGCTTATGGTTTTGATTTACATTTCCCTAGTGACTAGTTATGTTGAGCATCTTTTCATGTGCCTATTGGCCCTTTGTAGAACATATTTTTTGGGGGGAAATACAATCCAAATTTGCTGATTTCATGTATTAATTTATAGACCTCAATTTGATTTTGTATATACTTTAAGGTTTTCTATGTAAACGACTATATCACATGAACATATTATCTGCTAGTGTTACTTCTTCATCTACAATCTTTATGGCTTTCATTCCTTTCTTCCTTTCTTTTTTTCAGCACAGCATGGCTTGCAGGATCTTAGTTCCCTGACCAGGGATTGAACGTGGGCCCTGGCAGTGAAAGTGCTGAGTCCTAAGCACTGGACCGCCAGGGAATTTCCAGGCTTTCATTTCTTTTTCTTGTGTTATTGAAATGTCTAGACCTCCAGTAGATCATTGAATAAAAATTGAGACATCAAACATCTTTGCCTTGCTTCCAGTCTGAGAGAGAAACAACTCAGTCTTTAAGCCCTAAGTATGATGATAGATGTAGGTCTTTCATAGATGCAGCAAAGGTTATATTTTTCATAGATGAAGGAAAACCCATCCCCTTGCTTTTCCCAGTTTCTCAAGGCTCATAGCCTGTTCCTCCATCTTCAAAGACAGCAACAGTAGGTCAAGTCTTTCTGACCATTGTATCATTCTGACCTCTTCTCCCCCGCTTCCACTTTTAAGGGCCCTTATGATTACATTGGGCCCACCAGAAATAATCTCCTTATCTCAAGATGATAAACTTAATCAATTGCAAAGTCTCTTTTGCCATGTAAGGTAACATATTCACAGATTCTGGGGCTCAGGATGTAGACATTTTCGAGGGGACCATTATTATGCCTAGCACAGTTTGATCCCTGGTCGGGGAACTAAGATCCCATATGCCACGCAGCATGGTCAAAACAAACAAACAAAAACTAAAAAAACAAACAACAAAAAAAACCGGTATCTAGTAATTTAGATAAGCCTCAAAAGATATTTAAAATGAGTGAGCAGAGTTACACTTCTCTCAATGGTAGAGTCACTTGCTTTGGACTAATCCTCCTATGGATAACAATGATAAACTCTGAACAATACATTTTTAAAAAAACTGAAAACACTGGATATGAACAGGTATAAACTAGAAGGAGGGTCAACACTTGTACCAACACTTAGGACTTCAACATCTCTTTTTGGGGGCACACAACAGAAGCATAGGGGGACTAACCATCCCAGTTGCACACTGAGAGCCCTGCTTCCTGGGAAACTGATGAACAGGGTGACACGGGTGAGGGGTGGAGTGTTAAGCGACAAGGCATTTGGGTCCTTGGAAACCCCCACGGAAGCACTGGGGCAGACACAGGCTGCTTCAGTTTTCAACTGTCTCGAGGAAGCAGGGACCAGCCTTTTAGTCCCTATGCTGGTTAGTCCTTGTCTGCTGTGTAGGTGGCTCCACCACCCAGGGCAACATTCCAAGGTGGAGGCAGCTGTGCACCATTGGTCGCCAACACTCAGAGGCGCAGGATGGGTGAGCTGACCACTGAAGGGGTCCACGACACCATCCGCTGGTCCACACCCACCCACTGGTCCTCCTTGGTGAACGGCCTGCCTTTCCACCTCGCTACCTAGGTAAACAACACCTAGAATTCCGTTCACCTTGGTAAATGCACACCTGTCCACCCAGGTAAGTGGCCCACCCACCCATGTGCCTCCATGACACCCACCTGCCCTCAGAGCTGCCCCAGCCTCAAACTGCATGCAGTGCTGGACACTCCCCTACTGCCACCCCCAAATCTCACCAGTTCTGCCACCCCCTCAGTGCCAATGCAGATACCGGCCACCTGGGCCCCCACAATGGCCTTTCTACATACTCCCGGCTACTCTCCTGGCCTGAGACCCTCCCCAAAATGAGCCTGCTGTCGTGGCTCAGGTGCGCTCTGCATACAGATCCAATCACGGCACTCCCCTGCTCCAAACGCTCAGGATAAGAGGATCAGCTGCCTTATCTCCGTGCTCCCCCAGCCCCTGGACTCTGACACCTCTGTCCACCTGCCCCAGCTGGCCTCTGCCTCCTTCCTCCAGCTGCCCAGGCTCTGGGTCAGCTCCGCCACTGCACCCAGCTCGCAGCCAGCCCGGTGCTCTCAGCCCCATCCTGGGGTTCAGCGTGGCTTCTGCAGAGGGGCCTTCCCTGCGCACCCCACCTGCCCGCCGCCAGGGGTCTCAGGCCCCCTCCCCCAACACACGCTCCCTCCACAATCCCAGTCGCTCCCAGCTGCCCTCCCTTCTGTTTCCCCGACTAAAGAGCGGACCCAGATGCTTCCAGGACTGGTCAAAGCTGGTCAGTGCCAAGAGACAGGGGCAGATGGGGGGCAGGAACTCCGGGGGGTGAGGAGGGGGCAGAGGAGCATCAGGGGCCAAGGGAATGGATCTGCAGGTAAGTCCTGAGGAACCACGGGCTTTGGACAGTCAGAGGCCGGAGCACAAGGTAGGCCCAGCAAGGTCCAAGGCCGGTTTGGGGGTTAGGTCCCATCAAGTGCGGAGGTGAGGCCAGAGGGGAGGCGGGGTCCCTCGGCAGCCAGGGTGGGGGCGGGGAGGGGTCCTGGGCGCAGCTCGGGGCTGGGGAAGGCGGACTCGGGATGAAGGTGGGAAGTGGCCCCCACCCTCCCTCTCCCCGCAGCGCCCACCCGGGCCCCCTTTCCTGCCCCCTCCTCGGCGGGACAGGCGAGGCCATCAGGATTCCCCTGATTGCTTTCTTTCATGCCGGTGCCTTTCTCAGCAGCAAACGCCCGCTAATGCCTCCTTTATCACGGAATTAGGGGATTTAGGGCCCACAGCACAAAGAGGCCCTCGATAGCAGCCGTAATCAAGGGCCAATCGGCCGATCTCGAGCGGGCCCGGGAAGAAAGCGAGCGCGGGGATTAGCGCGGCGGGGCCGAGATAGCATCGCGCGGCCGCGGGCTGAGGCCGCCGGGGAGGGCCGGCCGCGCCGCGGAGAAAGGCCGGCTTAGCCGCTCGGCGCCGGGGATTCTGAAACCATTAGCGGGGATTAGCACGAGGGTTAATCTGCTTTGGCCGCTCAATTGTCAGCGGGACGCGCACGCGGGGGACCCCTCGGTGGAGCGGCCGCTGGACCTCTGCAGTCCAGGCCCCGGGTTGGTCTCGGTTTTCCCAGCGGTGACTGGGCCAAGCCCGGTCCCGAGAACCAGAGGAAGGGATGAACCCTTCGGTCCCTCAGGCCAACGGGTTATGCGTGCACCTGGCCCAGCAGGTGTGAGTGGAGCCTGGGTCTTGGCTGTAGCCTCCACCTCTGCCAGCCTCTGCGGGAGGTCAGGGCACAGCCCCTGCCTGTCCTCAGGGACCCCTTCCCTTCTCCTGGCCGGCTCCTCCCCATCCTGTTCCCCTCTGCACTCCACGTCTGGCTCTGTTCACCCATTGTGGACTTGGTGCCGGCCTACCCACTGAGCAAGGCACACACCCGTCCCCATCCCACAAGTCCAGGAAGCAGGTCGCAGACCAAGAGGATGCTGTCCGAGGCCAGGGAGGAGCCACTGCTTGCAGACCCTCCATCTCTCCCTTGGAATCCCATCCCAGGGTGTGGACCCCTGAGCCGGCTGATGTGATGCCACCTGCGGCCTCCCCAACCGCTTATCTTCAGCTCCCTCATTAGGTGGGGCAGGGTGAGGACTGTGCAGACCTGGGCCTCCATAGATCCCAGAGAGGTCCTCTGTCTCTGCCTGGGTTTTCCCATCCGAGAAGTGGGGCTGACTGAGAGGAGGAAAGGTCCTGGCAGGAGGCCCACTGACCAGGGGTGCCACCTGTGTTTACTGCTGCCTTCTGGAGGGACATGCCCCAGGCCCCACTCCTTCTCCTGCGTTGGTAATGACAGGCTCTGGGAGTGGGGGACTTAGAGGGGTGTGCATGCACCATATGGTTGCCCTGGGCGCCTCTTCCATGGGGATGTGCCATGGTCACCGTGCCTTACTTGAGTCCACGATTGGAAACAGGTGGCTGGGCTGGAGATGGCCAGGCAGGCCATTAGTGGAGGACTGGGCGGCGCCATCAGTGGAGAGGCTGGTGGACCTCCTGGTCCCATCCCGCGACCCTATGTCCTTTCCCGTGGCTGAGACTGGGGACTTTAGAGCAAAAAGCTGCACGGGGAGGAAGATACAGGGGTGAGCCTCAGGCAGGCGCGTCAGGAGCGCCCGTGGCAGCGTCCAGCGTGGGCGTTGGACGTTGGGGAGGGTGGGCGATGGTGGCTGCGCCGGCCGAGCGCTGACTGTTGGAGGCTGCAGACGAGGTCGGGGCACAGGCGATCCGCTCCGAGGACCTGGGTCTGACGGCAGTGAGCAGGAGGGGCCTTCAGATTGCCGACCGAGCGCATGCGCGGGCCTGCGCCGGCCGGGCGCGCAGTGACGCCATCAGCGCGCGCCGCACGAATTCCGGGCGTGAGCGGCGCCGCTCCCCCCAGCCTCCTCGGTTCTCTCTCTGTGAGGTCAGGCCCCGAGCTCCCTGCCGGCGTCGCGGGTTCCCGCCCCGGCGAGTTGGGTTCCTCCCTCACGAGCGGGTCCGGAAAACTTCCTGAGTGTCTCCGGATCTCCGAGGCTGGGAGCTGAGTCGCCCTGAAGGTCTGCGGCCTTTAGCTGACGGCACGCGGGCACAGCTTCGCCCCGCGCCCCGGCCCCGGTCGCGGATGTTTCTTTACCTCCCCGATCACAGCCCTGGGTCGGGGGGTGTTCCCTCGGGCCGCGAGGATAGTGGGCTGGAGGCGGGGCTCCAGGGTGCGGTCAGCCTGGAGGGCCGCCAGGGACATACAGGCCTGTTGGCCCGAGAGCTTGAGCCCTAGATCGCTTTTCAGCGGGGGGGTTGGGCGGCAAGCTACTGCCGGCTGCTGAGCAGGGGCGCTGGGATGGCCCATCTCTGGAGGTCACTCGGGAGATGACAGTCCTGTGGCCAAGTGGGGCCACCGGGCCAGGCCCAGCCAATGGAGGAATAAGTGGGAGTGGCTGGCCAGGCCGAGGAAACAAAAGTGACAACAGTTGGGGAGTGTCAGGCGTCAGGGCCTAGACCAATCTGAGCAGAGGGGAGGTTACTCTTAGGGATATTCGCCAGATGGGCGTGGGAAGAGAAGAGCTACAAGGCCACACCAGGGGCCACCATGTTGTCCATGGTTCACCCACTCTGTTGGCCTAGGCTACGTTTGTCCACGATCCTAGGTGTTCTCTGTGGCCCTCCCATTGTCCTTTTCGGCTAGTTCTCCGCTGTGCCTGCATCTCTCTCCTTGGCTCTGTTGCCAGATCTTAAGGAGGCAGGAGATCCTCAGACCCCCCCCGATTCTGTGACTTATACAAAGGATCCTGGTCCAGGGAATCTGAGAACACGTAGGAAGTAGAATGTCAGTGAGAAAAATACTCTGGCATCCTCAGCTCAGATTGTGTTTGCTGTGAAGGCTGAGGGCACAACCCGAAAAACAGATTTCTCTTTGTTGGCTGAAAGGAGAGAGACCCATTTGTCAGGAGTGACTCTTTGTGTGTGTGTACTAAGCTCTGATTGCCATTCATCACCTACACAAGGACATGGAAAAACCAGAGGACGCTTGTGCAATAGTGGGTGAGGAGAGGCCTCAAGGAAGTGGGGGCGGGGGGGCCCTGGAGGGCAGCTGCCTGAGGGCCTCTGTGATGGGGCTGGAGGTTGGCCAAGCCCTGTCGCAGGAGTGGCCACCACCTCACCCTTTGCTCCCTTGGCCTGTGTCTGAGGCCATTGTCCAGGGCACATTTTGTGATGATCTCAGGCTCAGGACGATGCCAGATGGTGAAGGCTGCCTGAGGCTGAGTGGCTTCCAGCTGGGCACAGAGGCTCTGGCTGTGCGCAGCATATGGTGACCTGGAGTCTCCACACTCAGCTCACATCTCTCCTCTGATATGCAGACCCAGTCACCTCCTGGGGCTCTCCCTGGCCCTGGCCTGTGTGTCCAGGTTGGTGGGGGATCACCCTGGAAGTTGATTCTTTTGTCTCCCGACTGCTCAAAGATCTGCCCACATCATTCTGCCCCTTTGCCCCAGTGCTGCAAAGGCAAGGTCCCCTGCCATCGGCCTCCTCCCTGCAGCCTTCAAGATCTTGGTTAAATGCAGCTGAGCTCCCTCCAGGCATCTGCCTGCCTCTCTAGCCACTCTCCACCTGCTCACTTCCCTCCAGCCTTGCTGGTCTTCTCTCAGCTCAGAGACCCCGCCCCCCCCTCAGGTCTCAGTTCCAGGAACTGAGGCTGCCGACTTATTCCAGCTACCTGTGAACAGGTGGGGCCAGGGTGGGGGACCAGTGGTCCACTGGGGCTGGTGGATTCTCCAGGCTCACAGCCCCAGGGGACACAGGCCCAGCTCAACCAACTTTTCTGGCTGGGCTACCTGCTGTCCACCTTGTGCTGTGTGGCACAAGAGAGGGGTCCCTGCCCCTCCTGGGTACAGGTCTCCATGCCCTTCTTTCAGTTCAGAGTAGCCTGTCCCCTTCCTCCTCGTGAAAGGGGATGGGGACAAGACTTGGGGTGCAGTCAATGAGCAGACGCCATTCCTAGAGGTCAGATTTCCAGGACACTGAGTCCCCTCAGGGCCCAGCTCCTGGGCTCTGCCCGCTCTAGGAACTACCTGGGACCCTGGGGCACTGCCAGCAGCCTCCTGTGAGGGTTCACTGTGCAAAGCATTGTTCTAAGTGCCTTACAGACATTACATCATTCCAGCCTCATAGCCCACTGGAGTGGGTTCTTGTGTCACCTCATTTCACAGGTTGGGAAATGAAGATTAGGTGGCTTGCCTCAGCCTGTGAACAGGGAAGCTTTGCTGCTGGGCCCTTTCTCCTGCATCTCCTGTGAGCACTGAGGGCACACACACAGCCTGGTCCTTCAAAACCACATTCCTTGCACCCTCAAGCCCACCCTCAGCCCCCAGATCTGCCCCAGACACCAGGTGCTGTGTGAGGTTGCTGGGGTGAGGAACTCTCTCCCAGAAGGAGCAGCTCCAGGAATGGGACCTGCTTGCTGGGAGTCTCCTGCGGGCAGGTTATTTCCCAGTCTGAGCTAAGCCCTTTGTGTGGCTTTTGCCGTGTAGTCCCTTGGACAGGAAGGTCCTTCGCCCCCTCACAGCCTGGGGCACTGGCTTATCCCATCCTGTTCACACCTCCTCCACCTGGCTTGTGGGTGGTGGTTCCCAGCCAGATCTGGGCCACAGGGGCCCTCCAGTTCAGGGTTCTTTGGCCCCCATGCTGGGCTGGGCTCCCAGCTGTGCCTGGGTCCCGGGATAGGGAGTCTTCAGCAAGAGGGACACCTTCCTGAGGTTGAGCTGTGGGGTGAGGGCTCTAAGTGCCCACCCCTTCCTGCCCCAGGGCTGCTACCTCCCAGCCTAAATGAAGGATTAAGAAAGGACCTCCTGGACTTCCCTGGTGGCGCTGTGGTTAAGAATCTGCCTGCCAATACAGGAGACACGGGTTTGAGCCCTGGTCCGGGAAGATCCCACATGCCGTGGAGCAACTAAGTCCGTGCGCCACAACTACTGAGCCTGCGCTCTAGAGCCCACGACCCACAAGTACTGAGCCCGCGTGCCGCAACTACTGAAGCCTGTGCGCCTAGAGCCGGTGCTCCACAACAGGAGAAGCCACCGCAATGAAAAGCCCGTGCACTGCAACGAAGAGTAGCCCTGCTCCCTGCAACTGGAGGAAGCCCACACGCAGCCAAAAAAAAAAACCAAAGGACCTTGTGCTCAGAGTCTCAGGGAACCAAAAATTGGTCACCCCAAAGCAGTGCCCCTTGAGCAGACCATCACAGGGAAACCATGAGGGGGTGAGCTGGGCTGGGCCACAGGCTGCAGGACAGACAAGAGCCCGAGAGCACTGTCTCCAGGGGCAGCCACCAGCGTGGGGCAGCTCTCCTCTACCCACTCAATGTTGCCTGCCAGGTGACCCTGCAGGATCTTGCCCCAAGGCCACAGGCAAGGCCTGGATGGAGGCCAGATGTTCCTTGGCCTGGTGTCAGGCCTCCCAAGGGGCTAACACTGTGGCCACAGCTCGCTTGCCCACCAGCCTGCCTGGCCCCAACAGTGTCCTCGGATGAGGAGTGGGCCTGCCCTTGGCAGAGGTGTGGCCACCACTGCCCACCCACAGATGGGCTGACACAGGGACAAGAGGCTGCAACAGGATCCAGTTTATTCTGCCTTGGAAGGGTGGTCCTGAGAGTGGCAGGTGCCACCCTGTCCTGGGCGGAGGGAGGGCCCAAGGGCTGGTTAAGGCCAGTGGCAGGAGAAGCGGGGGGTACGCAGCCCCTGGAATGCAGTGAGGCCAGGCTGAGGCCCAGAGGCAGCTGTGGTAGGCCAGGGTGATGCCCCTGCTGCCCAGGGTGGAAGGCACCGGGCTGGGACCAGGCCATGGCTACAGGGCCGTGACCCAAGGCCACACAGGCACCCCGGGAAGTGGGGCACAGGGTCACAGAACACGAAACATGAAACACAGGCATACGAGTAAGCACGTGGACAAGTGGGCACAGATTCACAGGCCAGAGGAACACCCGGTCTCAGCTGGACACATGGACACCACGGTGGTGTCATACAGACCACAGGGGACACATGGACCCGATGGCCACAGGGGACAGCCTTGGGCCATGGACTGTAAGGGACAGGAGAAGGGGGCCTTTTGGCACGACTGCACTGCAATTGTGAGAAGGGGGCGCTGGGAGCAGCCCATGCGCAGACCCCGGGGCTCAGTCTGTCTTCCACACTTTGTTGAGCAGCTTCACCACCTCGTCATAGATGACGAACACGATGGCCACGTCCAGGCACACCCGGCCCAGGCGGGGGACGGTGCCCTTGTAGAACCTGAGGGGGGAGGGTGAAGAGAAGATGAAGCTAGCGTGTCTGGAAAGTGTGGGTGGGTCCAGAGATCCGAGGGAGGAGCAAGAGCAGAAAGAGCAGACTCCCTGGGGACAGGACAAAGGGAGGGCCTGGGATGGGTGGACAGGAGGTGAGGTGTGACCCAGGTGGAAGGCGGGGGCCTGGGGTGGGGACGGCAGCCCTGCCCCTCCCCCACTCACGCCTTGGGCCCCTCGTTCCTCAGGATCTGCAGGCCGCAGTCCCACGTGTTGCGGTACTTGTGCGCCTCCAGGCCCTGCAGAACACCAGCAGCTGCGGATTCAGCAGCCAGTCCCACCCCTTCCCGGTCCCGCCCAGGCCCCGCCCCCACCTGCATCCGGGTCTTGATCACGTCCAGAGGAGTGTTCCCGAAGACACTGGCTGCGCCCGCGATGGCTCCAAACACGCCAGTGATGAGCGGGTTCATGGGCTTGTTGGGGTTGTCCCCTGGATGGGCGTGAGGGCTGCGATCAGAAGGGGACGGAGGACAAGGGCTGGGTTCCAGGCCTGGAGGTAGGGTCTTGGGGAACAGACGCACCTCGGTACCAGTTGCGCAAGGAGGTCATGACGAAGAATCGAATGGCCTGGTTGGATCCCTGCTTCAGCACGGTGGCCGTGAGGCCCTGGTACGTCCCCTTTAGCCCTGGGGCAGGCAGGCACTGCGGTCACACTGACGCCTCCAGGCCCCAGCCCGCAGGAGCGCCAAGGCAGGAAGGGGAGGTGCCAGCTGTTTCCAGCCGGACCCAGGTCCCTAACCCCACCTGAGGGTAAGGCTGAGTGGCTCACCTTGTTCCCGCACGATCTCCCTGACCCCGTGGAAGAATCCTCTGTATTTGGGGCTGGGGGAGGTCTGGTCATGGATGAACTTCACCTGAGAAAGAGGGAAGCAAAGGCGCTGGCTCCCAAGGCCCAGGGCAAGGGCACACCTGGCCTCTGAGACACGTGGCCCCAGGAGCAAGAGGGCCACCTTACCGAGGAGCCTCTGCCGTCATGTCTGCTGGTTTTTCCCCACAACTTAGGCAGCAAACACGTGTTACCTTATGGTTTGTGCTCGTAAGTTTTTTAAGACCTTGTCTTCCCACTGCCTCCAGAATAGAATCCACTCCACAGAAGGCTCTTCCAGTGGGCCTCCTGCTCCAGGCTCCCCAGGCAGACCCCTGCCCACCTTGATGGTCTCCACCGGGCACAAGACCACCACCCCGGCCCTCTCTCACGCCTGTCCCCTACCGAGACCTGCCCACCTTGATGGTCTCCATGGGGCACACGACCACCACGGCCTCGGCCACACCAGCGCCCAGGCCGCACAGCAGCCCGCGCGTGCTGTCCAGCCGTCCCTGGGCGTCCCGCATGTGGTTGCTGAGAAACTCGAACATCCCGAACCTGCGGTGGGAGGCAGAAGCATGAGAGGGGCCGCCGCGGGGCCGGGACTCCCTCCCGCGGCCCCGGGGCCCCGAGCCCGCCTCACCTGACGGCCGCCTTCGGAATGGAGCCGTAGAGCAGGGAGCTGAGGCCGCGGTACAGGCCCAGGACGCCATGGTTGCGGACCGTCTGCCGAACGCAGTCCCCTGGGGGAGGGGGCGGTCAGCGACCCCACCCGCCGGCCTGCCCGCCCCCGCCGGCCGCCCCCACTCACCGATGCCCCGGTAGCGCGGTGGGTGCGAGCGCTCGTCCAGCTGTAGCTGCGTTTTCACATACTCGGTGGGAAAGGTGATGCAGATTTCGATGCCACCCGCCAGGCCGCCTGCGGGGAAGGACCGAGACCCGGACCGCATTGAGACCCCTCCCCCTCCCTCCCGGCGTGCCCCTCCCCTGCCCCCGCCCGGACTTTGCCCGCCGCCCGGGAGCCGGGCCCACGCCCCTCCTGCGGTCCTAGCGGGGGGCCCGGGGGGACACGCGGAGGGGCCCGGGCCCGTCCGGAAGCGCGGCAAAGCCGGTGTCCCGGACCCACCCGGAAACGCGGCGGGGTCGGGTGGGGATCGGGGTCCGCGTGCGCGTGCCCCACCTGCCAGGATCGCCTTCCCCGGGTGCGTGAGCGCGGCCTTGCCAGGCGCTGGCGCGCCGGCCGCCAGAGCGCGGGGCGCGGGCATGGCGGGCGGGGTTCGGGGCCCGGCGGCGGCCTCGGGTCCGAGCTCCTGCGCTCGGTCTTGGCGGCGGCGGCGGCGCCGATTATGGGCCGGGGCGGGTCGGCCGCGTCTCTCCGGGGCTCCGCCCTGCGTAGTCCGAGCCCGGCCCTGCCCCCGGGCCGCCCGGAGCCCGCGGGAAACTAAGGCCGGGTGGGCCGGCGGCCCAGCCAATGGCCGCGCGGGCCCGACTGGGCACCGCCCCCGGAGCCCCACCCCCGGGGCGTGTGGGGCCGCCCCCTCCCTACCGGGAGGGCGGGGCCGCCCCGCACCCAAAGCGCCGCGAGGCCGCCGCGGGATTCCAGGCTCCGGGCGGCGCACACGGTGGGGAGAGGACCCCTGACAAGCCCTGCTCACCGCCCTCCCCCCACAAGAGGCTCCGCAGCTCTTCTGGCCCCTCCCGCCCACGCCAGCACCGGCGGGGAAGCTCGGCCTGGATAAACAGACTTTCATTTAATGTGCGAGTTACACGTTCTGTCCAGCGGGTCCGCAAAGTGACCCGTTGGGTGGGGGCAGCTCTGCCAGCGCGGAGTGGACAGGGCGCCGTTCCCCTGCGCCTGGGAGTACTTGCGCTCGACTCCCCAAGAGTGCAGGCTCCAGCCAGAGGGCCCAGTGGTCGGAGTCCACCTCCTGCGCGGCGGCCGCAGCGGTTGCCTCGGGCAGTCAGTGGCCGCCCCAGGCCCCGGGCGGCTCAGAGGCTGCCATCACTGGGCTCCAGCAAAATAAATGACGTCCAGGCGTCCCGTCTCCCGTGGGTTCTCTGCGCTTCTGGGGTGACGCGCTCCTTGGGGAGGTTAGTGACCCGTAGAGGGTGCTGCACCCGGCGCCCTCCCCGCGGAAGCTGCACAATGGAGCCGGCGGGGGATTCGGCAGGCCGGGCCTGCAGTGGGCCTGTTGTCTGCGTAGCGGCGGCCTGCGGAAGAAGAGGCCCAGGGTGAGGACTCCTGCTGCCCCCGAGTGGCCAGGGGTCCAAGGAGCAGGGTTCAGGCCAGCCCAGACCACACAGAGGCTGCAGGGATGGTGGGAGTTGCTGTTGTGGGGCCCCTAGAGGGCTGGCCAGGCTGTAACCTCGTCCCCACACAGACACCTACTTAGCTCAGTGGGCTGCGTCCATGCATGCCCATCAAAATATTAAGAAACAGACTGACATTAATGCTGGGTGGGCCTGAGTATGGAGGACACAGGTGTGGGAGGCCTGAGGCTCTGTGCTGCCTGCCCACAAACTTCAGGCCTGTGTCCCTCCTGCAGCCTCTGTGTAGAGGACACCAACCGCTCTGACTGCTCATGGCCAGGCCATCCAGGCAGCTTTCCAGTGCAGAGCAAGAGCAGGCTTGTTGCCTGCGGCCAGGCGGTTGGGGGCGGGGGGGGGACACAGCAGTATTTGTAGCTGGGCAGCCGCCAGGCATGCAGATCTGGGAAGATGAGGCCATGCCAGTCCAGCAGTCCTGGAGCACTGACCTTTGTCCTCCCCGTCCATCCCACCCTGCCCGAAACCCAGCCAGGGAAGGGCAGGCGGTGTCAATCACTGCCCCACTCTCCTCCCCTCCCCAGGGGACTAGGGGCTACAGGCTGCCCCCTACCAAACAGGAGAGGGGCAGGTGCCACCATGTGCTCCTCTCACTGCCACAGTCTGTCTGGGGCGTCCAGTCTGTCCACCTGCAAAGAGGAGGGAGTGCCGAGTGCCTGCCTGACAGGCTGCGTGCGGGCTGGGCCTGGGGTTGGTGGGGGGCTGGGCAGCAAGCACACAGCCTCCAGGAGAGTTAGAGCTGAGGCCGGGCACACGGGGCACCCACCATGACCTCTGTAACCAGGCAGAGATGGGGCGGGGGACCCTGGTGAACCCCAGCCTCCGCTGCAGCCCTGTGCCTTCAAGTGGGCACTTGGCCGCCAAGGCACCAGAGTGGTAGACAGTGACAGCAGTCCATGGGTGCAGCTGAGTCCTCCTCTGGACATGGGGACACTGCTAAGACAAGGCAGTGCTTCCTGCTTTCAGCTAGTCCAGGCTGCCCATCCCTCTTAAGGAGACCAGTCAACTGACACCTGGGACTCACCCCCCGCAACAGCCATCTGAGGACAAGCTGCCCCCCGCCCTTCCTCCCGGAATTCCCAGATGCTGCCCGTGCAGTGCTCACAGGCCTGTGCAGACACATGGACAGGGAGGGAAGAGGGTGAGGCGTAGCCATGGGGCTGCGGGGTGGTCACACTGTGTTCTCCAGACAAGAGCAACTGTGTGACTGGGACTCCAAACAAGCACCTGGGTGAGAAGAAAGTCACGTGTCCAGCACATACTCAGATCTGGGAGAGACCAGACCAGCCGGGACCAAGCAGAGACAGCCCTCCCCTCCCTCCATGAGACCAGGGCTGAGGAGAGGAGCCGGACAGTCTGAGCTGGGCCCATGGACTCCCCTGGGAGAGCCCAGGGGGTTGTTCCAGGAGGGTTGGCCCTCAAGCTTCCCGGATGAGTCGAGAGGCCCAGGGCCCGATTTTCCACTTGGGAAGGGGCCCTGGCCTTCTTGTCCGGGCCCTCGGCCTCACAGCACTGTCCAGTCGGCCAGGCCCCCCACCGCCTGAGCAGCCCCCCTCGAACCCCCTCAGCTTGTCCCAGACAAGCTCCTGTCCTGCCCTCCAGCCGTCTCTGCTTTAGTCTTCCCCATCAGTGATGATAACCCTCTGTTTCTGATGTTCAAGTGCCAAAGCAGTCATCCTTGGCTTCTGTCACTCCACACCCAATCCATGTGCACGTGGCGATGGCCACCCTCTCACCCCGAAGGATCACTGATGGCCTCTCACTCGAGTCAGCACCACCCGAGGGCTCCCGGCTCCCACCCCTGAAGCCTGTTCTCAGCAGCAAGCCCCTCACCTCAGGTCCCAGGTCCCACTGCGAGTATGACCTGAGGCCTGACGACAGCCCGTGCCCCCCGCCCCTACCCCCAAGGCCCTTCTTTGAACACCTGGCACGTTTCTGCCTTTACCTGCCCTGGCTGCTGACACTCCCTTCAAATGTCCCCAAGACCAGGCCCCTGGATTCCTCTGGGCTCTGCTCAGGGCCGCCTTCTCACTGAGCTGCCTTGATGGCCCTGCTGTGAAGCTCCATTGGCACCGTGGCCCCCGCACCTGCCCCACCCCCAAAACTCATCCCCTTCAAACACTGTGTCTGTCGCCTGTCAACCTCACTGAATGTGAATTCAACCGAATAGGGTTTTTCTGTTTTGCCCACTGATAACCATTACCTGGAATAATGCCCAGCACACAGTAGGTGCTCAAACATTTGCTGAACGGTGAGTGTTCTATTTGCCAGCCTCCGGGCTGCTTCAATACCCTCCACTGTTTGCTTTACAATTCCTTTCGAGAACTTCTACGCAATAGGAAATCTCGTGTCACCGGACCTTGGTGGCACGCAGCTTCACAGGCTCACAGGTCCCCGAGTCCTGGGACTCATTAAGCCCCCCCAGGCTCCTGCCCCTCAGTTGTGGGGGGCGGGGCTGGGGCTCGAGCTCCATGGGAAACACTGCTGAGCAGGGTCACATCTCCAGGCTGCCCTGACCGATCCCACCCTCATGACCACAGCCCAAGGGAGGCCCAGGCACTGTACACCACGGCATCCGCCTGTGAACCACCCAGCAGCAAAGTGTAACTACAGCACCAGCACGAAGGCCCCACCGTTCCAAAGGTCTCCCGGGGTCCCCCTCCTGGGCTGTTGTACAGCCTCTGTCCCTAAGGCCTCGTGGGTGTGGCTATGGCTCTGTCACCACCAGCCCAGTGGTCTCAGCAAGTCACCCAAGGGTGGTCCCATGGGGACTGATAGGGCTTTTGAAGGTCCCAGGACACAAGAGAGGGGAGGGCACTTGGAAAACCCCAAATACCAGCTGGCAATGGGGCCCAGGATGTCTCATATGCCAGTTGGGGTTCATTTACAGAGGGGTCATCTGCCTACCCTCTGGGTGACAACCGCCCCTTTGTCTGCAGTGCTTAAGCGCCAACGCCAGAACACCAGCACTGGGGCTTTCGCAGGTGGATTCTGAACAAGCGGAGACCTGGTGGGCTTCACGAAGCTGGGGGTGGGGGGACATGGGGGCGCATCTGACCCACAGGCCAGGCGGGTGTTGGAGAAGTGGGGTGAGGAGGACTCCCTGATCCTGCCAGGCCTGCCCAGGGGACGGGGGTGGGTTTGGGGTGCACAGAGGGTTTGATGGGGTCCCCAGGGCTGTCCATGCGGGTGGCGCTGATTATCTTAACTGTACTTGTGCTGCCGGCACGTACTGTGTGCACCCATGATGCTGATGTCAGGAAGTGAAGAAAGAGCCCCTTGTTCTTTATTTGTTTTTTTTTTGACAGTTCTGTTTTATTCAGTGGAAATTTTTAGGACTTCAAGCCCAGGAGGCAGCATCTCAAGTAACCCTGAGCGAACTGCTCTGAGGAGATGGGGGAGTCAGGATATATAGGAGTTTTGCAACAAAGGGCAGGTAGTCTGCACATCAAAAGATTACTGTTAATTAAAGGAAACCAGATATCTCAAGTTAAGGAATTTAGTGCTTTTCCATGTATGGGAAGATGCAAGAGTCTGGAGCCCCTTGTTCTTGAGCAGAAGAGGCTTCTGCTCCAAAGGGCTCTGGCGAGGCCATCGGGCTGCAGGCCTCTCCAGGGCTGACCGGGAGGACCACCGCCAGCAGAGCCAGCTTCTTGGAGCTTTCCCACCTTCCCGCCTGTGGCATGCAGTACAAGTTTTCTTGGAGCAAGAGGCAGAAAACGCAGATAAAAGTAATCAGCACCCAGAGATGACTGGTCGCTACCCTGGGGCATGATCTTGGCCCGTGTTTTCTGTGTGATGTGTCACCAGCAAACCCTGGACCCGCACACTCACACATACAGATGGGGTTGTACTGTTTCCCACTGAAACTGGAAACACCCTCTCCTGTAGCTCTGTCTGTTCATTCTGGACAGCAGGGTAGGTAGAGTCATGACATATATACTGTTTAATTAACGCCTTGCTACTGATTGGACATTTTACTCTTTTATTAAACAATGCTTCACACATTCATTGAAGCTAAACCATGTGCACATCTTTACAAACTTTTTCCCACTCACAGATGATTCTGATATTGTCAGAGAGTTTCGAGAATCTTCCTGCCAACCGACCACAGAAAACCAACAACGCCAACTGACACTGATTATGCCAATAAGGTGATACGATTTTAGAAAATACTTTAAGTTGGGATGCTAGTTATAACACTGATAATTCCATGCTATTAGGACAATTTCCGGAGCTGATTAACCAACATGGAGTTCCCCTGGGCCTTTGCTTACAGGGTTCTCCTAGTCATCCCAGAGGACAAGGCAGGCTGAGGGTGTGGAGGTGACCAGGGTGGAAGCCAGGTGGGCATGAAACCAAGTTCCCCCACAACCCAGCTCCTCTGCCAAGTTTATTTTATTTATTTATTTTTAAGGAGTGTTTATTTATTTATTAGGGCTGCGTTGGGTCTTCGTTGCTTTCTCTAGTTGCGGTGAGCAGGGGCTACTCTTTGTTGCGTTGTGTGGGCTTCTCATTGCGGTGGCTTCTCTTGCTGTGGGGCATAGGCTCTAGGCGTGCAGGCTTCAGTAGTCGCGGCTCACGGGCTCTAGAGCACAGCCTCAGTAGTTGTGGTGCACAGGCTTAGTTGCTCCACGGTATGTGGGATCTTCCCAGACCAGGGATTGAACCCATGTCCCCTGCATTGGCAGGCGGATTCTTAACTACTGCACCACCAGGGAAGTCCCCTCTGCCGAGTTTATGATGAACCTCTCTGTCCAAAATGTTATTCCCTTTTCTTGTCCAACACCTGTTCCCTCAAGATTGACACGTATCAAAGAAAAGGGGGAACTGAAACCGAGCGCGACCCTGTGGGGCCCTCCCAGGCACAAAAGCCTTTCCGTGTCCCTGCTTCTTGTTTGTAGGAAAATGACTTCAGCCTCCTAGACCTTCCCTGAGTTCCAAAGGGCAGATTCAATTATTGATACTAATTAGGGAGTGAGGGAATGCAGAAAGCAGCAACAGTGCAGCATGGGGCAGGGGCCCAGCTCCTCCTCATGGGAGGCACATAACAGTCTGACATATACCTCTGAGTGCTTCTGCAAGGAAGGACTAAAGCCCCCACCCAGGTGGAGGATGGTGACTTCAGGCTGAGCACAAGCAGTGGACCCCAGACGGGTTACAGCCATAAGACTGATGATTGAGATTCTGGGAACGCCACCCTGTTACCTCCCCACCAACCAATCAGAGGAAGGTCACACACCCTGCAGACTTCCCCCCAAATTTTACCTATAAAAACTCTTACCCAGGACTTCCCTGGTGGCGCAGTGGTTAAGAATCCGCCTGCCAATACAGGGGACACAGGTTTGAGCTCTGGTCCGGGAAGATCCCACGTGCCGTGGAGCAACTAAGTCCATGTGCCACAACTACTGAGCCTGCGAGCCACAGCTACTGAGCCCATGTGCCTAGAGCCTGTGCTCCACACAAGAGAAGCCACCGCAATGAGAAGCCTGCGCACCACAACAAAGAGTAGCCCCTACTTGCCACAACTAGAGAAAGCCCGCGTGCAGCAACAAAGACCCAACGCAGCCAAAAATAAATAAAAAAAACAAAAACAAACAAACAAAACAACTCTTACCTGGGGGAGGGATGGATTGGGAGCTTGGGATTAGCAGATACAAACTACTATATATAAAATACATAAAAAACAAGGTCCTACTGTATAGCACAGGGAACTATATTCAATATCCTGTGATAAACTGTGATTAGTTCTCTGATCTAAACTCCCATGTTTCAGTTTGTTTGGCCTCACTGTGTGTCAGGCACATGAACTTGTGTTTGACAACAGGTGTGGTTGGGGACATTGTTGTACAGCACTCGGTGGCCTCAAACAACCCCTCCTCCTAACAGGGGTCTCCAACTTATAGACAATCAGGTCTACTGAGATCTTCTTAAATGGGACGCCCCCCAGAGTTGGTCTGAAGTTCCCAGGTGGAAGCAGTGTTTTCTGTTTCAAAGCAGGTGAGTATCTCGCTGATCACACAGCAGCCTGGGCCTGCAGAGCCCTGGAGGAAGGAGCGGCTCCAGCCTGGCCCCACTCCTGGTGTGTGACCCTCATGGCCCACCTGCTCCCACGGGAGGTGCAGGTGTGCTCTGTGCTGCAACCAGACCAGCCTTCTTCCCACTAGCAACCGCCAACCGGGGATCTTGTGCTGTGATTCCCCACCAGCTTTCTTCCCTGGTGGCTTCAGCTTCTACGTCCTCTGCTCCGAGGCCCTGGTGTCCCCCACCTCAGCAGCCACATCAGAGCTGCGCCTGGGGAATGGCCTCAGCAGACCCCAGCTCCTGCCCCACCACCCTCGCTCCCTCGGTGGTGCTGGCTCTCTGGCCTTGCGGAGAGCCATTCTCTGCCGAGTTCACACCAGGGGCGTGGGGTGAATCCTGATGCCTACCGTCTGCCTTGAGCTCCGACGCCAGCCCTGGGGCTCCCCCACCAGCAGCCATGTCTGGTCTTGTCTGCTCCTCAGACCCAGCTGAGAACCTGGCCTCCCACTCCCCGAGGAAACAGATTCAGCCAGAGGGGCCGCATGTGCTGGAGGTCCAGAGTCAAGTGTAGTCTAAGAAATCTGAACTCTTTTTTTTTTAAGGCTGCACCATGACGCTTGCGGGACCTAAGTTCCCCAACCAGGGATAGAACCCGTGCCCCCTGCAATGGAAGTGCAGAGCCTTAAGCACTGGACCTCCAGGGAAGTCCTGAAGAAGTCTGAACTCTTAATGAACCACTTTGTTTTTCTTGCATAATAGTTTATACACTAAAGTAAATATATATTAAGTGGTTTATAAAGAAAAACCAAGAAGTTACTCAGTAATTTTAAAAGCTTACTTGATCTTTTTTTAAAAATTTTTATTGGAGTATAGTTGATTTACAATGTTGTGTTAGTTTCTGCTATACAGCAAAGTGATTCAGTTATACACATACATGTATCCAATCTTTTTTAGATTCTTTTCCCATATAGGTCTACTTGATCTTTTTTGTAATTTTCTGTTCTGTGCCAGATAATCCCAGTACCCACAGTCTGTCTGGGCAGGTCTAGTTCTTACTAACGGGGCCTCATTTCCTTACACATTTTGTCAGTGTTTTTACGACGAGCTCAGTTTTTCTTGGAATGGTATCTGTCAGAATTCTTTGAAGCCTTGATTGAAGGTAGGTTCTCCTTAAGAGGACTTGTGGGGCTTCCCTGGTGGCACAGTGGTTAAGAATCCACCTGCCAATGGAGGGGACACGGGTTTGAGCCCTGGTCCAGGAAGATCCCACATGCCTCAGAGCAACTAAACCCATGCGCCACAACTACTGAGCCTGTGCTCTAGAGCCCGTGAGCCACAACTACTGAGCCCATGTGCCACAACTACTGAAGCCCGCATGCCTAGAGCCCATGCTCCGCAACGAGAAGCCACCATAACGAGAAGCCCGCGCACCGCAACGAAGAGTATCTCCCGCTCATCACAACGAGAGAAAGCCCACACGCAGCAACGAAGACACAACGCAGCCAAAAATAAATAAATGTATAAATAAATTTATTTTAAAAAAAGACTTGTGTTTGTCTCTGGCAGAGATTGGAAATTGTTTTAAAATTAAATTCCTTACTTGAGGTTTTTTTAATACATGAAGTTGTGCTACAACCATCTGAGGGCCGGCTTGCCAGGCCCAGTTTTGTCCTCTTAATCTAGCACCGTGGTTGCAAAGAGCTCTTTCTGTTCCTTTTCGCCCAGTCTCTCAACAGAGGGCTAGGCAAGGCTGGAACAGCCTTACTCATCCTTGCACTGACCGAGGACACTTTTGACGGCCTCTACGTCCTGTAGCGAGTGAGCGCCACAGCTCAGTTCAACAGAGTTGGGCAAAAGTCAATCATGTCCCTCTTCCTTCCCGGAGTTTTTTACCTCAGGCTTCTTTGCTTACTTGCCAGCCCACTGATTCACTTTGTATGTTTCACCCTACATTTTATGTTTTTCTGGTGACAGGTTTGTGGATGCCTCAGTCGGCTGCATGGACAAACCTAGGCTATTTTCGCCTGCACAGAAAACCACGCCTGTATGAGGCTGTCCGTCACAGGAAGGACCACAAGAATACAAAGGTCCCTGCGTGTCCAGGAAGTACCATGCCCAGGGAGGTGACACAGAGTCAGGACCACCTTTCAGTGCTTTTTGTGCTAATATTTATAAAGTAGGTTGGCCAACAGCAGGACAGAATATCCTGGTCGCCTCAGGCCCCTTAATGCCGGCATCCTGTAATCAATCGGGGTTTACGATTCCATTAAAATATAATTTCACATTCTGTAATTTACTGAACAGCATCTCCAAGTTTAAACACACACACAGCCTTAACACAATACCACAGGCCTTGGAAGCCTTTCTGGACTACAAAATACACCTTTCAGTTAAATCTTGACAGCAGGATTTTGAACGCACCATAATCTGTTTAATCAAGACTTTAAAGTGAAGACAAATACTGGTGAGGCGGTGCGGAAGCACGCTGCCAACCCACCCCCCGCCCCGGGTTGCCATGTGGCTGCTTCTGCCCTGCCCGCCACTCCCCACTATGTCTCCAAGGGGTCCTTCCTGCCACAGGGTCCAATGTTTGTTCACCGTGATTTCCAGAATCTAACACGCGTGGGACATACCAGCCCTGACATGTGCTCGCTCCCTGTTGGGGACTCGTGGGCAAAGAGAAGTCGGGAGGGCGGTTTCCCAGGAGGAGCAGGACTCAGGCTGCAGGACACAGGCATGTTCAAGTGAGGGGCGGCGGCAGTGGGAGGGGTTGGACTGAAGGCTCAGGAGGGCATGGGAAGACTGGCCCCGCCTGTAGAGGCTGGTGGGGGCAAGACAGGTTGTAAGGGAAGGTCTGGTGAGTTTGGAATCTGCTGTCGTGGCCAAGTTTCTGGGGCTTGTCGGAGGTAGGCGAGAAAGAGCAGCCGGCTCTGAGGAGGTCTGACCGCTGACCTTCAGCCCCGGCTGTGGACGTGAGTGGCTTCAGCCGTGAGCGGTTCAGCCCTGAGACACGGGGCCTCCCCAAGGCGTCTCTAATGATCCGATAGGACCGCTGGGGGATGGAGGGGGCAGCACGGAGGTAAGCACAGGGGGCACCAGACTGGGAGGGGGACGGTGGCACAGAGGGTGCCCACCGGGGTAGATTCCTTCTTGCCATCCTGCCATCTGTCACTTCCTGAACCCTCACAGCATTTGAAATACACACTGGCTGTTTTGAGGGCAAAAATGAATTTCTACCGTCTGAGTGGACACTGGGTGCCCAACCCAAGGTCAGCTCAGGAAACTGCTTCCCTTAAGGGGACCTTCCGTAGTGAGCTTCCACTGCAGACCTGAAGCATCGGCCGCCCCCAAAGCACTGCTCAGAGGACAGTCCCAGGATGGGGTGGGGGTGGGGGGTGGGGCATGGCTGTGAGTACCAGTCTCGGTGACAACACGAGGGCTAGCTTTCTCTAGTTGTGGCGAGCGGAGGCTAGTCTTCATTGCAGTGCATGGGCTTCTCACTGCGGTGGCTTCCTTGTTGTGGAGCACGGGCTGTAGACGTGCGGGCTTCAGTAGCTGTGGCACACAGGCTCAGTAGTTGTAGCTCGCGGGCTCTAGAGAGCAGACTCAGTAGTTGTGGCGCATGGGCTTAGTTGCTCGGCAGCATGTGGAATCTTCCCGGACCAGGGCTTAAACTTGTGTCCCCTGCATTGGCAGGCGGATTCTTAACCACTGCGCCACCAGGGAAGTCCCCATGTCTTTAGACCTCGGTTGGGAGAGGTGACTTGGGGAGCACAGCACCTGCTTCTCCAGCCCCCATCGCAGGGGCTCCACGCTGGAGGGGAGCTGTGTGTGCTCATGGCCGTGGTGGGGACGGTGCAGAGAGGCCAGGGGGGACTCGGAGGAGGTGGGGGAAGAGTTCGTTTCAGCTGCAGGGGGCCTGCAGGTGGGCGGAAAGGGAGGTGAGCCCTCAAACTACACGCCTGAGGTCCACGCTCTGAAAGGCTGAAGTTAACACCGCGTCTGATAGAACAAGACAGTCTCTGTCAGAGGCTCGCGTCACTCACCGACCCACTGAACAGCAAGAGAACAGCAAGACCCAGCGCCAGTACCCCCGGGGACGGCCAGTTCCAGCACGTTGGCTGGGTCCCTCCCCGTCTCTGGGCTCCACTGGGATCTTGGAGACTCTTCCAGCCCCACCGCCCTGCTCTCCTGGAAACGCTGCCAGGGCAGGCAGCAGACAGGATCTCATAACCACAAGACAGTTTATCATGGCAAAGGCCTGAGTTGTTCAAGGCTGTGCTGGGGACGTGAGACTCTTCAAGAATCGGAGAAAGGACAGTGACGAGAGGCCACCCCTGCTCTCATCAGAAAAGCTTCAAGTTCTTTTCATTGAGTGGAGAGGTGCCGCAGCTAAAAAAGTCTCGGAAACTCACAAGCAGAGGTGGATCGGAGACACAAAACAAGGGTCAGGGAGGCCAAGCGGAGGAAATGGGTGTGAACTTGGGGGACAGTGGGTCCGGCTGGGCAGAGAGAAGGGGGAACCCCAGAGATTCAGGCAAACAGAGGGAGACCAGGCAGGAAGTGGGGCTGACGCAGCGAGAGCAGGGGCTCCTGCTGGTCAACATGGGGGGCCTGGAATCCCAGCCTACGGGCACCTTAGGTAAATGGGAGCTTAGGAAAGTTCTCCTCGATGGGTGGGTGGGGCTGAGGACCTAACAAAGGGCTGTTCCTGCCCAGGTGACGAGGGCCTAGTGCACCGCAGGCGTGAGCTTTGCTATAGCTGGGCAGTGGCAACAAGAACAGAATGGGGGCGTGGACGGAGGCCTATTAATGTACGAGGCTTCTGATGAAATAAAATTCATATTTTAAGGCAAGACACGCAACATTTAAATAAAATTTTTTCTCTGCTCATTTGAGCCGCCTCCTTTCCCTCCACTGAACATTGTGCATCTGCATTAAGCATGAACCAGACTCCCCAGTGGCAGAAATACCTGCTCAACCACAAAGATCAATTTTTCTCCTTCTGGTGCCAGCCATGTAACTCCTTAGGAGGTAACATTCCTTTCTCAGTTCTGTAAGGGGTCATGATGATCCAACCCTGGCCTTGTAGGTGCAGACGTCTTTGGTGGACTTTATGTACAAGGCCACTATATCATTTCCCTTGAAGACAGCGATTGGTACAGAATAGACTGGTCAGACGACCTGGGGAGATACTGGGCTGGAGTTCTCAGCTTAAATACTTACTGATGACCTTATTAATGTCACTAGCTATATTTCTGCCTATTTTACAAGATTATTGTTTCTTTTTTTAAATAAATTTATTTTATTTATTTATTTTTGGCTGCATTGGCTCTTCGTTGCTGCACACGGGCTTTCTCCAGTTGTAGCAAGCGGGGGCTACTCTTCGTTGCGGTGCGTGGATTTCTCACTGCAGTGGCTTCTCTTGCTGCAGAGCACGGGCTCTAGGCATGCGGGCTTCAGTAGTTGTGGCACGTGGGCTCAGTAGTTGTGGCTCATGGGCTCTAGAGCGCAGGCTCAGTAGCTGTGGCACACGGGCTTAGCTGCTCTGCGGCATGCGGGATCTTCCCGGACCAGGGCTCGAACCTGTGTCCCTTGCATTGTCAGGCGGATTCTTTTTTTTTTCTTTAATATTTGAATTTTATTTTATTTTTTTATACAGCAGGTTCTTATTAGTTATCTATTTTATACATATTAGTGTATATATGTCCATCCCAATCTCCCAATTCATCACACCATCACCACCCACCCTGCCACTTCCCCCCTTGGTATCCATACGTTTGTTCTCTACATCTATGTCTCTATTTCTGCCCTGCAAACCGGTTCATCTGTACCATTTTTCTAGATCCACATATATGCGTTAATATATATTAACACATATATATATAACGTTAATATATATGCGTTAATATAATGCGTTTTTTTCTGTCAGGTGGATTCTTAACCACTGCGCCACCAGGGAAGCCCAAGATTATTGTTTCTTTCATGACCAAATGTGTGACTGAGCCTCTGATAAAAATAATGATGACCAGAAGACCTGAAACAACTGACCTATTATATAGTTCTGTAAGATCAGGAATTTTAATAGTGTAG
Source organism: Aethalodelphis obliquidens (assembly GCF_003676395.1). Lineage (NCBI taxonomy): Eukaryota > Metazoa > Chordata > Mammalia > Artiodactyla > Delphinidae > Aethalodelphis > Aethalodelphis obliquidens. Next base: position 1,941,683 of record NW_020838007.1, read on the forward strand.
CTCTAGATGTGGGAAGAAGCAACAACAGGGCAATAACGGACTAGTAGGACAGGCGGCCCAAAGGCCTTGGGCTACTGTTAGTTAACAGGGTCTAGTCTGGTAACAGCACATTGAAGGGCCTATCAAGGATATCCTCACCTGACCTGGGAATGAGCATTCCTAACACCATGGGACAAATCCGTCACGAAATGCCTCCCAAACCTTGGTTGAAATTAAGGCTGAAAGGAAAGGGACTGTAACAGAGAGAATGTTGCCCACCACCCAGTTCTACAAGAATCAAGTCATTAACCACTGCAGTCGCTGACCTACCTGAAAGGAATTCAGGGTGAAGATCGGGATGAGGCACTTTGTGCTCTGTGAAAACTGGCAGAACTGGCCCTCAGAGACTTAGATATTTTCAGGAGAAAATTTTTTATGAATTTTTATTGCCTCTTCCCATACTTAGAAAAGCACTAAAACTATTAACTAAGGTAATGTGTTCCTCAAGAATAGCAATAACCTTCTACCAAGCTGGGTGCTTGGTTGCACATATCCCTTCACCAAAATCACATATATACTGGCCTCCCCTCTTTCCTCTTTTTTAATTTTTATTTTATTTATTTATTTTTATTAAAAAATTAAAAATTTTTTTATATTGGAGTATAGTTGATTTACAATGTTGTGTTAGTTTCAGGTGTACAGCAAAGTGATTCGGCTATACATATATATATATATATTTTTTTTTTGTCAGATTCTTTTCCCATTTAGGTTATTACAGAATATTGAGTTCCCTGTGCCATATAGTAGGTCCTTGTTGGTTATCCATTTTATGTATAGTAGCGTGTATATGTTAATCCCAAACTCCTAAATTATCCCTCCCCCCTTTCCCCTTTGGTAACCATAAATTTGTTTTCTAAGTCTGTGAGTCTGTTTCTGTTTTGTCCTTCCACATCCTCCCTTTCCTCTTTGGAACAGTCCTCAGACCTTTCTGAAAGACTGTCTCTGGATTATAATCCTCAGGTTGGCTTGACTAAAAGTTTCCATTTCTATCTTAGATTGACTATTGATTTTTTTTAACAACAGTTCCAATCATTCCATATCCCCACAAATACTTATTTTCCATTTTTAAAAAATTACCACAATCCTAAGAAGTAGTTCATTGTGACTTTGATTTGCAATTTGCTAGTGACTAGTGATGTTGACCATCTTTTCATGTGCTTATTGGCTATTTGTATATCTTCTTTAGATAAATGTCGATTCAAGTCTTTTCGCTCATTTTTTATTTTTATTTTAAAATTTTATTCTATTTTTTTACATCTTTATCGGAGTATAATTGCTTTACAATGGTGTGTTAGTTTCTTCTGTATAACAAAGTGAATCAGCTATACATATACATATATCCCCTTATCTCCTCCCTCTTGCGTCTCCCTCCCACACTCCCTATCCCAACCCTCTAGGTGGACACAAAGCGCCGAGCTGATCTCCCTGTGCTATGAGGCTGTTTCCCACTAGCTATCTATTTTACATTTGGTAGTGTATATATGTCAGTGCTACTCTCTTACTTCATCCCAGCTTACCTTTCCCCCTCCCCATGTCCTCAAGTCCATACTCTATATCTGTGTCTTTATTCCTGTCCTGTCCCTAGGTTCATCAGAACCATTTTTTTTCTTTAGATTCCATATATGTGTTAGCATATGGTATTTGTTTTTCTCTTTCTAACTTAGTCTCTAGGTCCATCCACCTCCAAATAACTCAATTTCTTTCCTTTTTACGGCTGAGTAATATTCCATCGTATATATATATATGCCGCATCTTCTTTATCAATCCGTCGATGGACACTTAGGTTGCTTCCATGTCCTGGCTATTGTAAATACAGCTGCAATGAACACTGTGGTACATGACTCTTTTTGAATTATGATTTTCTCAGGGTATATGCCCCGTAGTGGGATTGCTGGGTCATATGGTAGTTCTATTTTTAGTTTTTTAAGGAACCTCCATACTGTTCTCCATAGTGGCTGTATCAATTTACGTTCCCACCAACAGTGCAAGAGGGTTCCCTTTCTCCACACCCTCTCCAGCATTTATTGTCTGTAGATTTTTTGATGATGACCATTCTGACCGATGTGATGTGATACCTCATTGTAGTTTTTTTTATTTTTTATTTTTGCGGTCCGCGGGCCTCTCACTGTTGTGGCCTCTCCCGTTGTGGAACACAGGCTCCGGACGTGCAGGCTCAGCGGCCATGGCTCACGGGCCCAGTCGCTCCACGGCATGTGGGATCTTCCCGGACCGGGGCACGAACCCATGTCCCCTGCATCGGCAGGAGGACTCTCAACCACTGCGCCACCAGGGAAGCCCTGCTGGATTCTTTTTTAAAAAAATTTTATTTATTTTTCTGATAAGAGTAAATATATTTACTCTTAAATATAAATAAATCTATTTATCTATTTTTTGCTGCATTGGGTCTTTGTTGCTGTGCGCAGGCTTTCTCTTGTGGCGAGCAGGGGCTACTTTGTTGCAGTGCGCGGGCTTCTCATTGCAGTGGCTTCTCTTGTTGCGGAGCATGGGCTCTAGGCACACAGGCTTCAGTAGTTGTGGCACATGGGCTGAGTAGTTGTGGCTCACGGGCTCTAGAGCGCAGGCTCAGTAGTTGTGGTGCACGGGCTTAGTTGCTCCACAGCATGTGGGATCTTCCTGGACCAGGGCTCGAACCTGTGTCCCCTGCATTGGCAGGCAGATTCTTAACCACTGTGCCACCAGGGAAGTCCCTGTGCTGTTGGATTCTGTTTGCTAGTATTTTATTGAGGATTTTTGCATCTTTTGCCCATTTTTTAATTGGGACATTTGCCCATTTTTTAATTGGGACATCTTTTTGTGGCTGAGTTGTAAGCTCTCTCTGTTTATTCTGGATACTAGACTCTTATCAGATGCATGATTTGCAAATACTTTCTCCCATTCTGTAGGTTGCCTTTTCAACGTATACATATATCCCCATATCTCCTGCCTCACGTCTCCCTCCCACCCTTCTTGGTGGTCACAAAGCACCGAGCTGATCTCCCTGTGCTATGCAGCTGCTTCCCACTAGGCAGTCTTTTTTTCAAAGCACTCTGAATATCTCATCCCACCATGCTTTCTGATGAGAAATCAGTTGTTCATCTTATTGAGACCATGTACAATTGAGACCATTGTACAAAGGACAATATCCTTTGATGCACAAAAGTTTAGTTCTGATAAAGTCCAATTTATCTATTTTTTCTCTTGTTGATCATGCCTTTGGTGTTGCACCTAAGAATCCACGGGCAAACACAAAGTCATGCATATTTCCCATTTTCTTCTGAAGATTTTTATAGTTTTAGCTCTTAAATTTAGGTCTTTGATCCTTTGAGTTAATTTTGTATATGGTGTGAGGTAGGGGCTCCACTCCATTATTTTGCACGTGGATGTCCATTTGTTACAGAGAACAAATGGATGGTCTGAAGTTTACCCCTCATAATAAACCATTCATAATAAGTAAAGTGCCTTCCTGAGTTCTATGAACCATTGTAGCAAATTACTGACCCTGAAGAGGGACTGTGGGAGCCCCTGATTGACAGCCTGTAGGTACAGGTGGCCTGGAGCTTGAGACTGGGGTCTGAAGGGTGGGGAGTCTGGCAGGAGTATGCACCAACCCTGGGTGTTAGCGTCAGAACACAGTTGGATTCTTGGACACCCAGTTGCTGTCCACAAAGAACTGGAGAATTGTCTGATGTAGAAAAACCAACACCTTTGGTGTCAGAAGTGGCGTGAGGATAAAAGAGGTTTAGCTTGGATTTTTTTAATCGTTGGTTTTAATTCTGTCAGCAAAGCATAAACAAGTGACACTGTGATTTATAGTCTTTTACTTTAAAACATTTTATCAAACATGATGATATCCCTGTAAATAGGCATAATTCCCAAAGGTATTAACAACTTTATTGAGATATAACTCACACACCATGGAACTCATTTGTTTAAAGCACACCATTCAAGTTTTTAGTTTTTCACAGGATTGTGCAGCCATGGTTATAATATAATTTTCAACACTTTCATCACTTAAGAGGAACCTCATTGGCTGTCAATCTCCAACCGACCTTCACACTCCACCCCAGGTCTAAGCAACTACTCACCTATTTTCTGTCTCTATAGATAACTATTCTGAACATCTCATCTAAGTGGAATCGTACATCTTTCCCTTAGCTTAATATGTCCAAGGTTAATCATGGTATAGCATACATCAGTACTTCATTTCCTTTTACCATCAAATTAATATTCCATTGTATGGACATACATTTTATTTATGTATTTAGCAGCTGATGGACATTTGTACTGTTTCCACTTTTTGGCTAGAATGAACAGTGCAGCTATGAACATTCATGTATAAGTTTTTAGTAGTAATTTTTATTTTAATGTCTATTTTATCTGATATTAATATGGCCAATCCAGCTCTCTTCGGAGTACAGTTTGCATGGTATATCTTTCCCATCCTTTTACTTTCAATATATTGTGTCCTTGAATTTATTTATTTATTTATTGCTCGTTTGTTTGTTTCTGTTTTGTTTTTTGGCCGCACCGTGGGGCTTTCGGGAACTTCTTCAACCTGGGATTGAACCTGGGCCACAGCAGTGAAAGCCTGGAATCCTAACCACTAGGACACCAGGGAACTCCCTATTGTGTCTTTGAATTTAAAGTTTGTCTCCTGTAGACAGCATACAGTTGGATCATGTTGTTTTAAAAAATACTTGCCAATTTCTGCCTTTTTATCAGAGTGTTTGATCCATTTAATACAACTATCAATAAGGTAAGATTTACTTCTGCCATTTTGTTATTTGTTTTCTTCATGTCTTACATCTTTTTTGTTTCTTTATTCTTTCATTACTGCCTTCTTTTGTGTTAAATAAGCATTTTCCAATGTGTCATTTCAATTACCTTGTTATTTCTTCTACTATTTTTAGTTATCTCCTTAGTGGTTGCCTTAGTATTACAATTAACCTCATAATTTGATTTGGATTCATACCAATATCATTTCAACAGCACACAAAACCTTTGCTCCTGTATAGCTCTGTGCCTCCTCCCTCCTTTGTACTAGTACTGTCATACAAATTACATCTTTATGTACTTTATATACGTATCAACACAGATTTATAATTATTGTTCAATGTAGTTGTCTTTTAACACAGACAGGAGGAAAAAGAGTTATAAACAAAGATTACATTTATGGTCTTCCACATTTACCTATCTAGATACTTATATATCAGGACTCTTTATTTCTTCGTGTGGGTCAAGCTCTTACTTGTGTCTTTTCATTTCCACCTGAAGGATCCTCTTTAGTATTTCCTACAAAGCAGATCTGTTAGAGACAAATTCTCTCAGTTTTTGTTTACCTAGGAATGCCTTAATTTCCCCTTCAATATTTGAAGGATAGATTTGCTGGATACAGAATTTCTGCTTGACAGTCTTTTTTTTTTTTTAACATCTTTATTGGCGTATAATTGCTTTACAATGTTATGTTAGTTTCTGCTGTATAACAAAGTGAATCAGCTATACGTATACATATATCCCCATATCTCCTGCCTCATGTCTCCCTCCCACCCTTCTTGGTGGTCACAAAGCACCGAGCTGATCTCCCTGTGCTATGCAGCTGCTTCCCACTAGGAAGTCTTTTTTTCAAAGCACTCCGAATATCTCATCCCACCATGCCTTCTGATGAGAAATTAGTTGTTCATCTTATTGAGACCATTGTACAAGACTGGTTTGCTTCTCTTTGCTGCTTTCATGATTCTCTGCCTTTTGATGGTTTAACTGTGATATGTCTGGGTGTGGATTTCTTTGAGCCTCCTGGTTATGTACATGAGTGGGTTTTTTAAAAATCAAATTTGGCACGTTTTGGCCATTATTTCTTTAAATATTCTTTCTTCCGTCTGGGACTCCCATTACGTCTGTTGGCCCACTTGATGGTCCACAGATCTATGAGGCTTTGGCGTTTTCTTTTTTTTTTTTTTTAATATTTCCTAGTTCTTTATTGCTAATGATCTATGTGGTGAGACGTTGGTCTCATACTTTAGTTTTTTAGATATGGTTTCCATTAGTTATTTAAACATATTTAAAATAGCTGATTTACTCTTTTTTTGTTTGTTTGTTTGGCCACGCCATGTGGCATGCGGGATCTTAGTTCCCCAACCAGGGATTGAATCCATGCCCCCTGCATTGGGAGCGTGGAGTCTTAACCACTGGACCGTCAGGGAAGTCCCCTGATTTAAAGTCTTTTAAAAAGTAACTCTAATTCTGGGCTTCCTCAGAACAGTTTCTACTGACTGCTTTTTTTCCCCTGAATATGCTTTGCTTCTTTGCATATTTTGTAATTTTTTTTCCTGAAAAACTAGACATTTTAAATGCTATGATGTGACAACTCTGGAAATCAGACACTCCCTGCCTTACCTGAGCTTATTGCTGCTGTTTGCTGGTTTAGCAAATTTCTTGAACTAATTTTGTAAAGTTTGTGTTATTTGTCATATGTGGTCAGTTAAGTCTCTACTCAATTAGCTTAGTGGCCAGTTAATGAGCTGAAAGAGATTACTTAAATGCCTTGAATCTCAACCTTTACTGAGAGGCTCTGCGTGTGCTGAAACATGTCTTCAGTGCCCTGGAAGGCAGTTTCCAATTTTGCCTTGGCCTCCAGCCTACACTTCTTCCTTATGCATAGCCTCGAGGTCAGCCAGAGGTGAGAGCTCAGGGCCTTGTCAGTTCTCTCTTGGACGTGTGCACAGCCCTGTGCATGCACAAGGCCTTCTAGATTCCCCAAAATATGCTGAAGCTTTTGAAAGCCCCCCTATGAACATCTCATTCCACAACCGCTTTTTAATTTTTTTGCACCCTCTGCCCATCATAAGGGCCAGCAACATCCAAATCCTTTCAGAGGGAAGCCAAGGGTAGATAGTAATTCAAGGTAATAGATGATGCACCATAGAAAATGTCCTGGTATAAAATTATTCCTTTCACGTAAGCCTTGGCAATCAGACCCAAACAATCCCTGACATGGGTGACAGCATCATGTCATTTCATGGGTAGGAGCAATGGGAATGTCCATTATCCCAGATATGATGTGAGGTTTCCCACAAATACGCTGCCACTCCAGCTTCACCCTCAGCCCCGACAACCAGAAATAACTGAGGCTATAGGACCTCTCACTGGAAGGTTCTGTGACTCTAAGTAAATCCCTTAAATTACATCAAAGAACCCCCAGGTCACCCAGGAAGAAAAACTTGTCCGTACATCACAGATGAAGGGTTAGACCCCAGGTACCCCAACTCTTCTGAGGCAAACGCCAGGCCACCATCTCACTCTCCTCTCCCCGACAGCAGACGCCCAGCCCAGCACCAAGTCCTAGCCACTTCACCTCTAAAATCTGAAGTCTCGCCTCTCCTGTTCATCTGCAACACCACCACCTTCAGCTAAAGCACACAGAGACTCCCAAGGTAGAGAGAAGTATTCCTTCCATCTCTGTTCACTCCCCACCTTTCTCCTTCAGTCTCTGCCTCACATCATGCTGCGTGGCTTTATTCTGATATCTGCCCATCAACTAGCCTCTCGGCCTCCAGTCTCACAGTGGCCCATCTCAACATCACCCACTGCAAGAGGGAGGATGAATCACGGGACTCTCACTTTAGAAACTGCAGCAGAATCCCCACTGCCTGCAGGACAGAGCACCCCCATCTCTCCTGCTTTGCCCGCTAGCTGCTTCTTATACTCCCTACAGGTACAGTCATAGTGGAGGACCACAACCTCCCAGAAGGAGCAACACTCTTCCAGTTCCATGCCTTTTCACACATTTTCCTCTCAAAGTGAACTTTTACAGCTGGCCAAATGCAGCTTTAAGGCCCCCTCTACTGTGGGCCCTCCCTGACTTAGGGTATCATCTGACACCCCCACAGCACTCTCTTCAAATGTCTGACAGTTGGCTAAGTACTAAAATCCTGCAGCCCCACCTTCTCTACTGGGCTATGGAAGACCGATCAATGGCCCAGATTGGCTAATAACAATCTAAGACCAAACACCCTACGGTTGTCTAATATCTGAGGACTGGATTAGGAATGAAAAAAGAAACCGTGGCAGACAGTTGCTGTTTTCATTATAAAAGGACATGGGTTAGCAACATTCCACTAAAACTCTTAAAATAGAGACCCCCAAACTTCATCCTATAAACTTATAGGTTCTAAGTAGTTCTACTAAAAATCCTCAACAATTCACTTCTTAAAACTGTGCCAGAAATAATTTATAGATTTAATATTAGTAACCTGATGGGATACAATAGCTGATGAGGCAAAGTTGCATTTAAATACTTATATGATCCGGGACTTCCCTGGTGGCGCAGTGGATAAGACTCCATGCTCCCAATGCAGGGGGCCCGGGTTCCATCCCTGGTCAGAGAACTAGATCCCATGTGCATGCCGCAACTAAGAGTTTGCATTCCACAACTAAGGAGTCCATGAGCTGCAACTAAGGAGCCCTGGAGCCATAACTAAGGAGTCCGCCTGCTACAACTAAGACCCAGTGTAACCAAATAAATAAATATTAAATAAATAAATAAATACCTATATGATCCAAAGTTTGAATTTCTTTGTAACCTCTTTCAGTCTGGGACCTACTTCTCCTGCCTTACACCTACACCAACTTAAATATTAGGCCTTGATGGTCTGTTAGGCCAGGCCCTGAAGGCAGCCAAAGCTCACCCGGGCCGAGATGCCAAGAGGAGCAGTCCCTCTGGGTATTCACCCGTACGGCAGTGGATGGCCCAGTGCCCCATGAGACCGGCGTGTCCATCCAACATCTTGGTGGGCTCGGAGTCACCTCATGCTCCGGGGTAGACTGTGGTCTCTGTCACCAGGGCAATGGTGCTCGCAAAGACCCATTTCCATAAATCCCCCTTTCCACCATTGTCTGAGACTTCGCTTTACTCTTTGTCTCAATATTAAGGATCTGAAGCGTCTTCCCAGCTAGTATTTAATGTGAGGGAGATTAGAGAAAGATAAATTAAAAATTAGAAAGACAGGTTCTACACTCTTAATTCTGTATCTTTCTATTACTTTAAGATGTACTACTTACAGCGAATCTGATTAAGAGGAAAAAGAAAATGTCTCGAGTAGTAATTAACCACGTTAACTTCTAAATATTGACAAGAGCCTCCTAGGCATTACCTCCTTCTCAGAAGAGTGTAAAAGTGTGTCAGTATTTATACTCACGTTAGAAAATATGTTGAAGGACTTCCCTGGTGGCGCAGTGGTTAAGAATCTGCCTGCCAATGCAGGGGACACAGGTTCGAGCCCTGGTCCAGGAAGATCCCACATGCCACGGTGCAACTAAGCCGGTGCACCACAACTACTGAGCCTGTGCTCTAGAGCCTGCGAGCCACAACTATTGAGCCCATGTGCCACAACTACTGAAGCCCGTGCACCTAGAACCTATGCTCCACAATGAGAGAAGCCACTGCAATGAGAAGCCTGCGCGCTGCAACTAGAGAAAGCCCGCGCACAGCAACGAAGATGCAACACAGACTAACATAAATAAATAAATAAATTGATTAATTTAAAAAAATCACTTCTGTGGTGTGATGCCCAGGGTGTGGCAGTCATTTTAAAAAAGAAAAAAAGAATAAAGCAATTTTATGGCCTTTAAATTCCACCTGCATAAAGTAGTCAGACACAGAAACAAAGGCTGGGCTGCAAGTGCAACTCCAGGATAGGGCTGCCTTCTGGGGTCAAACAGCCCAGGCTCAGGGGAAACATCCTCCAGCTGGAAACCTGGTCAAGCTGTCCTCAGACTGGCTAAAAATAACTTGTTTTACATGCAGTACAAACTATCTAGCATCACAACAAAAAACAAAACAAGGACCAAACCCCTTTGGGAATCAACCTCAGGACTGAGGTCCTGGCGGTGAAGGGGTCCCGCCACAAGGGGGCGCCATCCACTGCCCTGCGCGCCCACCTGAGCCCGGCCACCTGCTTGGCTGGCAGCAGCCTGCACCCCACGTGCCTCTAAAAATGAAGGGAAAGAGGTAACATTTGTGAAGAGAAGCACACGCGAATGCTCAGAGGACAGTGTTTCCTAATAACAGCAGGAATATCACACTTGGGCCGTGATACAAAGTCACAAACTAGGGGCACGAAGACCCCAGTCACACATTCATGTTTTGTGTTTACAACTCTTTAAAAATATAAAAACCACCCTTAGCTTGGGGTCTAAGTCTGCTGATCCCGCAGGCAGAGTATTAATATTCCATGAAAACAGGAGCAGTGAGGGATTCTACCCGACTTCAGGCTCTTTGGGTCAAGGGTGAAAATGCATCTCTGAAAATATCCACCAAGAATCCATCAGTGGACGGTCTGAAGGGCCCAGGGTGAGCGAGTCTGCTCGGACGGCTCCAGAAGGAACTCTCAACCAGGTGGGAGCGGGCTGCAAAGCAGAGCTTTTAAACAAGAGCCCGATGGACTTCCCCGGCCGTCTAGTGGTTAGGGCTCCGTGCTTCCACAGCAGGGGACGTGGGTTCGATCCCTAGTCGCGGAACTAAGATCCTGCATGCAGCGTGGCGTTGCCGAAAACAAGAAAGAACCCTGTTCCCCCACGAGCCCTCAGCCAACATGGGCGCCCGTGATCGTCCAGGCTCAGACCCCCACCCCCACAAGTTCACACCAGCCCCCATGGAACAGCCCGGGCTTGTGAAACAGTAACAGTGTAATTCAGTTACCTGTGTAATGCTACCTTGTATTTAAAAAAATACTTTTTTAAAGACAACTTTGCTCACTTTGGTGTGGCCTCCATTTGCCAGCAACATGTACTACAGGGTCCAGGATCCTCCTGTGGCCACAGGATTGCAGTAAGAACAGGAGAAAAGCCTTAAAATGACATCATATTGGTCCTACCGCCTCACGCTTCCTTGTGCAAAAGAAAACAGCAAAAAAAAAAAAAGAAAAAGAAAAAGAAAACAGCGCCGCACGTGGTTCCAGCTGCAGCAGCTCATGTGAACACGGAGAGAAGAGGAGCAGCCGGGCAGCTGGAGGCGGGCCACGCTGCCCTCCCAGAATGGGAGCTACTCACAGAGCCCCCGGGGACCGAGATGCAGTGAGATGGGAAGCCCACTTCAGGGCGTGATCCAAGCACAGATGACAACCAAGTCACTGTGCCTCCCCTGAAACACAAAGAGCCCCCGCTTGGCTAAAATGAGTGGCTGCTGTCTCTTCACCCATCCCAGCTTCACACTCTCCAGTCTGCCCCCACCGCACCCCACCACCGCCATAGGGAGGGTTCCTGAGATGCCCAATCAGAGAATCACTCCCCTCTCTGACAGCGTCCAAGCTACAGCAAACTCTGGCTTCCTTAGACTGTCCCCCAGACTACCCAACGGAAGCCCAGATCCCATCAAAGCTTCTTCTTAACACCCTCCTACCCAGGCCCACCCTCCATGGTGCTCCTGGTGGTCTCTGGCTGGAGGGACGGACAACATGCAGATGCCGTGTTCTCTCTGCCCCCATGCCCACACCCCAGGAGAGCCACATGTTAAAGGGCCCAGGAGACCAACAGGCTGGGCATTGCGAGACCCGTGGAGCACACCAAGCAGCAAACAGCACACTAGACAGGGTCTCTCGACAGTACTGTAAAAACAGAAAACGCAGAGGAGCCAAAAGTATCATTAAGAGTTCAGGAAGTTTAATAACTTCAATTAAACTTAAAACAGTTTACAATGCTTACACTACATGTTCAAAAAAATAGTGACAAGAAATAGAGCTGATAACAGACAAAAGATCATTTCAAATAAAAGTTATTCAGCTATTTCTTTTTGAACAGAAAGGTCTTCACTTCCAGATGTCCCTCTACCTACTGAAATGACCAAGTAGACCCTCTTTCTGTAAAAAAATAGAAGCAACGCAAAGCTAATATTTGGCCTTCACAAATTTTAGGTCCAGAAAGTGCTTCACTTTTCAAAGTAAGGATAAAGGTTTCACGTAAAACACTAGCAAGCCCAGTATATACATAATCCTTTCAGTTCCTGAATCCTGGCAGTAGGGAAAGATTCTATGTCCTCAGAGTAACTAGATTTCAAGCACCTGAGACCCCAAGTCCAGGGAAGTGAAATTCTACTAATGCCTGACGGCCCCGTCATTGGCACATTTCCCAAGTGAAGCAGGATCTGGATGCACACTCCAAGCTGCCTGGACAACCTCCCTCCCCCCCATCACCCAACCTTCCCCTCTGAGGTCAAGAGTGCCTGCAGGGCGAGGCATGGCGCTCCCTCCCTCGCATGCATCTGGACGTAGGGGTGAGGGCACCCAAGCTCAGGGCCTCTTACTGAACAGGACGCGCAAGACACAGCTTCTGCTAAAACTTCTTGAGTTTAATGCTATTGATGACACTTTGCTGTGAGTGTGTGGCGCCTGTTCAATATAAAAGGTAACAAAGCAGTGAGGTAAATGACCTTCGGAACATCTGTCAGGAGTACCTTCCAGAGGCTGGATGCACGGTGGCTCTGTCTGCAGACTGGCCGTGCAGCAGGTGCCGTGGGTCACTCATGCCAGCGTTCACCACCTGTGCCGGCTCGTCCTGGGCACATGGAATCCTGCCAGGTCCCATGGTCAGTATGCTGAAGCCAGCGTCAGCTGGATTAAGTCCCAGGTTTTGGAGCTAAACAGAAAAGAAGCATTTGGTTAAAGTAAGTTTTTCCTCTCTGAAACAGATCAGATCTAGACCAGATAAGGGATCACAGCAAGTGACTACTGGAGGCCAATGCGAACATGCGTCTCTATGCCTTTAACAGGTACAGCCAGCACAGCAGCGACAGGCTTCCAGGAGCCCGCAACCCTGAGGGGCTGAACACACGGGAACCCACAGGAGTAAGGATGACAGCAGTAGGGAGGAGCCCGGTCATGACCATGGCGAGCCAGAGGGAAGGAGGCCTTGGGGACGGGCCCAGAAACTGGCTTCCCCAAAGGAAGCAATAACAAAGACCCTCCCAAGAGCTTTTGCTTAAAGCATTCCCCTGCATGTCACAATGTCTAAATCTACTTCCTTGGGGCTTCCCTGGTGGTGCAGTGGTTAAGAATCCGCCTGCCAATGCAGGTGACATGGTTCAAGTCCAGGTCTGGGATGATCCCACATGCGTCAGAGCAACTAAGCCTGTGCGCCACAACTACTGAGCCTGCGCTCTAGAGCCCGCGAGCCACAACTACTGAAGCCCAGGCGCCTAGAGCCTGTGTTCTGCAACAAGAGAAGCCACCACAATGAGAAGCCCGTGCACCGCAAGGAAGAGTATCCCCCGCTCAACGCAACTAGAGAAAGCCCACACGCAGCAACAAAGACCCAACGCAGCCAAAAATAATAAAATAAATAAATTAAAAAATACATATATTAAAAAAATTAGTGATTTGAGTCCAATTCCTCACGTAAGAGCTTATACACACATTCGTGGCAGTGGGAAAAGTCCAGTACCTCACAAACACAAGATGGTGTCTTAACATCTGGGAACCATGGACGCAAAAATTAGCCAGAGACCATTAGAACCAGAACAAATGAAGACGGTGGTTCTAGCCGGGTGGGATCCTGCAGTCTCTGGAGACAGGCAGGGACAACTTTAACTCCAACGACTCGAGAACCCTGAGGGCTGGGGCCCGGGATGCTAAACACAGCACAACCCCACACAGAGTACCAGATACCCCTGAGTTTTACTCCACGTGCAAAAAGAGTCCCGAGATGCGGTTTTCCATTAGTCAGTAGAAATAACCAAGGACTCTGATTCCCAGAATAATCAGTCTGGTAGGTAACCAAGCTACACATTTAAACAGCCCGTATCAGAGTTAATAAAAGTAGACAAGGGACCTCCCCAGCAGTCCAGTGGTTGGGACTCTGCCTTCCAATGCAGGGGGCACAGGTTCGATCTCTGGTCGGGGAACTTAAATCCCACACGCTGTGTGGTGCAGCCAAAAATTTAAAAAAAAAAAAAAAAAAAAAAAGGCACTCTCACAATCCTTTCGGTTCTCTAGACCTGCGATGAAAACGAACCCAAATTCGAATCTGACGCTGAGGAAAACATAAAAGCAACTGCGCATCTGAATGTCCTGTGGCTGCTCTAACTGAAGGGACCGCAGTCTGGCCGGCAGGGCCGCAGCTGTGCTCACACAAGTCGCTGGTGACAACACTAGCTTCTCGTGTCAAAGAGCCAGACGCCCCACAGGGTCAACACCTGGGCTGTCACCTCTGGGCCTGTTCCTTCTGCGTCTGTCTCCTCCCCAGGCTCACTCACTGCCGATCCCAGGGCCCAGAACACGGATGTTATATAATTAATTGGTAGAGAGGTTACTTGTTCTAGGCAGTCAAGAAAATATGCAGTTTAAGAAAATATATTTCAAACTTATTAGCAAGCCTTTTCCTATGTTAGAGGAAGCTCTGTAAATGAGGGCCTATGAAAAAATGGTGATACTAAGGTCTTTTCTGGAACTTACCTAAATTTTAGGACTAGGTTAGTTCAGGATAGTTTAAAAGTTACATTATTAGTGCATTACAGATTCTCTCAAATTACACCACAGTAAGTTTTCTCTATTTTAAAACCAATGCATAAGACCCTATATTTATCCGTGTTAAATGTCATCTACTTGGATCCCAGGCTGTCAAGATCTACTTGGATTCTAATTTTGCCCCTGAACTTCGCCATCCCAGCTCCGTGGCGCCATTCCTCAGCCAGCCCAGGGGGATGGTCACCTCCCCTGCACAGAGGGTGCAGCGGGCCTCCAGCAAGAGAGGTGGCAGAAGAAAATGAACAGGCTAAAAGCAGAGAAGGAGGTGAAGCAGCAAGGGAAAGAAAAATCAGGACGAGCAGGGAGGCGAGGACACATTTCCAGGACGGGGTGACAGGGAGCCAACAACTACCATCCCAGGGGATGTTAGTAAGCAATTCTGTCAAATACATGCTGGGATCTGTATGTGATTTTTCCCCCCCTTGGCCACACCGTGCGGCATGTGGGATCTTAGTTCCCCGACCAGGGATCGAATCCACGCTCCTGGAATTGGAAGTGCAGAGTCTTGACCACTGGATCGCCAGGGAAGTCCCAGTACAATATGTGATTTCAAAAGAAATCTTCAAACCGTGTTAAGTTACAAAAGCAAAGGCCAGGAGAATATTTTTACTGTAATTCTTTTAATCATTTTTTTGAAAATATAATGCTTTCCTTAACCGTTTCTGATGGGGAGAGAGACCCCCCTGGTTGCACAGTTTCCATTCATACTTTTTATTTGGGACAATTCTTCAATGCACACATATTACTTTAAAGTCTGTTCCAAATACTTCTGCCCCAGCTACAGGACGCTGAGGAGCCTGGGGAAGCTTGGCTAAGATCACGTGGGACATGACACCTCCACCGACCCAACAAAACTCAAAGAGCACTGGGAAGCATGTGCGGTTTGGGGATCTTGAACATTTAAAATTGTTTTTCCAAAGATGCCCGACTCTAATCCATCTGATACTCGGTCACTCACCTGCCACACACTCACTTTGTAAACAAGAAAGTCAGACGCAAATGATCAGCCCAGCGTCTACCTCCAGTATAAGGACAATCAGTCCGCCAACAGGTAAAATTTAACAGCTTACACAAGACCTTACAAAAAGCTTCATATAAACGTAGAACAACAATTCTAGGACACAGTAAGCCCACTGTTGTGCGTCTTAGAATCTGAAAAGTGGCAGAAATAGAGACACAGATGGAGAGAACAAACGTATGGACACCAAGGGGGGAAAGTGCGGGGTGGGGTGGGGTGGTGGGATGAATTGGGAGACTGGGATTGACATATATACACTGGTATGTATAAAATAACTAATAAGAACCTGCTGTATAATAAATAAATAAATAAAAGAAAAAGAAAAAGAATCTGAAAAGCGAGGCAGCAACATAAACCAAGCGTGTTCTGGGCAGACATGTCCTCCCCAGAGCCCTGCCAGCACACTTGGATGCTCAACGTCTTCAGTTCAAGCTCAGACCCCATGTGAAAAAGGCTTCGAACATCAACCTCTCTAACTATGAATAATGACTAACCTCTAGAAGACTGGTTCTCAGCTTCCTCTGGAGGCAACGCCACAGCGCAGAGACTCGGATTTCCACCCGAGGTGGCCCCGCCGGGTGCTGTGAAGTCCCAGCCGCGCCCAGAGGCGCTAATCAAGACCAGAGACTGTCGGGCTCCTGAAACTTACACGGGTTCCCTTGGTCAAGTCCGCGTCTGTTAAGAGCATCACCTCTGAGCTCCAATATCAGACCCTGAGGGACCAGTCTGTATGCCTCTGTGGGGGATCTGTGCCACGTTTCAAAACTCACACACCAGCAGCTGCTTCCTGACTCAGCCGGGAGAGAATTCTTGGAGCTCTGAACAGAAATTTTCTGCCACTGAACGGTCCAGCCAGTCTTCTTGTGAATCAAGGCATACCCAGTTCTTAGCCCTTCAGTTTTTTTGCCGTTCTCGGATATCACAAACAGCAACCGCCTTCAAACTCAGGTATCTGATTTTGTTTTAAGTTCAGATAGTACTTACGAGAAATGTTTCTGCAGCACCAGTCCGCCCCTCCAAACTAGGGTGACAGGATAAATAAAGCAAAATAACTCGCCACTGTCTGAAACCCAAGTGGAGGGAACACCTTATTAGGATGCAAGAGACGTAACACGTGTGGCCTCTGCCCACTGCGCTCTGGAGAAGCTGACCATAGAGTAACGGTTCCTGCACATGTATTTGTTTCCCCACCGACCGTTATGAAAGTATTGTTTTTCCTCTGGGGAAAATCATGTGGAACAAACTAAATTTAAAAACAGAAAAAAAATATTGTTACAATTATATCACCTGTAAAGTATCTAGAATTATTTTTCTATAGGTGACACAGAAACCAAGATCTAGAGGAAACACAGTTTAAACGAATAGAACTGATATTTTATAGTTACAAGTCTACATCCTCCACTTCCTAATATTGTACAACTGGAGAACCGATGTCCACTCTCTTAAAGGATTTTTGGTCTGGGGAACGATCAGGTGGGGTGAAGGGCCCCAGGGGAGCAAGCTGGGGGCCCGGAAAAGCCCACGAACCGCGTCACCAGACAGTCCTCGTGATACCTGATCGGTCACCGACTATCCAAACATCTTATTAGGAAATCGCTTTCACTCCTTCACGGATCTGAGGGCCTGCTTGGCCCCGGGCAGTGGGTTCCTGTGCTCGCAGGCCCGAGGGAGAGCAGCGACCACACTACGGGATGGGGCGTCCTCAGGGAAGCCCCCAGAGCACGGGCGCAGAGAGGGGGCCCCTCACCCTGAAGGTCAGGGCCGGCCTCGCGGGGGGGGCGTCGTCTGAGCAGAAACCAGAGGCTAAGCAGCTGGTGGCTGGGAAAGAGGGGGCGAGGGGGGAGCGTGTTTTGCAAAGAGGCAGCAGCACGTGCCGAGGCTCACGGGCCAGCGTGGGGGCTGCAGAGAAGGTGCTGGAGGACATGTGGGGGGGCGGCGAGAGGGTCTTCCCGGGGCCCCGCATCCTCACCCCGGGGCGACGGGGCCGCTCACCAAGGGACTTGAAGCGGACGGCTGTCCTCTGGGAAAACGCCTCTGCCCGGGTGCTGGGCAGGGACCCGGGGCAAGGCCGGAGAACAAAACCCAGGGACAGAGTCGGCGCCGCCCCCACCCAGGGAGGAGCGCGAAGCCCGGGAAGGACACTCGGGCCCGAGGGCCGAGCAGCCCCCGCTGTCTGCGCACCGGGAGGCGACATGTGGTCGGACCTTCGTCCTCCGCCCGCGTCCGAGTCCCGCGGGTTTTCTAGCCCGCGAACGCCGGGCGGCCCGCACGCACGGCACCCGCGCCCCCACCTCACCGGGCTGGGGTCTGGGGTCGGCGGTGCCCTCTGGGACCCTCAGGCGGCTGGGACGCGGCCGCAGGACTGAGCGCGACCCATTCCCGCGCAGCTCCCGGATCTCACCTGGAAGGTCCTGAGAGAAGCGCACAAGCCGGCGGACAGGGAGGGGCGGAGCCCCCACCGGAGACGCGCATGCGTACTAATTGGGGCGCGCATGCGCACTGATTGGAGCACGCCGCGACGACTCTTCCCGCGCTCCCTCCGCCCGCGCTCCCTCCGCCGGCCGCCCGGGGTGGGGGCGGGGGGTCTGCGAAAAATAGTCCCGGGTGTGGCTGCCGGTCCTCTCAGTCCCCCGAGCAGGAACGAGTCTGCGCTGCCCCGCCGGTGCCCAGGGAAGGTGAAGGGGTCCCGGGTTGACCCCCGGCAGGTGTGCGCGGGAAGGTGAAGGGGTCTCGGGCCGACTCCTGGCCGTGCCCAGGTCAAGTGCGCGCGGACAGACTAGGCACGGGCTGCACTCAGCAAGTTCCCCGAGTGACGGGGTTCCATGCGGGAGAAGCCCAGTTCCGGCGCCCTTCCCTTGAGCCCTCCATGTGCAGAGAAAGGGCAGAGGGGGAAGGTCTGGACAGTTGAGTTCAGGGACATTTTTAAAATTCAAGCACAGATGGGCCAAAAACACCAAGAAAGGAGTCTCGGAATTACGTGTGATGTGTTTACATGCAAGGCGCTCCTAAACATCTTTCCTGGCTTTGCATGTAAACATTTCTGGACACTGTTGGGTCAGAACATCGGTGCGGAGAGCTGAGAGGTCGCAAAGCAGCAGGTGGGCCACCGAAGGCGCGACGGTCACCTGGGTGGCCGGTGGCTGCACATCTGTAGTGGCAGGTCCGGCACGGAAAGCACACCTGGTTCGCCCAGCGGTCATTGTTTCCCGAGGCACCTTTTGAAGGTGTTTTGCACACAGGTGGCTCGGCTGCATACAAGATGTTCGTCAGGGAAGGGGAGGCCTGAGCTGTCTGCGTTCCCACGCTCGGGGTAACCGATCTCCTCTGCGCTCCGCCTTGCTCCCCGGTAATTTTAAGAAATGAATAGGACACCGTGAATAACACAGTGATGGTGCAATTATTTGCACAACAGCTTCACAATCTAGCAGCCAAAAATATGTTAAAGAAGAAAACAGACTATTCACTTTCAAATTAAATCTCTTTCCAGTGTTAGCCGAGACCTCTGCAGACTGCAGGTTCCACGTCTGCAGCCTCATCAGCTAACAATATGGACTCTGACTGTGGGTAGTACTACATTTCCCAAATCTCTCTATTTTGGCAGTAATGCCTATGATCCCAAGCACCCTTCACCCCGAACACTATATAAAGTCTTTAGTATTTGTAGTATTTCATTCCCTAAATCCCCACCCTTCCCCCCACCCCACCCCTCCTCCCACCCCCAGGGCTTTTGGAGATCAAAACTAAAAATGTACAACCTAGAAGAAAGGAATTTTAGGAAAATTGTAGTTAAGCAAAATGACAGGATTGTTAATAAGTCAGGACCTCGCCCAGTGTCTTTCCGTGTAAAGGAACTAAACGTCTGATTTGAAAAGGATTCTAATAACCTCACTGCTGGTAACTTGCCAAGTAATCCTGAAAAAAATCTTTAAATCCTTTGTGATGATTTCCCATCTTCACAATAGAAATGATGAGCTCCCACAACTCAATAAGATCAACAACCAAATAGAAAAATGGGCAAAAACATGAAAAAATAATGCATAGAAAAGAAATACGACTGATTCTTAAACATGAAAAATAAGAACCTAACTTCACTCATAAGCAAAAGGCAAATTGTAGCTATCCTACAGTTATTCTTGCAGACCTCCATCCTACAAATAAAACTCTAAGGAAAATAAGCTCATGTTAAAAAATAATAATAAAATTAAAAAAAAACACTCAAGGAAACAAGTCACCACAAGAAAGAACAAGGAAAACCAAGAGACAGATACTGTCACAGAGGGTGAGAAAATGAACTCATCACAGACTTTAAATTACTATATTTAATGTATTTAAAGAGCTAAATGGCAAACTTAAAAATACACGTGGGAAAGAAACTGTAAAGACCAAGCAGATTTGAAAAAGAACCAAATAGACATTCTAGAAATGCAAAATGTAACAGTATAGTAAAGCCTTGGCGTAACATTCTAAGTGGGTCCAAAATATCTAATCATGTTGTTGTCAGTGAATAAAATGAGACTAGAGGAGGGAAGGTTGGGAATTCTGTCCGTCAGAATCCAGCCCGGTGACAGAAACCACACCAGCTGCTTGAACAGAGGGAACAGAATGTAAACAAGAGGTAAGGGAGAGCTGGAAGGGTAGGACCAGAACCCAGGTGGTGGTGGAGGGGCAGGTGTAGGAAGGGCCATGCCCCCAGAGCTCGGGGTGAATGGGAAGAACCTGGAAACATTGCATCTTTGAAGAAGGGTCTGCAGAGCTGGAACTCAGCCCCGGGGGGGAGGAGGTGGACGGCTGGGGCCAGAGTTTCCAATCCTAGAGGAGGGGTCCCCAGAGGCTGGGATACAGACCTCGGAGGAGGAGGTGCGTTGAGGCTGGTTCTGCAAGTCTTGGAGAAACTGCAGCCTGGCTTCAGCCTCTTGGGCGGGAAGACTGCTCTGCCTGGTGAAGAGGTGGGGCTGGGGCGATGCCTCTGGGATCAAGAGCCCGCAGGCGCCTTCCAGCGCCCCTAGGCGGAGGCCGACTGTACATCTGCCAGCGGGTTTCAGAGCCTCAGCCCCAGCACCACATGGCTGTTTATGGAAGGGGGAAGGAAGGGAGAGCTGAAAAACAGAAGACGATAACGGGCACAGAAAACGTGTCATATCCAAATCCAAGTTCTCGCGGCCTTTCCAATACGTGAAATTAAACCGTCCCTGGAGAACTTCCGTTTCCGGAAAGCAGCAGAGAACCAACAAGGCGGTGACTGACAACTGGGCCAACATCCAGGAAACAGAGGAAGTGAGCAAGGTTATCCGGGTATCAGGGATGCTTCTCCTGAGGGGCGTTAGCCAGTTCCAGAGCAGGGCCAAGAGGGAAGCAGCACCTTTAACACCCTCGCAGCCCTGGGAGGACAAGGTTTGGAGTCTGGGAACCACCACGGAGGTACCCTCATGTGGTATTTTGGACCCCAGGTTGTTTGGGACTCCGTTCAAATAATGTCAGTCCTTGCCAGCGGCAAATATAGGTTCTCTCGGGAGAGAGAGTACCTCATGATAGAGTTCAAATTATTTCTACAGTTGTTCATGGGCAGTGATCAGCATTCAGTCAGGAATAAGCAGATGTCCAAGGAGAGAAGATAAATGACTGTAAACGAAGAGTAACAAACAGACCTGCAGCGGGTCCAGATAACAGACTTTTTACAAAGACTTAAAGGGCTATGCTTTATATGGTAAGAGGATGTAAGACAAGATTGAGAACCTTATCACTGACCTGCAAACTATGAAAGAAGAACCAACTGGACGTTCTAGAACTGAAAAATGTAACTGAAACTGAAAATTCAATGGATAGTGTTGTTGGTAGGTTACACACAGCTGAAAAGAGAAAAGTAATGAAGGTGGAGTTAGGTCAGAAGAATATACCCAAACTGAAGCACAGAGAGAAGAGGGTAGAAGATACATAATACAGTAAGACAGCCTGACCTTCATGGAATTGGGGTCCTAGAAGTGGAGAGAATAGGCAGAAGCAGTGTCTGAAGAGATAAAGGCTTGAAGTCTTCTTAAAATTGATGGAATACGTCAAGCTTCAGGTTCCAGAAGCCTTACAGATTTCATTCATAATTCATAAAAAACAAACCACACTTAGGCATATCATAGTAAAACTGCTGAAAACTTAAAAAAAAAATCTTAAAAGCAGCCATACTGAAAAAAAAAATCACTTTCTAAGAAGCAATAATTAAACTGAGAACTGACTTCTCAAACTATAGAAGCCAGAACACAGAAGAATCATATCTTCAAAGTGGGAAAGTAAAATAACTGCTAACCTAGATTTTATATCCAGCAAAAAATTCCTTTAGGAATGAAAGGGAAATTATGACATTTGCAGACAAATGAGATCTGAGAAAATCCATTACTGGTAGACTTTAACCAAAGGAAATACTAATGGATTTTCTTTAGACAAAAATAAAATGATTTCTAATTGGAAGATCAGAGATGTAGGAAGAATAAAATTCAACAAGAAGAGTGTGTTGGTAAATCTAAATGAAAGTCGACTGTGTAACACAAAAATAACAATGCCAAAAAAAAAAAAAAAAAAAAAAAAAAACAAAGCCTTCAAGGATTAAAAACATATCAGGGCTTCCCTGGTGGTGCAGTGGTTAAGAGTCCGCCTGCTGATGCAGGGGACATGGGTTCATGCCCCGGTCCGGGAAGATCCCACATGCTGCGGAGTGGCTGGGCCCGTGAGCCATGGCTGCTCAGCCTGCGCGTCCGGAGCCTCTGCTCCGCAATGGGAGAGGCCACGACAGTGAGAGGCCTGCGTACCGCAAAAAAAAAAAAAAAAAAAAATCAGAATTAAAATATATGAAAACTATAGTGTGTAAGTCGGGGTGGAATAAATTGATTTAAGGTATTCTAATATCAAAACCCAAGCATCGTCTGAGAAAAGGGTGCACAAAGGCTAGATTTGTAGTACATTGAATTATCGATCCTACGTCTTAATCCCCTGCAGCGGTTTGTTCATCCACCCTCTTGCTGTGGCTTTGTGATGAGCTAAGGGGACCCCTTCACCCCTTGGGTCCCGGCATGGCCCTGGGACTCGCTTTGGTGGACTGAGTGTTAGCATCATGATACCAGCAAAGGTTTCAAATGCCCTGCGCTGTCTGGCTTGCACTTCAGCACTTGCGCTGTGTCCGTGAGTACAAGTCCCCAGTACCCACTGCATTTCCAGCCTGAAGTTCAGATTGGAGCACGTGGAGAAGACCTGGGCCCAATCTGAAGCCTTGGCACAAGATTAGCCAAGTTCATCCAAACCCCAACCAACCCACAAGTGAGTGAGGGAAAAAAAGTAAATGTGGTTATAAGCTACAGATGTTGAGGCTGTTTTATACGTAGCATTATTGTGGTAAGGAAGTTAGTACCCAGAAACAATGTACTTCCATAACAAAAAACAAATATGGGGCATTGCTTTGGGACCGGGTGGTGGGTAGTAAGAAACTGTTATATGAAAGAAAGAGAGAAAGAGAGAAAGAGAGAGAGAGAGAGAGAGAGAGAGAGAGAAAGAAAAGGAAGGAAGGAAGGAAGGAAAAGAAAGAAAGAAAGAAAAACTGTTATACAACCCTGAGAAAATGTATGATTGACAAAATTACCTGTGGTAAATGTTATGGGTTGAATTGTGTCCACCCCAATTTCATGTGTTGAAGTCCTAACTTCTAGTATCTCAGAATGTGACTGTATATGAAGACAGGGTCTTTAAAGAGGTGATTAAGTTAAATTAGGTCATTAGGGTGGGGTCCTGCTCCATATAAGAGGAGGAGATTAGGACACAGACACAGAGGAAGCACCATGTGAGGACACAGTGGGGAGATGGTCATCTCCAAGCCAAGGAGAGAGGCCTCAGGAGAGAGAACCCTGCTGAGACTTTGATCTTGGAGTTCTAGCCTCCAGAGCTGTGAGAAAATAAACTCATTCTTAAACCACCCAGTCTGTGGTATCCCTAGTGGCAGCCCTAGTAAACTACAGTAAACCTACAGTAACTTGTAAGAAAGAAAATATATCTAATGAACATAAGGCATCACTGGGTGAGGAGAATGAGGCAAGTACTGAAACCATGAACTCTTGCCTCTAGCTTCACTCTGTAAGGCATGCCCTTAGAAAGGAACAGATCCATCTGCAAGCTGAATTTAGAAGCCCTGGAGAGAGTGCAAAAGTTGCAGCATTGGAAAATGAAACTATTTCCAAATCAATCAAATGTGAGCCTCTTGGGAAGATATCCATATCCAAAACTCAGCCAGCAGGACAAGGATCAGGGTAAACGGCGACTCAAGGCATAGCTGTACACACTTTGTTGGGGTGGCCTCTGGTAGAGCCTTTCGGTGGGATAAGAGCACTGCCGTACCTCAGTGTGGTTCTGTAGAAGCCTGCCCTGCTCAAAGTAAACTCAGAGGCATGTTGTGAAAAGAATTTGGGTTGTGGTTTTCGGCACGTGAAGTTGATTCATGACTGTGGCACAGGAATCCAGAAGGGAAACCCACCGCTGTGGTCTGAATGCCTGTGTCCCCCCAAAGTTCATCAACACGATGGTGTGGGAGGTGGGGCTTTTGGGAGGTCATGAGGTCATAAGGGTGGAGCCTGGGTGAAAGGTGTTAGTGCCCTAATAAAAGAGGCCTCAGAAGGCTCCCTTATCCCTTCTACCCTGTGAGGACACAGCCAGAGTTTGGCAGTCTACAGCCCGAGAGAGAGCCTTCACCAGAACCCAACAATGCTGGCACCCTGGCTTCCAGCCTCCAGAAACGTGAGAAATAAATCTCTGTGGTTTATAAGCCACCCAGTCTGTGGGCATTTTGTTATAGCTTCCCAAACAGTCTAAGACACCCAGAAAGTTTTTGAGAGAGTGGTGTTGGCAAAAGCATCACCCAGACTAGACTAAAAGGCAATGATTCTGTTTGAGATGAAACAGATGACTGGGCCCTGAGCTCTCTGCTGGCTGAGGGTACAGAGAGAGCTGACCAAACACTGCAAGGGCATGTTCCTTCATGTGTCTTCAGAAGCGGCAAAGGAGAATGATGGAAGGGAATGTCCTCCTGGAGCAGATGAATAAATTGTAGTTTGATCACACAACAGAATGCTGTAAACAATGCAAGTAAATGATCTAAAACTCTACACCATATTATGGAGGAATCACACAGAATGTTGAATAAAAGAAATCAGACCTAAAAGAGTACATATTGTAGGACGCCACACAAAATAGGCAAAACTAATTTATGTGTAAAAGGATAGGGTGGCACATGTGCTTAGTGGGTTTTGTGACTGGGAATGAGAAGAGGGGGCTTTAGGGATGTTGTTACTGTTCTGTTTCTTTTTTTTTTTTTCTGCGGTACGAGGGTCTCTCACTCCCGTGGCCTCTCCCGTTGTGGAGCACAGGCTCCGGACGCGCAGGCTCAGCGGCCATGGCTCATGGGCCCAGCCACTCCGTGGCACATGGGATCCTCCCGGACCGGGGGACGAACTCACGTCCCCTGCATCGGCAGGCAGACTCCCAACCACTGCGCCACCAGAAAAGCCCTACTGTTCTGTTTCTTGATCTGAGTGTTGATTATATTAGTAAGTTTGGTTCGTGAATTGTCACTGAGTTATTCAGTTGTATTATTTGTGGTTTTGTAACAGATTTCCCCAAAACTAAGCACCTGAAAATAACAAGTATGGATTAACGGACAGTTCTGAGAGTTGGGAGCCTGGGATCTGTCATGAGGTTGCAGTTAAACTGCCAGCAGGGCCTGAGTCATCTGGAGGCTCAACAGGACCCTCGAATTCGCTTCCAGGTTTACTTGTGTGGGGTCTGCAGCCTGTTCCTCCATGGCTGTTGGCTGAAAGCCTGCTTCTCTGCATGGGCCCCTCCATGTAGTGCCCAGTGTCCCTGCCACATGGCAGCCATCTTTCCCCAGAGCGAGTGATGAAAGGAGATGGAGATGAAGAGGAAGGAGAAAGGCCCAGTGTCTTTCATAACCGGGTGTCAGAGGGACGGGTTACTTCTGCCTTATTATATTCACAGAAAGTGAGTTACTAAGAAGGGCTGGGAGGGACTTCCCTGGTGGTCCAGTGGTAAAGAATCTGCCTTCCAATGCAGGGGACGTGGGTTCAATCCATGGTCAGGAAACTAAGATCCCACATACTGCGGGGCATCTAAGCCTGCGTGCCACAACTACTGAGCCCACGTGCCTCAATGAGAGTGCCCTTGTGCCACAAACTACAGAGCCCACATGCCCTGGAGCACCACAACTACAGAAAGAAAACCCACTTGCCACAACTAGAGAGAAGCCCGTGTGCCGCAACGAAGACCTGACGCAGCCAAAAAAATAAAATAAATAAATATTTAAAAAATATATACAGTAAAAAAAAAAAGGAAAGAAAAAGAAGGGCTGGGAAGTTGAGGTCCAGTTCTTGAAAGGAGGAGCTATATCAGTCAGCTCGGGCTGCCATAGCAAAATACCACAGACTGGGTGGGTGGCTGAAACAACAGATATTTATTTCTTACAGTTCTGGAGGCTGGAAGTCCAGGATCAAGGTTCCAGCTGACTGGGTTCTTGGTGAAAACCCTCTTCTACTGCTCACAGATGGCTGTCCTGCTACGTCCTCACATGGCAGACAGAGCGAGAGAGGGAGTGCTGTCTGGTCTCTGCTTACAAGGGCACCAAGCTCATCATGAGGACCTCACCCTCATGACCTCATCTAAATCTAATCACCTTCCAAGGGTTCCCATGGCCCAATATGGAATTGTTTCACGTGGTCATGGAGTCTGGGAAGTCCCAAGAGCTTTAGTCTGAAGATCTGATGGGGTAAGTTCCAGTTGGGTCCTAAGGCACAAGGAGACTTATGTCCCAGCTTAAGACTGTCAGGCAGAGAGAGTAAATTCTTTCTTGTTCAGTTTTTTGTTTTATTCAGGCTTTTAGTTGATAGGATGAGGCCCTCCCACACTGTGGAGGGCAATTTGCTTTGGCCCACCAATTCAAATGGTAACCCCATTTAGAAACACCCTGCAGACACACCCAAAATAATGTTTAATCAGATACCTGGGTGCCTTGTGACCCAGTCAAACTGATGCATAAAATTAACCATCACAAGTAAAAAGGAATTTGTGGACATATTTTAAAAACCACTATAACATGTTCATATGTACCTTTATATATATAAATTTAAAATTTGTTGAGCAAACTAGAAATCAATAATGGAAAGATAACGGACATCGCCAAACACTTGGGAAATAACATATTTCTAAATAATCAATGGGGGAAAGACAAAGACTCAAGGGAAATTTAAAAAATATATTGAACTGAACAAAAATGAAAACATTAAAAAAATTTGTGGTTTGCAGCCAAAGCAGTGTTGAGAGGAAAACTTATAGCAGTAAATACTTACATTAGAAAAGAGGGAGTGATGTCAGCAACATGGCTAAATATGACAACATTCATTTGTGTGCCCCCCCAACAATAACAATTTGGCACCCATCCATCCATGCCCAAATGATACTTTGTGGGAACTGTAGAACCCTGCATCATATACCAATGGATGCAGGAGGAGTCTTGCACAGCAGTGCACCAGGTAATAGGCAAAAGACCTTGGTTCTGGCTGTGGACCCTTCAGTGGCCTGAGAACTGGCTCTAGCCCCTCTCATCCAGGAGCCCCTGGAGAACACTGTCTTACACAATCACTCACAGATGAGAGAGTCTTCGTGGAAGTCTGGATTTCCAGCAGAGTAGCTCTAGCACAGCACTGGAGAAAAAAAAAAAAAAGAGTTTGGATGCATTGGAGAGGGTAAGAGGACAGCTCAACTTACCCACATCACTGCTTCCCCAAGGTGGCACAGCTTAGGGCCAAGAGAGATCTTCCCTGCCCATGATTTCTCCTGCAGGGAAAAGTGAGAGTGTAGAGGGAGTGCCTGGCTTCCCCAACTGTGCAGATGCCGCCAAAGAGGCCTGTTTCTCCCCCACCGCCTCCAGAGTACTGAATCATGGCCTGTGTGACTGGGGAGCTGGGAAGAGGCTGGGGGAGCAGCAGATAGGACTCTTTGAGGGCACTGAAAGTATGTGAACTTTATTAACCATATCACAGACTCCATCAAGAAGCTGCCTATGAGCTGCTAGGTATGCCTCACCCACAAATTCTCCCAACTGGTTCATGGCACCCCCAGCACTCTGCATGCCTCATCTACACCCCCATCCTGTGGCTGGCTCCCTGTGTGTGCTCCCAATGACAATGGCAAGAGAGAGCTTTGGCAGACAACTACTGGGCATGCACAGAAAGCCAGCCCAAATCTGCAGGCCAGAGAGAGACATAAATGTGAGTTTTACTGCCACACTTGGGAAAGAAAAAGGGAGGCTATCAGCACCCAGCCTGGTGTGTCGCTGGATTGAGAGAAGGTGTACAAGCTTAAGAATTCTGCCACAAGAGGGAGCAAAGAGTGTGGAGCAGATGTATCCATAGAAGGTCTGAGAAAGCCTCAGAATCACTAGCAGGGCTGATAAAAGGTATTTTTCTCCTGAAGGGAGCTAGTAAAGATTGGAAGAGGTGACTGCTACTTCAAATGCAAAGACATCAGTGCAAAAACTTCAAGAAACATGAAGAATCAAGGAAACATGACACCCCAATGGATCATAATAATCTACCAGTAACCAATCCCAAAATATGGAGATCTGAGGTTTACCCAATAAAGAATTCAAAATAGCTGTTTTAAGGAAGTTCAGTGAGCTATGAGAAAACACAAAGACAATTCAATGAAACCAGGAAAACAATACACAAACAAAATGACAAGGTAGCAAAGAGAAAGAAGTCATAAAAGTGACCAAACAGAAACTCTGGAGCTGAAGAATTCAGTTATTGAAATGAAAAATGAAACAGAGAGCACCAACAGCAGCATGGATCAAGCAGAAGAAACAATCTGTGGATTAGAAGACAGGAACTTTGAAAGTATCCAGTCAGAGGAGAACAAAGAAAAAAGAATGAAAAGAGTGAAGGAAGCCTACCTGATATATGGGATAGCATCAAGAGAAACAATATGTGAATTATTGGAGTCCCAGAAGGAGAAGAAAAGCATAAGGGGGTAGAAAGTTTACTTAAAGAAATAATGGCTGAGACTGACCCAAATCTGGGGAGAGATTTAGATATGCTAGTTAATGAAGGTCATAGGTCACCAAACAAATCAGTGATATATTCTCCAAAACACATTATAATTAAACTATCAAAAATCAAAGATAAAGAGAATCTTAAAAGCAGCAAGCAAAAAGAAGCTTGTAACTTACAAGGGAACCCCCATAAGGCTATCAGTGGATTTCTCAGCAGAAACCTAACAGGCCAAAAGAAAGTGGGATAATATATTCCCTGATATATTCAAGTGCTGAAAGGGGAAAAAAAGGCCAACCAAGAATTCTATATCTGGCAAAGTTGTCCTTTAAATATGATGGAAAGATGAAGATGTTGGGACTTCCCTGGTGGTGCAGTGGCTAAGGATCCACCTGCCAATGGAGGGGACACAGGTTCAAGCCCTGGTCTGGGAAGATCCCACATGCCACGGAGCAACTAAGCCCGTGTGCCACAACTACTGAGCCTGTGCTCTAGAGCCCACGAGCCACAACTACTGAGCCCACATGCCACAACTACTGAAGTCCGCATGCCTAGAGCCCATGCTCTGCAACAAGAGAAGCCACCACAATGAGAAGCCTGCCTGCCACAACGAAGAGTAGCCCCTGTTCACCGCAACTAGAGAAAGCCCACGCGCAGCGATGAAGACCCAACGCAGCCAAAAATAAATAAATAAAATAAATAAATTAAAAAAAAAAGAAAGATAAAGATGTTCCTAGACAAACAAAAGCTGAGGGAGTTCATCACCACTAGACCTGCCTTACAAGAAATGATGAAAGGAGTTCTTCAAGCTGAAATTAAAGGATACTGATTAGCAACATGAAAACATTTGAAACTGTACAGCACACTGGTAAAGTATACAGTCAAATTCAGAATACTCTAATACTGTAACAGTTGTGTGTTAACCAGTTAACTCTAGTATAAAGGTTAAAGGACAAGAGTATTAAAATTACTATAGTTAAAATAATTAGTTAATGAGTACACTGTCTAAAAAGAAGTAAATTGTGACATCAAAAATATTAAAGGAGGGCAGTAAAAGGGTAGAGTTTTTGGATGTGATCAAAGTTCAGTTGTTATCAGCATCAAAATAGACTGTTATATCTGTTAAATGTTTTATGTAAGCCTCATGGTAACCACAACAGAAAAACCTATTGTAGATTCACACAAGATAAAGAGAGGAGAATCAATGCATATCACTAAGGAAAATTATCAATTTACAAAGAAAGGCAAGAGAGAGAGAAAGGAACAAGGGAACTATAAAAAAGGCAGAAAGCAATGAATAAGATAGCATTACCTATAATTACCTAAAAATTCCTATTACCTAGTAAGTCCTTACATATCAATAACTACTCTAAATGCAAATGGATTAGATTCTCCAATCAAAAGGCATAGAGTGGCTAGAAGGATTAAGCAAATACTAACAGATCTGCAGAGAGAAATAGACAACAATAAAATAATAGTAGGGGATTTAAATACCCTACTTTCAACAATGGCTAGAGCATTCAGATAGAAAAGCAATAAGGAAATGTTAGACCTGAAATATAGTTTTAAATGGACTTAGCAGACATATACAGAACATTCCATCAAATAGGAGCAGTATACACATTCTTAAGTGCACACAGAATGTTCGCCAAGATAGATCATACGACAAGTCAAAAAACAAGTCTCAGCACATTTAAGAAGATTGAAATCATACCAAGTATCTTTTCTGATCACAATGGCATAAAACTAGAAGTCAGTAGTAGGAGGAAAGTTAGAAAATTTACAAATATGTGGAAATTAAACAACACACTCCTGAACAACCAGTGGGTCAAGAGGGTTGCCAATTTCGTTGATCTTTCAGAAGGATTATACCTAAACATAATAAAGGCCACAAATGATAAGCCCATAGTCAACATCAAATTCAATGGTAAAAGGTTGAAAGCTTTTTCTCTAAGATCAGAAACAAGACAAGGGTGCCTACTTTCACCACTCCTATTCAACATAGTACTGGAAGTGCTAGCCAGAGTAATCGGGCAAGAAAAAGAAAGAAAAGGCCTCCAAATTGGAAAGGAATAAGTAAAATTGTCTTTGTTTGCAGATGATATGATCTTATGTATAGAGTCCTAAAGACTCCACCAAAAACTGTTAGAACTAATCAACAAATTTAGTAAAGTTGCAGGATACAAAATCAACATACAGAAATCAGTTGCCTTTCTATACACTAACAATGAAATATCTGAAAAACAAAATAAAACCATCCCATTCATAATAGCATCAAAAACAATAAAGTACTTAGGAATAAATCTAGTCAAGGTGGTGAAGGATCTGTACATTGAAAACTATAAGGCTTCGATTAAAGAAACTGAGGGCACAAATAAATCGAAAGGTATTTGTGTTTATTAATCGGAATATAGATATTGTTAAAATGTCAGCCAGCTATATACTTGAAAGTTACTAAGAGAGTAGATCATAAATGTTCTTACCACAAAAAAGAAATGGTAATTATGTAAGGTGATAGAGGTGTTAACTAACCCTGCTGTGGTAATCATTTTACAATATATACGTGTATCAAATCATCACACTATATAACTTAAACTTACACTGTGTTTTATGTCAATTATATCTCAATAAAGCTGGAAAAAAAGAAGAAATTCTTAGGTCAATAATCTAAGCTCCCATCTCAGGGAAAGCAAAGTAACACTAAAAAAGCAGAAGTAAGGAAACAAGGGCATAGATCAATGAAATGGAAAGTGGAAAATAGAGAAAACCAATTAAACAAAAGTTCTGAAAGATCAATAAAATTGGCAAACCTCTTGCAAGATGCACAAAGAAAAAAAGAGGCAAACCACAAAGTACCAATATTAGAAACAAAATAGGGGATAAAATACGAGTTATCATGACAAACCCTGTAGACCTGAAAAGAATAAGAGAATAGTAGGTACAACTCCACAAAAGTAAATTTGACAACTTAGATGAAACGGGCCAATTCCTCAAAAAAATACAAACTGTAACACCAAACTAATATGAAATAATCTGAGTAGTCATAAAATGATTAAAGATGTTGGACTTGTAGTTAAAGAATTCTTGAAAAAGAGATATCTATTGCCAGATGCTTTCATGAAGAAGTTTACTAATTTTTTTAAAGAATCAACACCAATTCTATACAATCTCTTCCAGAAAACAGAAGAGGAGGGAACACTTCCAAATTTATTTTATGAAGTTAGTATTACCCTGTTATGAAAACTAGACAAGTACTACGAAACAGGATACTACAGGCATGAATATACATGTAAAAATTCTTAACAAGGTATTATCAAATGGAATTAAGTAATACATAAAAAGAACTATATACCATGACCAAGTGGGGTTTATTCCAGGCATGTAAGGCTGGTTCAGTGTTCAAATATTAACCAATGTAAGCCACCATACTAACTGGCTAAGTAAGAAAAATCACATCATCTTATCAGTTGAATTTATGCAGAAAAACATACGACAAAGTCCAACACCTATTCATGATAAAAAGTCTCACAAAGCTAGGAATAGAGGGCAATTTCCGCAATTCGATAAAGAACATCTCCAGAAACCTACAGCTAACATTGTACTTAACGGTGAAAGACTGAATGCTTTGCCCCTAAAATGAGGAACAAGAAATCTATCCTCCTGTTGTCAGATGGCTTTTTTTTTTTTTTTTTTTTTATATCAGGGGAAAGCGCGAACGCAGTCCCCCACTATCACAAATTTTGTAGTCGAGTTTCCCACATTTGGGGAAATCGCAGGGGTCAGCAAATCCGAAGTGCAATGGATAAGCCTCGCCCTGGGAAAACCACCTTCGTGATCATGGTATTTCCTCTGCCAGGTAGGTATGTCAGATGACTTTTTATTCAGAGACATTGTAGAGACTCTAAAGGGCCCAGGACAGTCAGATATGCTGCTTTCAAAACAATGGCTGCTATGATTGCCTAGCAGGCCTCGTGTGAATTCTAGGCCTCAGTAACCTGTGCATGAAAAGAACCATGATATTAAATCACTAACTGGATTTTCGAATAAAGTGACTGAAGTAAAAAAAACCAAAAAACAAAATACAAAACACTCAACAAAATACTGGAAATTCCAGCCAGTGTAATAATGTAGAGGAAATAAAAGGAATACCAATCAGAAAGGAAGAAATAAAATTGTCCCTATTTTCAGATGACATGATTGTCTGTGTGGATAATCCCAAGGAATCTACAGAAAAATCCTGGAACTGATAGTGAATTTAGTAAGGTTGCAGGATATAAGATCAATATATAAAAATCAATTATATTTCTATATACCAGCAATGAACATGTGGACACTGAAATTAAAATACAACATATTTGTAATTGCTCCAAAAAAATTCTTTGGTGTAAATCTGACAATACAGGTTCAGGACTTGTATGATGAAAACTACACAGTGCTGATGAAAGAAATCAAAGGTCTAAATATATGGAGAAACATATCATGTTCATAGGTTGGAAGACTAAACATAGTAAGGATATCAATTTCCCCCAAAATGGCATACAGTTTTAACACAATTACTATGAAAATCCAGGTACTTTTAAAAAGATGCACACAGGGGCTTCCCTGGTGGCGCAGTGGTTGAGAGTCCGCCTGCTGATGCAGGGGACACAGGTTCGTGCCCCGGTCCAGGAAGATCCCACATGCCGTGGAGCGGCTAGGCCCGTGAGCCATGGCCGCTGAGCCTGTGCGTCCGGAGCCTGTGCTCCGCAACGGGAGAGGCCACAACAGTGAGAGGCCCACGTACAGCAAAAAAATAAATAAATAAATAAAAGATGCACACAAGCTTATACTACAATTTACATGGAAAGCACAGGCCCTAGAATAGCTAAAATAGTTTTGAAAAGGAAAAACAAATTTGGAAAATTACCCAATGTTAAGCCTTTCCATGTAGCTATAGTAATTAAGACAATGTGATATTGACAAAGAGACGGACACATAGATCAAAGTAACAGAGTACAGAACCCAGAAAAAGACCCACACAAATATGTCCAATAGGTTTTCAAATATTAATAGACAATTATTGTATAGCAGTTTTAGGTTTACAAAAAAAAAATTGAGTAGTTACCTCAGAACCTTTAGAACTCTCCCTCTACAGAGAGTTCCCATGTATCCCAATGCCCTTTTTTTTTTTTATTTTTTTGTGGTACACGGGCCTCTCTCACTGCTGTGGCCTCTCTCACTGTGGAGCACAGGCTCCGGACGTGCAGGCTCAGCGGCCATGGCTCACGGGCCCAGCCACTCCACAGAATGTGGGATCTTCGTGGACCGGGGCACGAACCCACGTCCCCTGCACTGGCAGGCAGACTCTCAACCACTGCGCCACCAGGGAACCCCGCCCTTGTTTTTTTTTTTTTTTTTTTTTTTTTTCGCCCTTGTTTTTTAACATCTTGCCTTAGTATGGTACTTTTGTTACAATTTATGAACCAATATTAATACATCATCATTAAAGGCTAAAGTCTATAGTTTACATTAGGGTTCACTCTTCGTGTTGTACATTCAGTGAATTTTGACAAATGCATAATGTCATGTACCCACCACTATAGTTGTACAGAACAGTTTCACCACTGTAAAAATCCCCTGTGCTTCACTTATTCATCCATTCCCCTCTGTCCAAACCCCTCCCCCAGACACAGAATCTCTGGCAACTAGTGACATTTTTACTCTCTTTATAGTTTTGCCTTTTACGGAATGTCATTTAATTGGAATCATACAGTATGTAGCCTTTTCAAATTGGCTCAGCAATATCCATTTAAGATCTCCACATCTTTTCATGGCTGTGTAGCTCATTCTCATTTTTCTTTTTTTTTTTTTTTTTGCGGTACGCGTGCCTCTCACTGCTGTGGCCTCTCCCATTACGGAGCACAGGCTCCGGACGCGCAGGCTCAGCGGCCATGGCTCACGGGCCCAGCCGCTCCGCGGCATGTGGGATCCTCCCGGACCGGGACACGAACCCGTGTCCCCTGCATCGGCAGGCAGACTCTCAACCACTGCGCCACCAGGGAAGCCCTCATTTATTTTTCTTGATGAACAATATTCCAACACACAGATGTACAACAGTTTGCTCATTCATCTACTGAAGGACATCTTGGTTGTTTCAGTCTTTGGCAACTATAAATAAAGCTACTAAAACATTCATGTGTAGGTTTTTGAATGAATATAAGTTTTAAACTCATTTGGGTAAATACCTAGGAGTGCAATTGTTCAATCATATGTAAGGCTATGTTTAATTTTGTTAGAAACTACCAGAACTATCTTCCAAAATGGCTGTACCATTTTGCATTCCCACCAGCAACTGAATGAGAGTTCCTATTATTCCACATCCTCACGAGCATTTGGTGGTGTCAGATTTTTGGATTTTAGCCAATTTAATAGGTATATAGTAGTATTTCATTGTTTTTTGAATTTTAGATTCCCTATTGAAATATGATGTTGAGCATCTTTTTACATACTTATAGCCATCTGTATATCTGCTTTGGTGAGGTATCTGTACAGATCTTTGTCCATTTTTTAATTGTGTTGCTTGTCTTCCTATTGCTGAAATTTTAGAGATCTTTAAAGAGTTTGTATATATTGCATTGAAGTCCTTTATCAGATAAATAATTTGCAGATATTTTCTCTGAGACTGAGTCTTGTCTTTTCATTCTCTTAAAGCTCTCTTAGAGCAGCATTAAAAAAGTCTAGATCCTTTTTTCTTTTTTTGCATGTGGATGTCCAGTGCTTCCAGCAGCATTTGCTGAAAAGACTATTCTTTCTTCACTGAATTGCCTTTGTCAGATTACTGAAAAATTACAGGGAATTCCCTGGTGGTCTAGTGGTTAGGACTCAGCACTTTCACTGCCGTGGCCTGGGTTCAATCCCAGGTCGGGGAACTAAGATCCTGCAAACCGTGCAGCAGAGCATGGCCAAAAAAAAAGAAAGGAAAAAATTACACCTGCATCTACTGTATCATGCAATTGTCCTCTTGGGCATTTATCTCAGAAAAACAAAGATTTATATTTATATAAAAACTTTAATAGCAGCTTTAATTGTAATAGCCAAAAACTGGAATCAGCCTGATTGATGTCCTTCAACAGGTGAATGGTTAAATAAACTATGTAGCAAAACCATGAAATAGTATTCAGTAATAGAAAGGAACGAAGTACTGATACATAAAACAATTTGAATTCATCTTCAATAATCCTGAGTGAAAAAGGCCAATACCAATAGATTACATACAGAATGATTCCTTTTATTTTACATTCCTGAAATGAAAAATTCAGATGTAGAGAACAGATTAGTGGTTGCTATGAGTTAAGGAGATCATGGAGTGAAAGGGAAGTGGTGTGGCTGTAAAAGAGCAACATGTCTGCACTTAACAATAGACTATATGTTCTTCTCAAGTGTATATGGAACACTTCTGGCATAAGCCATAAAACAAACCTCAGTAAATCTAAAGGATAGAAACAATACAAAGTGTGTTTTGACTACAATGGAATAAAGTTACATCCATAACAAAATAAAATTGGGAAATTCACAGGTATGTGGAAATTAAACAGCACACCCTAAAAGACCAATGAGTCAAAGAAGAAATCAAAAGAGAAATTAGAAAATAATTTGAGATGAATTAAAACCAGAACACGACATACCAAAACTCGTAGGATCCTCCTAAGGCAGTGCTTAGAGGGAAATTTTATAGCTTTAATCACATAACGTTCCATCTTAAGACACTGGAAAAAGAGGAGTAAACTAAACCTAAAGCAAGCAGAAGAAAGAAAGTAATGAAGATTAGAGCATAAATTTATGAAATAAGGAATAGGGAAACAATAGAGAAAATAAAGGAAACCAAAAGCTGGTTTTCTGTAAAGATCAACAAAATCGTTGAACATTTAGGTATATTGACCAAGAACACAAGAGAGAAAACTCAGATTGTAAGAATCAGAAATGAAAGAGGGGACACTACTAACTTTACAGAAATAAAAAGGATTATAAAGGAATATTATGAACAATTATATGCCAATTAATTGGATAACTTAGATGAACAAATTTCTAGAAAGATGAACTATTCTAACTGATTGAAGTAGAAATAGACAGTACAAATAGACCTATAAGAAACAGAAAGATAGAATTAGTAATAAAACAACCACCTACAAAAACAGCACTAGCCCATAGGGCTTTACTGCTGAATTCTACCAAACGTTAAAAAAATCATTACTAATTCTTTACAAATTCTTCAAAGAAACAGAAGAGGAGGGGATACTTCCCAACTTACTCATTCATTTTGCAACACCCTGACACCAAAACCAGAAAAGACCTCACAAATAAACTGCGAAACTATCTTATGACTATGGACACAAAAATCCTCAAAAATACAGTGACACATAAACAAATTTTATACCATTACCAGGTGGGATTTATCTTGAACCAAGGATGGTTCAATATACAAAATAAATTAATTAGCATTAGAAGGGAACTTCTTCAATCTGATGAAGGGCATCTATAAAAA
This sequence comes from Aethalodelphis obliquidens, assembly GCF_003676395.1. Classification (NCBI taxonomy): domain Eukaryota; kingdom Metazoa; phylum Chordata; class Mammalia; order Artiodactyla; family Delphinidae; genus Aethalodelphis; species Aethalodelphis obliquidens. Next base: position 1,978,859 of record NW_020838007.1, read on the forward strand.
AAACAGAATTAGTATAATACTTAATGATGAGAGACTGGATGCTTCCCCCCTAAGATCAGTGACAAAACAAGGATGTCCACTCTTGCCACTTCTATTCAATGTTGTACTAGGTGGAGGGTCTGGCCAGAGCAATTAGGCAAGAAAAAGAAATAAAAGGCATCTAGGTAGGAAAAGAAGTAAAACTATATTCACAGATGTCATGACCTTATATATAGAAAATCCTAAGGATCCCAGTAAAAGTTATTAACACTAATGAATGAATTTAGCAAGGTTGCAGAATACAAGAGTAATATACAGAAATCAACTGTATTTCTATACACTTGTAGTGAACAATCTGAAAGTGAAATTTTAAAAACACTTCCATTTATAATGGCATTAAAAAGAATTACATAGGGCTTCCCTGGTGGCGCAGTGGTTGAGAGTCCGCCTGCCGATGCAGGGAACATGGGTTCGTGCCCCGGTCCGGGAAGATCCCACATACCGCGGAGCGGCTGGGCCCGTGAGCCATGGCCGCTGAGCCTGCGCGTCTGGAGCCTGTGCTCTGCAACGGGAGAGGCCACAACAGTGAGAGGCCCGCATATCGCAAAAAAAAAGAAGAAAAAAAAAAAAAGAATTACATAGAAAATTTTTATAGAAGAACTGTAAAATTTATATACCAGAAACTATAAAACATTACTGAAAGAAATCAAAGACCTAAATAAGTGGTAATCTGTTTGTATTCATCAACTGGAAGATATTTTAAGATGGCCTTCCCCAAACTGATCTACAGATTCATTGTAATCCCTATCAGAATTGCAGCTTTCTTCTTTGCAGAAATTGACAAGCTGATTCTAAAATTAATATGGAAACTCAAAAGGCTCCAGAATAGCAAAAAAATATCTTGAAATAGAACAATTAAGTTGGAGGAGTTACACTTCCTGATCTCAAAACTTACTGTAAAACAACATTAATCAAGACAGTGTGATATTGGCATAAGAAAAGACATATAGATCAATGGACTAGAACTGAGTCCAGAAACACCCCGTGTGTCTATGATCAACTGATTCTCAACATGGGTGGCAAGACCATTCAATGGGGGAAAGAACAAACTTTTCATAAATGATGGGACATTGGATAGCCTCAAACAGAATAGTGAAGTTGGATTCTTACCTCACACCATATACAAGTATTTACTCAAAATGGATCAAAGTTCTGAATATAAGAGTTTAAACTATAAAACTCTTAGTAGAGGGCTTCCCTGGTGGCACAATGGTTGAGAATCTGCCTGCTAATGCAGGGGACACAGGTTCGAGCCCTGGTCTGGGAGGATCCCACATGCCGTGGAGCAACTAGCCCGTGAGCCACAACTACTGAGCCTGCGCGTCTGGAGCCTGTGCTCCGCAACAAAGGAGGCCGTGATAGTGAGAGGCCCGCGCACCACGATGAAGAGTGGCCCCCGCTTGCCACAACTAGAGAAAGCCCTTGCACAGAAACGAAGACGCAACACAGCAAAAATAAATTAATTAAGAGTTAGGACTTCAACATATTCATTAAAAAAAAAACCTCTTAGTAGAAAACATAGGAGTAAATTTGCATGGTCTTGGATTTGGCGATGGTTTCTTAGATGAGACCAGAGAAGCGCAAGCAACAAAAGAAAATTGGATGGACTTCATCAAAACTGAAAACTTCTATGCTTCAAAGACACTATCAAAAAAGTAAATATACAGAATGGGAGGAAATATTTGTAAACCATATATCTGATAAGGAATTTGCATGTAGAATGTATAAAAAACTCCCACAACTCAATAATAAAGACAAATAACCCAATTTAAAAGTTAGCAAAGGATTGGAATAGACATTTCTCCAAATAAGATATTCAAATGGCCAATAAACACATTAAAAAATGCTCAACATGTTTTGTCACTAGAGAAATGCAAATCAAAACCACCCACTCAGGGGGAAGGGTAAGCTGGGACTAAGTGAGAGAGTGGCACTGACATATATACACTACCAAATGTAAAATAGTTAGCTAGTGGGAAGCAGCCGCATAGAACAGGGAGATCAGCTGGGTGCTTTGTGACCACCTAGAAGGGTGGGATAGGGAGGGGGGGAGGGAGACGCAAGAGGGAGGGGATATGGGGATATATGTATACGTACAGCTGATTCACCTTGTTATACAGCAGAAAGTAACACAACATTGTAAAGCAATTATACTCCAATAAAGATGTTAAAAAAAAAAGAAGAAAAAAAAAACCCCACCCATTCAGATGACTATAATGAAAAAAATCAGACAATAAGAATTGTTGGTGAAGGAATTCCCTGGCAGTCCAGTGATTAGGACTCTACATTTCCACTGCTGGGCACCTGGCTTTGATCCCTGGCTGGGGAGCTAAGATCCCACAAGCCGTGCGGCGTAGCCAAAAAAAAAAAAAAAAAGAATTGTTGGTGAGAATGTGGAGAAATCAGAATCCTCATACACTGCTGGTATGAATGTAAAATGGTGCAGTCACTTGGAAGGCAGTACAGCAATTCCTCAAACAATTATAGTCACATTATTACCTACTAATTCTACTTCTACATATATATAACCATGAGAAATGAAAACATGTCCACACAACAACTTGTTCACAGATGTTTAGAGCAGCATTATGCATAATCACCAAAACTGGAAACAACCCACACGTCTATCAGTGGATGACTGGAGAAGCAAAATGAGGTATACCCATACAATTAAATATTATTTGACCATAAAAAGGAGTGAAGTACTGACATATGATTGAATCTTGTAAACATTACGCTATAGAAGAAGCCAGTCACAAAATACCACAGTCTATGATTCCATTTGTATGAAATACTGGAATAGGCAAGCCTATAGAGACAGAAAGTAGACTGGTGGTTGCTTAGGGATGGTAGGGATGGGGGTATGGAGCATGATAAAGGGCATGAGGTTTCTTTTTGAGGTGATGAAAATATTCTAATAGTAACTGGTGATGGTTGCACATATGTGTGACTATCCTAAAAACCACTGAATTGTACATTTTAAATAGGTGAGTTACATGTTATGAGAATTTTATCTCAGTAAAGCTGTTTTTTCTTTTTTAAAGGGAAACATGAGATATCCTTGTGATGAAAAATGTTATGTATCTTTAAAAACAAAACAAAAACAAAAACCTAAGAGTGGAATACCTGGGTCCTCTGATGACTGTATGCTTAACTTTGCAAGGAACTGTCAAACTATTTAAGGTGACTATACTATTGTGCCTTCCTGTTGGCAATACATGAAAGCTCCAGTTGCTCCACATCCTCAATACTCAGTATTTTATATATATTCTTAACTTTATGACATTCTAATAGGTATGTGCTGTTATATCACTGTGGTTTTAATTTGCATTTTCTAAATGACTGGTGACATTGAACATCTTTTTTTGTGCTTATTTTAATTGCCATCCATGTATCTGGTGAAGTGTCCTAAGGTTAAAAAAATAAGTTACAAAAGAACAAAAATTAGGGACTTCCCTGGTGGTCCAGCAATTAAGACTCCGTGTTCCCAATGCAGGGGGCCAGGGTTTGATTCCTGGTCAGGGAACTAGATCCTGCATGCCACAACTAAAAGATCCCACATGCCACAACAAAGATCCTGCACATGGCAACGAAGATCCCATGAGCTGCAACTAAGATCCGGAGCAGCCAAATAAATAAATATTAAAAAAAAAATTATATTAAAAAAAGAACAAAAATTAAATTTCACAAAAATTAAAAGCTTAAATTAACACACAAATAAAATTTAAAGATGAACTGAGAAAATATTTGCCATATATGTGAGAGAACAGGAATAATAGATTTAACATGGAAAGAGATGATGGGTTTTGCCTTATCTCCTCAGTGTACCTGCTGCAGGTATATACAACCTCCCACAGCATCAGCCTAATGTGTAAAGGGCTCTGACTCCTCTCACAGGTGATCTGGAGGCTGAAGCTGGGAGGGGCCTAAGGGGATCAGGTAAGAACTTGGAGAGAGGCAGGGAGATACAGCCCAGGAAAATACACCCAGTGCTCTGCGTGCAAACAAGTTCAGCAGGCAGAGGTAGTGGGAAGGTGTGGAGCATCAGTGGACAGGCGTAGGGAGGTCAGCAGGCATGGCATTATGGTAGGGATGAGGGCACAGTGGCACAGAGGTTGCCTGTAGGGACACAAGGGACAGCAGGAAGGGTGGGGCAAATTTTTGGCCGTTATTTATTCAAATATTTTTTCTTATCACCACCTTCTCTCTCCTTTCCTTTGAGGACTTCAGTTACCTGTGTATTAGGCTATCTGACGTTGTCCCATGACTTACTGATGCTCTTTTCTGTTCTTTCCTCCTTTGGATTGTCTGTTTTGGAGCATTTTTATTGCTCTGCCTTCAAGTTCACTTATCTTTTCTGCAATGTCTAATCTGTCATTAATCCTATTCCACACATTTTTCATCTCCATGTTACACGTTTTCATCTCTAGGAAGTTTGATTGCAACTTCCTTGTTACGGTCTTCTATGTCTCCACTTAACTTTTCTGAACATAAGGAGTAGTGTTATAATGACCGTTTTAATGTCCTTCTCTGCTAATTCTAATATCTGTATAACTTCTGGGCCAGTTTTGACTGATCAGTAAGATTGCTTATTCTCATTTTGCATTGTGTTCCTGCTTCTTTGTATGCCTGGTGTGGATGCCAGACACTGTAAACTTTACCTTGTTGGATGCTGGGTACCTCTGTATTCTTATAAATTCTCTGGAACTTTGGTTTGCAATGTAATTAATTACTTGGAAACAATTTGATCCTTTTGGGTCTTGCTTTATTTTCTGTTAGATGGATCTGGAGCAGTGCTCTAATTATTCTCCAAAACTGAGGCAAGACTTCCTGGGTAACTCTTCTATCCCAAGCCTGTGAGTTATGAGTTTTTCTAGTCCTGTTGGTAGGAAGAGGCACTATTCCCAGCCCTGGGTGACAACTAGACAATTGTCACCCTAATCCTTTCAGATGGTTCTTTGCCTGGCCTCAGTCACTTCCTCATCACACAAGCACTGATCAGTATGCAGCTGAATATGCAAAGGCACTCCCTCTGCTGAGCTCCAGGGTTCTCTCTCCATGGAGCTCTCTCCTCTCTGGGATTCTGTCCTGAAAACTCTAGCTGCCTTGGTCTTCCTGGGCTCTCAGCTTCATGTCTTCAACTCAAGTATCCTGCTGGGCTCTACCTCAGCTTCCCCTCCCTTTGCTGCAGCCTGGAAACTCTCTCTCCAGGTAGGAAGCTGGGGCAGTCACAAGGCTCATCTTCTTTGCTTTCCATCTCCCAGGGATCACTGTCCTTTGTTTTCTGATATCCAGTGCCTTGAGACCATTGTTTCATGTATTTTGACTGGTTCCTTTGGTTGTTTCAGGCAGAAGGGTCAATTTGGTCCCTGTCAATCCATCTTGGCTGGAACCAGAAGTTTCCAACCAGTCTTTCTGCTGTTTGTCTCCTCTCCTGTCCAAATAGTAGTGTATAAAAACACTTGATTGTCAAAGTTTTATTCACGGGAACATGTGCTCAGTGCCATGACTTTGCCTCTGTGATCCCAGTTGGTCCTCACAACCACGCACGTTTTCTTAACCTCACCTCCCTTTGACAGCTGAAAAGTGAGGCCCACGTTTTTCCTGGTTTGGATCCCAGGCAGGCCTGTCAGTCCCGAGGCTGCGTGCATCCTGGGGCTCCAGAGTTCTCAATGCCTGTGCAGCATCTCTGGCTCATTCCTCAGCGAAAAGCTCACACTTGTAGCCTGGCTTCTGGGTGTCCATGCCCAGACGCAGTGTGTGTGCTGGCTCTGTCGGGCATGCAGGTGTGCCTGGTTCTCATGCAGCCACGTGACTTCTGAGTGAGACAGGCAATGGGATGGCCACCTGGCAGGGAGGTGCCGAGGAGGTCCAGGACCCTGGGGAGAGGTGCTTGGCCTTCACCAGGCTTGAGGATTCTGATTCTGGCTGTCTCTTCTCCTGTGGGTCAGCATCGGGACCACTTTCTAAGAAAATCCCAGCTTCCAGATAATTCTTCAGAAAACTCAAGTCTGTATTTATGGACTTCCTTACATGATTTCCTTGGTGCCCAGCACAATCAGAGACCCAGAGCACAGCACAGACAGAACCAAGGACCTCTCCACCTGGCTTGGGAGAAGACAGGTGCACGGTGGCCAGCCCGCTCGCCCAGCTCAGCCTGAGATGCTGCACGACCAGGAAAGTGACTCCATGCTGTGAAATGACTTTTTGCATGAAGGGGCAGGGGGAGCAGATGACATCAAAGGCGAGGGATTCACAGTGCAGGGGAGGGAGGTGGAAGTTAGAAGGAAAAGGCAGGGGAAGTCAGGACCATTTGGTATCCAATGCGTGTTCATTTATTTTACACTTACAAAAGAAATCGCCCACCCTCTGCCCCATCCCCCCCAAAAGTCTCTTTTTACAAACATTTAAAAATTAAAACTAAATGAAGATAGACAAGTTAATTTCAGTACAATTATTTTTCAATGTAGCTGTCATAATTAGAGTTTAAATTTCCTACAAGTGACCAATGTCCAAGTGACTTATAGGGAAATCCTGATTATTGGCCAAAAGGAAAATTCCATATTACAAGTTAGCAAATTCTAGTACAAAAATAGTCCATGTGTTGGAATAGGCTTTCTTTTTACATAGGTCTCAGGTCAGTCTACTGACTGCATAATACGCTAACGTCTCAGGGTTCTCTCTTTCACAAATGGCTCATTCGTCATAGCTGGAGCAGCACGGCGCCTACAGTAGCAGGGCTAGTGTCCATCTGGGGACCGTGCTGGAGACGGCAGGCCTGGGCTGCCTCACTGGCCCCAGGGCAGTTGGGCAGAGCTCCAGCTCTGCACCGGGGTCCTGGAGGGAGGAACGAGTTGCGGGCAGAGCTGCTCCCCCTGAGGGAGAAACAGGCCCAGGACACAGGGGAAGTGTGCCCAGGGGCTGAGCCGGTACTGGTGTAGGACAGCCCACCTCCTGCCAGTGTCTCCTCATCCTGTAGCCCAGCGAGATAAGAGGCCGACCTGTGTGTCCTCAGTGGCGAGAGTGTGGCCCTGCCCTTGCTGCGGCTGGGCAGGCTACTTGTCCCTCAAGATGTCGAGCTGTTCCTGACACTCGGTGAAGAGGCGCTGGAAGCGGAGGTTCTGCCCGATGACTGGCAGCAGCTCCTTCAGCAGGTCCCTCTTCCGCAGACCCTGCGGATACAGGAGTGACAGCTGAGTGCAACTGACAGTGAGGAGAGCTAGACTGTGGGGGTTCCCCTGACCCAACAAAGACCCTTGTGCCCATCTGCCCCATGGGCACCCCCTGGAGAAACCATAGATGGATGAGAACAATTTCTCTGTATGCTGGGAGGCCTGGGACAGCTAAAAAAGCTGAGCTTGGGCACATGGGGTGGAGTGGCAGGGCCCAGGGAGGGACATAGTTCAAGGGTGGGTACCAGGTAGGTTCTGCTCTTCCGTGTCCCCTAAGTCTGCTGGCACAGTCACCGCTGGCCTCTGATTGCACTGGTTAGTGGCCAGAGTAGCCTGACCTTCCAGAGAAGAATGCAAGTAAGGCTACCAGGGCAGAGGGCCAGGCAGACGGCTATCCTGGAGGGACCACTCCCTTATGTGGATGTGTTCCAGGGACGTGAGGTCAAGGCCAGGGGCAAGGAGGTGCCTGGGTGACAGTGACTGGCCTTGGTTTTACAGTCCTGGAGTCTCTGTCCTCAGCTCTTGCCTATGCCTCCTCCACCCTGGGTGGCACCATGTCTGCCTGGGCCCTCCTGCAACATGCACTGCCATGCAGGGTCTCCACCGCACAGACCCTTGAGGAGCACGGCTGCTGCAAAGGGAAAACCATCAACTGACAGCACTGACCACTGGAAGAGAAGGGCCAATATGTTAAAACAAGTGTGGTAACAAGATGATGAATTATAGAAAAGAACCAAGTGTAGATACCAAGTTTGAGCAACACAGTGGTTGAAGGAGATGGGATTAGCAGGAGACTGGACACTGCTGAAGACCAAGTCAGAGTGAGGTCAGATAGAGGAGCAGCCCACACTCATAAGGGAGGCAGGCAGAGGGGAAACTGTAAGAGGAGAAACTGTACCATTGCCTACAAAGGCAGGTGAGCGCAGCAGGTAGGCCCAATATCCACATAATGGATCCCACAGGAGACAGAGAAAGAAGAGAGAAGGAAATATTTAAAGAAGTAATATGGGTATATTTCACATAATTAAACAACGAATGGCCTTAGGTTGAAAGGCTCCACTGAGTGCTGATCAAGTAATATATGGGAAAACTGATAACCAGACACATTAGAATGAAATATACAGAATTTTCAGATATAAAAGACAGAAAATTTCTGAAAATTTCGAAAGTACAAGAACATATTACCTACAAAGGAAGACATACCAAGATTCACAATAAAGTGTTTTTTTTTTGGCTGTGCTCCGTGGCCAAAAAAAAAAAGATGGCAACTCATGACCAAGTAGGGTTTATCCTGGAAATCAAGGAGAATTTAATATTAGAAAACTTAGAACTGGAAAATAGGAAATAAAAAGATTATTTGAGATGACTTCATTGTTTAAACCACATAGAAAATGCAAAACAATTAATGGACAAATTAATAAAAATAATAGAAATGTGTAGAAAGATGGCTGGTGATTAATATACCAAAGTCAAATGCATATGTACAGCAGCAATGAATAATCAGAAAACATAAAACAACTTATCACTTAGAATACTCACAATTATAAAATATCTAAGAATAATTCTAAAAATGATGTGTATGGCCTATGTGCTGAAAATTAAAAAACCTTACTGGAAGGCATTAAAGAAAACCTAAATGAATGGAGAGTACTGATGGGAACAGTAGCATAGTATAGATATCAGGATGGAGGCTGCAAAAGGCAGTGGTGAGCACTGTGGCGTGTGAAAGCAGCAGGGGAACTGCAACCCCTGGGAACCTGGGGTCAAGAGATACAGGTAGAATACAACAGAATGTCTAAGGTTGTGGAAAGAAGCAGGAGTGAAACTTTTAGGGAAATTAAAAAATTTAAAAGCAGTCTTGTATAGCATAAGTAGAAATACAGCACATGTTGAAAATGGATTAAACTCCTTAATCAAAAAATGGATAAAAGAACAGGATCCAACTATATGCTGCTTACAAGGAACTCACTTAGATCTAAAGGAGGATATACACAGGTTGAAAGTGAAAGAATCAAAAAGATATCCCATGTAAATAATAAGCAAAATAGAAAAGAGATGGCTATACTAATAACAGACAAAATAGACTTTATGTCAAAAATTGTTATAAGACACAGGACACTGTATAATGATAAAAGGGTCAATTGACCAAGAAGATGTAACAGTTATAAACATATACCCACCAAACATCAGAGTTCCTAAACACATGGTGCAAACATTATCTGAACTGAAAGGAGAAATAAGACAGTCCTACAATTTGCAGAAGACTTCGATATCCTATTTTCAATAATGGATAGAACAACCAGACAGAAGATCAATAAGAAATAGAGGACCTGAAAAGCAGTATAGACCAACTGGACCTAAAGCACACATATGCAGAACACTCCACACAACAAGAGCAGAATATACATTTTTCTCAAGTGCATGTGTAACACTCACCAGGACAGACCAAAACAAGTCTCAATAAGCTTAAAAAGACTGAATCATAAAGGTGTCTTTTCCAATCACAACGGAATGAAACTAGAAATCAACAGCAGAAGAAAAACTGGAACACACACAAATATGTGGAAATTAACACACTGTTAAACAATCAATGATTCAAAGAAGAAATTACAAGGGAAATTTAAAAATATCTAGGGACAAATGAAAATGAAAACACAACATACTGGAATGCAGCAAAAGCACTGGCTAGAGAGAAATTTATAGCTATAAAAATCTACAAAGAAAGATTCACAAATCAAATCAATAACAGAACATTGCATTTAACAAAACTAGAAAAATAAAAGCAAACTAAACCCAACAAGCAGAAGAAAATCATACATATCAGAAAATAAGTAAAATGGAGAACAGAAAAACTATAGAGAAAATAATAAAACCAAAAATGAATTCCTTGAAAAGATCATCAAAATTGACAAGCATTTAGCTACATGGACTAAGAAAAACAGAAGACTCAAATAATGAAAATCAGAAGTGAAATAGGGACATTGCAACTGATGCCACAAAAATAAAAGGAGTATAAATAAGAGAATACTATGAACAACTGTACACCAACAAATCGGATAACCTAGATAAAATGGACAACTTCCTAGAAATACACAGCTTACCAAGACTGAATCATGAAGAAATAGCAAATGTGAACAGACCTATAAGTAACAAGGAGACTGAATCAGTAATCAAAAACCTCCCAACAAAGAAAAGCCCAGGACTGACCAGATGGGTTCACTGGTGAATTTTACCAAAAATTTAAAGAAGAATGAACAACAATCCTCCACATACTCTTTCAAAAAACTGAAGAGAAGAGAACATGTTTAGATTCATTGTATGAGACCAGCATTATCCTGACATGAAAGCCAGACAAAGACACTACAAGGAAAGAAAATAGTCCAATGTCCCTTGTGAACACTGATGAGTCCTGAACAAAATACTAGTGCAGTGGTCCCCAACCTTTTTGGCACCAGGGACCGGTTTCGTGGAAGACAATTTTTCCACGGGCTGGGGGTTGGAGGTGGGAGATGGTTCAGGCGGTAGTGCGAGCAGTGGTTCAGGAAGTAATCCGAGTGATGGGGGGATGGTTCAGGTGGTAATGCAAGTGATGGGGGAAGATGGTTCAGGAAGTAATGTGGGTGATGGGGGGGATGGTTCAAGGTGGTAATGCAAGCAATGGTTCAGGAAGTAATGCGAGTGGTGGTGGGGGGCACGGTTCAGGCGGTAATGCAAGTGATGCAGGAGATGGTTCAGGTGGTAATGCAAGTGATGGGGGGATGGTTCAGGTGGTAATGGGAGTGATGGGAGTGACGGTTCAGGAGGCAATGCAAGCAATGGTTCAGGAAGGTAATGGGAGTGATGGGGAGGATGGTTCAGGCGGTAGTGTGAGCGATGGTTCAGGAGGTAATGCGAATGATGGGGGGGATTGTTCAGGCAGTAATGCAAGTGATGGGGGAGATGGTTCAGGCGGTAATGCAAATGATGGGGGGGATGGTTCAGGTGGTAATGCAAGCAACGGTTCAGGTGGTAATGGGAGTGATGGGGGGATGGTTCAGGCAGTAATGCGGGGGATGGTTCAGGCAGTGATGCGAGCGATGATTCAGGAAGTAATGTGAGCGATGGGGAGTGATGGGGAGCAGCAGATGAAGCTTCACTCGCGTGCCCGCCACTCATCTCCTGCTGTGCGACCTGGTTTTTAACAGGCTGCAGACTGGTACCAGTACTGGTACTAGCGAACAGAATTTAACAGCAAATGGAAAGGATTATATACTATGACTAAGTGTGATTTACTCCTGGAATGCAAGGGTGGTTTAAGAAACTAAAATCAATCAATGTAATACACCACATTAATAAAATGAAGAAAAAAAAAATCCCAGAAGATCATCTCAATTGATGCAGAAAAAGCATTTGACAAAATTCAACACTCCTTCACTACTAAAAACTGGTAATAGAAGGAAACTATCTCAGTAAAATTAAGGTCACATATGAAAAGCCCACAGCTAGTATCATACTCAGTGTTAAAAGACATAAAGCTTTTGCTCTAAGGTCAGGAACAAGGCAAGGATGCCCCATTTTCACTTCTATTCAACATAATACTAAAAAGTCCTAGTCAGAACAATGAGGCAAGAAAACGAAATAAAAGACACCCAAATTTGAAAGGAAGAAGTAAACTTATTTGTTTGCAGACAACATAATCTTATATGTAGAAAACCCTAAAGATTCCGCAAAAAAACCCGTTAGAACTAATAAATGGATACAGCAAGTGTGCAGAATATGAAATCAACACACAAAAATCAGCTGCGTTTTTATATACTGACAACCAACAATCTGGAAAAGAAATTAAGAAAACAATTCCATTTGCAGTAAGCTCCAAAAGAACAAAATACTTAGGAATAAACTTAACCAAGGAGGCGAAAGACTAGTATACTGAAAACTACAAAATGTTGCTGAAAGAAATTAAAGAAGATATAAATAAATGGAAAGACATCCCTTGTTGATGGACTGGGAGACTTATTAATATGGTTAAGATGTCAATAATACCAAAAGCAATCTATAGATTTAATGCACTCCCTATCAATATCCTACCGGCATTTTTCACAGAAATAGAAAAATCCATCCTACAATTCTTATGGAATCCCAAGGGACCCCAAATAGCCATATGAATCTTGGAAAGATGATGTGCAGTCTCGTACTTCCTGATTTCAAAACTTATTTCAAAACTACTGTACCTTTTAATTTTTGAAGTATGTGGCTACATTATCATTCAAAATGAATTTAAAATAAAAAAACCTGAAAAGCGCTATTTAAAAAAATGAAAGGGAATGAAATAAACTGCTATAAGCAAAGCAAAACATTCTGTCTGCCTGTGGCACCAGGGGCAAACTACCAGACAGAGGATGTGCCCTCTGGCTGGAAGGCTGGTGTGGCTGGTATCAATACCAATAGCCACCAGTACCACCTCCCAGCCTGGGCTCTCAGAAATGGATGGTGCTGTGTTTCAGGCACCAGCCTGGACACAGCTCATCACCACTTCTCAGGTCAGTGTCACAGGTCCTACACTGAAGACCCTGGCAGATGGAGGCTTCCCAAGAGCAGGGTCCGGCTGGGGATTCAGAGGCCGGCAGCCACGCACGCACCTGAAGAACGGCTGCTTAGTGCCCATCCCTCTGCTTACTGTCTCCCTCCTGTACACACTGAACCGTGATCTTTGAGGGAAAGAGACCTGGATTTTGGGGGTCCCCTGAGATGCACTGGCAGCTCATATCACAAAGTTTCCCAAAATATAAAGAATTCCTACAAACCAAAAAGAAAAACAAATGACACCAACATATTTCAACAGGAAATACAAGTGGCTCTTAAATCTAGAGTCAGCATTGCTCGTTGGCAGCACGCTCCATCCCCAGCTCCATTTCCCAGCCATCCTGAGGACCAGTTTCATTTGAATGGCCAATTCTCACCATGAGAGTGTTCACAAAGAAACTCAACAAGAAGGCAGAGGGCTCATACTCAATTCACCCCCTCTGCTCCCCATATCAAGATGAAGAGACAGTAAGGAGCTCAGTATCAAAAAAACGAACAACCCAATTAAAAAATGGGCAGAAGGGCTTCCCTGGTGGCACAGTGGTTAAGAATCCGCCTGCCAATGCAGGGGACACGGGTTCGAGCCCTGGTCCGGGAAGATCCTACATGCTGCGGAGCAACTAAGCCCGTGTGCCACAACTACTGAGCCTATGTGCTACAATTACTGAAGCCCGCGTGCCTACAGCCTGTGCTCTGCAATGAGAGAAGTCACTACACTGAGAAGCCTGCACACTGCAACAAAGAGTAGCCCCCGATGACCGCAACTACAGAAAGCCCGTGCGCAGCAATGAAGACCCAATGCAGCCAAAAATAAAATAAATTAAAAAAAAAAAAATGGACGGAAGACCTAAATAGACATTTCACCAAAGAAGACATACAGATGGCCAAGAGGCACATGAAAAGATGCTCAACATCACTTAATTATTAGTGAAATACAAATCAAAACTACAATGAGGTATCACCTCAATGCCAGTCAGAATGGCCATTATCAAAAAATCTAGAAACAATAAATGCTGGAAAGGGTATGGTGAAAAGGAAACCCTCCTGCACCATTGGTGGGAATGTAAATTGATACAGCTACTATGGAGAACAGTACGGAGGTTCCTTAAAAAACTAAACATAGAACTTCCATATGACCCAGCAATCCTACTACTGGGCATATACCCTGAGAAAACCATAATTCAAAAAGAGACATGTACCACAATGTTCATTGCAGCACTATTTACAATAGCCAGGACATGGAAGCAACCTAAATGCCCACTGACAGATGAATGGATAAAGAAGATGTGGCACATATATACAATGGAACATTACTCAGCCATAAAAAGAAATGAAATTGAGTTATTTGTAGTGAGGTGGATGGACCTAGAGTCTGTCCTACAGAGTGAAGTAAGTCAGAAAGAGAAAAACAAATACCGTACGCTAACACATATATATGGAATCTAAAAAAAAAAAAAAATGGTACTGATGAACGTAGTGACAGGGCAGGAATAAAGATGCAGACATAGAGAATGGACTTGAGGACACAGGGCGGGGAGGGGAAGTGAGACTAGCATCGACATATACACACTACCAAATGTAAAACAGATAGCTAGTGGGAAGCAGCGGCATAGCACAGGGAGATCAGTTTGGTGCTTTGTGACCACCTAGAGGGATGGGATCGGGAGGGTGGGAGGGAGGCTCAAGAGGGAGGGTATATGGGGATATATGTATACATATAGCTGATTCACTTTGTTGTACAACACAAACTAACACAGTATTGTGAAGCAATTATACTCCAATAAAGACGTATTAAAAAAAAAAAGCATAAATTCAGAAGAGCGCTGAGGCCAGAAGGGGATGTGGCAGACAGCAGGAATTGGCTCTGTCCAGACCTGCTCCAAGACTTCCCTGCCATAGTCTTCACAGCTTGCCTTCCTGACCTCCCTCCCAGTGGGGGTGTCCAAGTGGTCTACTGGCTGCTGTGAGGCATAGGCTGGCTTTCCTTTTAAGAGGGTGGATGCTACTGGTACTGGCTTCCTTCCTTCAATTGGACATGAAAGCCATCTTATGACATGAGGGAGAGGCCAACAGAATCACAGAGATACAGACCTCCACTTAACTCCAAAGGACTTGTTTTGGAGGATAGAATAAAACTACTTCAGCCACCACTAGACAGGGTATCATTTACCTGCAGTTGAAAGCATTTGTCATGGATACTGGGACCCCAAGCAGACCAGTGGTTTTAGGCAGTTGGCAGAGGTAAAAAGCAGGTAGCATTGCACTGATGGTGCTCCTGGGAAGGGAGCCACAGGCTCTCCTGGACAAAGCTTGGGGTCAGCAAGAACAGCAGGAAGGAGGGGGAGAGGAGGGTGCATGGCTGGTAACCGGTGGCCTGCCTGTGCTCCCTGCCCCACCTTGGCCTAGAGTGCCCACCTTCAGGCTGAGACAGAGAACCTCTATGTAGAGCTCGGGCTAACGTCTTGGGCTCAGGCCCCCAGAGTGGCAGTTGGGCACAGAGTGAGGCCCCACAACCCGGCCAAGGGTAGGGCTTTGTCAGACACGTGCTCCCCCACCCCGTAAGCAGATGGCCTGTCAGGCTTCCCCAGAGGTGAGGTGTGCTGGGAAACAGCTCGACTACTGCAGGTAATTCCGAACACCCTTCCTGTTGAGGACAGGGGACAAAGCTGGTTAAGCAGAAGCAGAACTCCAGGAGCTAATGTGCTGGGGTGAAGGACTGAGCCGGGGTGGGGGAAGGCAGGAATTCAGAGGGACACCTTGGCCTTGGGAACATGTACTGATCAGGAAGAGGCTGAGTGGGCTTCTGTCAGAGTTGAGAGCCCAGGGGACCAAAGCAGGGGCCTAAGGCCCATGAAAGGTGGGGGTCCCTGGTAAACCACCTCTTCTTTGTGCTGGTATCCCCAAGGGATGACCCGACCCTAGAATAAGGGTAAACTGGAAGGAAACCGGCCCCTGCACCAGCCAGTGCCCAGCTCTGAGAAGTCCCCAGGCAGCCTGGAAAACCTCCATCCCGACCAGGTTGAGACCCTGCAGAGCGGGTGCCTTAAGAGCTGGCACCAAAGCAAATAAAATGCCCTGTGCAAAAGCCACATCACCTGAGGTTCAAGCCATTTCTACAAGCAATTTTTCAAATACCATGTCCAGCAGACAGCTGAAAATAACCAGGCACTTGAGGAGATAAGATAACGTGAACGAGAACCAGTAGAAACATTTATAGGCAATAGAGACAGACCCACAAGGGCTCCTGATACTAGGACTATCAGACATGCAATTTTAAAATAAAATAACTAAGCTTACTGTGCTCAAAAGACTAAAATGAAAATTTCAAGGAGAATTAGAACTATAAAAAATGATGGAGCAGAAGGGAGGACATGCTATCTCTCTGATGATGAGGGAAATGAAAGGGAAGCTATAACCAAAGACAGCCTCTAAGTAAAGTCCACAGAATGAATGAAAGACATAGACCGAGAGCTTTGTGAGACTTGAAAGCACCAAGGCAGGATCCCGAAAGAACTTACAAAGCAATGGAAATCGGACTGGCGGCAGTTTTAGCAACAGCAGCAAATGCTAAAAGTCTGTGGCACAATACCTTCAAAACTCTAAAGAGAATTGATTTTGAATTTAGGATTCTAGTAACCAACTAAATTAACATCTACAGCAACAAAATAAAAAATGGAGGCCAAGTACACACCAAGACCTCCAGAGTCCTCCCAGGACTAACCCTCCAATCTTTCACCTCTTTTACCCTCCCATCACCTCTGCTCAGCTGCTCCTTTTACACTCGAGCCTTCATACCTCACGGCCTTTGTCCTCACTCTTCCCTCTGCCTGGATGTTCTTCCCCCAGATATCTGCGGGGCTTCCTCCCTTACCTCCTCTGATCTCTATCAATCAGTCAGTGCTTCCTCGATCACTGGATGTAAAACAGCACCCCATCAGCACTCCACACCCCTGCCCTCTTCATTGGTGTTCACAGGACCCATCCCCGTCAACACATTACATGTACTTGCTCATTTGTCTCCAATCTACCTCTGTCCCCATGAAGGCGGGGCCCCTGAGCCTTGCTCGCTGCAGCCGGCTGCCGAGCTACACCTGGCCAGAGTGGGGCTCCACCGGCAGCTGCCCAACGGTTGAGTGAAGCAGTGGAGTGAACCGTGCCCCCAGTTCCCCGTCAACCTGTTCCTTGCCCAAGTCGATCAATGCACTCTACCCACTTGTGTGAGCCACAGTCTCACCTGTGCAATTTCATTATGTTCATTATTCTCTTTCCCTCACCTGCTCCACATCCAACCACCCACCCGCCCAGTCTTGTAGGTTTTGCCTCCAAAATACATCTTGAATCTGCTTCCTCTCCCTTCTCTGTGGCTGCCACATGGATCCAAGTTGTCTTCAGCTACTGCCAGGTCTGCCTTGTCCTGATTGCTCTGCTACATCAGCGCCAACTCCTCTGCCGGCTCCCGCTGCCCTAGACTAAACCCCAGCTCCTCACAAGGTCCCAGGGATCCACCTCCTGCCCTCTCTGGACTCACGTCACACCCTCTCCTCTGCCAACGATGTTCCAACCACAGCGGCCTCCATGGGCCAAGCCCTCTGCACTTCTGTCACCTCTACCAGCACATTCCCCGGTCTCCATGGAGCAGGCTCATTCCTGTCCTGGGGTTTCATCCTGAAAGTCCTCTTCCGAGGTCTCCCCGCCGCATTCTCCCAGGCACACCGTCATCGCTCTGTTGACTGAACTGCTTACTCGCTCACGTCTGCCTCCTGACCGGACTATGAGCCTCACTACTAACAAATCCACAGCCCCCGGCAGGCAGCTTTCCCAGCACAGGCATGTGGCTGAGTGGACGCTCCCTCAGCCCCTGATGCCAAGGGCTCCTGCCAGGGTGGGTGGGCTGGCAACTCGCCCTCTCTCTGATGCCGGCAGTGTGCTGGAAGAGTGTAACAGGGAAGAATTTCAAAGCACTTTGGCTTACTTTTCAATTTCCACCTTTACTTTTCAGGAGAGATTTCTTGTGGCAAAAAGGAAAGTGGCACTTACCACTACTGTTGACTCCCATTGGCTTCCAGTGGAGGAGTGAACAGGCCCCAGTAAGTCCTTGCATATTTCTCGGAGTCGGTATTCAAACCCTAATTACAGAAAACAAAAAACAAAACAAAACAGAAATAGGAACACATTAAAAAAAGAAATAAAGTCAAGAACAGGCTAAGTTGTTGTGTACATCAAAGCAGAAAGAACAAACACTCACTTTGTTGCCTCCTTGTCTCAGTTCAGCTCTCAGAGGCCATAGCAGAGGCTCTGACTCACCCCCCCAATCCCGGGAAACACACGCAGTGGCTGCTGTGTGCTGGGCCAGGGAAAACGAGACGTGGAAGCTCTGGGACAGACCCCCCAAGGGGGTGGAGAATGTGGGGGCTGTGGGAGGAGGGGAGTGGGCTGAGGGGGCCTACTGGAGAGGAGGTGGGGGCAGATGCGCAGGGTCAGGTGGTGTCCTTCGGGAGAAGATGGGCGTGGGAATGAATTTGGGCGGAGGAGACGGAGGAGGAGTTGGGGCTATGGCACAGCCGGGGGGAGCGCCAGCCACACTGGAGGCAGAATCGGGGGCAGCCGAGGCCACAGGGAATGGAGGAAATCAGCCAGTGATGAGGGTGGAACCTGAGGATGCTTAGAGGAGAGCTGGTGTCCCTGTGAAGCTCGAGTCCTCCTCCCCGCGGGGAGGAAGGAGGGACAGAGAGGGTAGGGGAGTTGTGCGGGCCCTGGGCCATAGGCGCGTGAAGATGGAGAAAGAGAAGCAAGCGGTGGAGGTGAGGTGTCCCCTACAGGGGCAGCCCCAGTGAATTGAAACCCAGGATGGAGGAAACCAGAGAGGAGCCGGAGGCAGGCTTTCCGGGGGTACGGGGGTGAGGCCACACGTGACCTGAGTGCCCGGCAGAGGCACAAGGTTGCAGGAACACCGAGTGTTTATTAAGTCTGGGTGGGATGAGTCCATACTGAACTCATCCCTGGGGTCTGTGGGGGAGGGGTCTGGCAACATGACGGGCGAATTCTGCGAGTTATACCCATAGAGGTCGGGCAAGTTTTTCTGTCTTTTCCGTACTTAATTTGTTTTCTCTAAATCATGAACAAAACAGGGGAGGAGTTGAAAGCAAAGCAAGAAAGGCAGGAGAGGGTGTGGGGGTGCCGGCTCCGTGACCAGGCCCAGGCTGTGTGGTGACACAGGGAGAACTGGGGAGGGCCATCCCCAGGCCACGGCCCTGGAGGCCAAGCTCAAGCGGAGGGAAGCTGGCAAGGCCGGAGCCCACGCCTGCCTCACAGGGAGTCAAGAGGCTGTGGGAGGTCACGTCTTCCAACACCCTGCTGTCTGCTGACCCACAGGAGGAGTGGGGTGGGGCAAGGAGGGGGATCCTGGGACGGGGACATGGGTGTAAGAGCCCTGGTGGGGAAAGCTGGGCTGGAGGGCCGAGGGGAGGTGCTGGAAAGCAAGCTGGCCCTTCCAGGCAGGAGAAAGAGAGGTACAGGCCCACCGATGCTCTGAGGGGGCAACGAGGTCAGGGGGAGCTGAGCCTGTGTCTGTGAGTCCTCTGCCCCCACACCCTCCTGCCGCCAATCCTTGTGGCCTCAGGGGCTGCTCGGTTCAGCCCGTGGTGGGGCGGGACACCTGCTGAGCTGCCCACCTCACTGACTTGGGAGCGGGAGGGCAGGGCCCCAGGGGGCAACCACGGGAAGCCGGGAGGGAGGACAGAGCCCAGGCTGCTGCACCTGGGCCCTGACACTCGGGCCCTCGGGAGGGTCCCGTTGGGACGGGGACTGAGTGGGGCCCGGGAGGACAGAAGGACCACCGGGAAGCTCACCTTCGTTCACGAGGTATCGCACGTAGAGGAGAAGCCAGTGGCGGTACTCGTGGCTGGAGCGCAGGGTGAGCGCTGCAGCAACCTGGCTCTCCAGGTAGGCCAGGGTGGTCTCCTGCTGCACCATGTGAGGCACGGAGAAGAGCCGGGCTGCCTGTCTCCCCGAGCTGCTGGGGTGGGGAGGGGCAGATATCAGACTCCACGGCAGCCCAACCGCCCCCAGGTCCTGCTGTTCTGCACCTCCCATCTAGCCCCCGAGGGGACAGGCCAGCAGCCCAGGCCCCCACCCAAAGTGCAGCCCAACATGGGGATCCATGACCCGCAGCCCCTCAGACTGCCGCCCAGGTCTTGAAGTGACAGAGCTGTGACCCTGCACCCTGAGACAGTGCTCACTGTGGCTCCCAGCCCTCGGCAGCCCCAGCCCAGCCCTGTGAGTGCCGCTGGGCTCAGGCAGTCAGAAGGCAGGCCTCGGAGGGACCACGTCCACACAGCCAGCCGGATGCCTCCCCTGCACCCGGGTCACCTACGTGGAGGCGCGGCCCTGGACTATGGCTAAGGGTCCCGAGCACAGCATGGCGTCCTGGGGTGGCAGGCTGCTCCTGAAGTCTGCACACTGGGCCAGGGAGTCCTGCTTGTCAGAAACCAGGTTCCTGGGGAGGCAAAGGCAGGAGCAGAACTCAGGGAAACCAGGAGGCCCAGCAGAGGCAGGCAGCGAGGGGCACTGAGGGAGCCGAGGTCCCTGTATGCCCATGTGGGGCCTCCTTACTCGGACACTCTGGCCCTGGGTCTTAGGTCCTGGGGGCAGGGGTCGAGTATGCCTGGGATGCTAGTCTGTCTGGGAGCCCATGTGCTGCGGCCCTCGGAAGCAGCTGAGGAGTCCCGGCGTCCAGCCTCCCAGAGCTCACACAGCATCCCAGGCATCAGCGCTTCACATTCTCTGGACCCTTCACACAATTTAAAAACAGCCTGGTGCCTACAGAGTCCACATTTCCCTTCTCAAATAACCAGCTTGTTTCCATTATTATACCAATCACATACAATACACGATATTTTGCAATTTGGAGGAGCAGGGAGTGGGGATTTTGAGGGTTGCTGCTTTTTTTTTTTTTAACTCAAGAAAGAGATCTCAGTCTGAGGATAAACTTGTGTCCGGCAACCCTTAACAGAGACAGGCTGGATGGTGGCACACTTGGGCCTGAAGGAGCAAGGTGCAGGCAAGAGAAAACTTCTGATTGGCTGGTACACGAGGTACACCATTCCTAACTCTGGGTTAAGATCTCTGATGTACAAAGAAGTTCTACAGGTACTTCCCTGCTTAGGACTCCATGTTTCCTATGCAGGGGGCCCAGGTTCGATCCCTAGTTGGGGAGCTAAGATCCGTGAGACATGCAGTGCGGCAGAAAAAAAAAAAAAGAGGTTTTACAAATATAGAAAAGGACTCCAAAATGGACAGAGCAAAGGTACAGACCTCACACGTGGTGAGTGACAGTGCAGCCCCACTAATGCACCAAGGCAGTCGGAAGTGTCCCTTGGCTCCGACTAAGTTACAAAAACAGCAGGGTTGGATGAGGCTGCCGTGAAGCTGACGGCACCTACGGAGGCCAGGCTGGAACTACTCATCGGCAACCATAAAAGTTCAAATGTCTGCTCCAGACAAAGTGACCCCCGGGGAACAGTGGAGGGGAAGGACAGCGTCCCTGTGCACGGGTCTGAGGGCAGAGAGGCAGGGGGCCGGCAGGGATGGGGGCTGCACTGTGGCCTCCACTCTGGCCAGACTCCCAGGAGAAGCGGGCCAGGCAGGGCCCTTGCTGGCTGTGCTGGGTTCTGGCTCAGATGGACCCTCCATGGGGCAGGGCTCAGGGCGGCGTGCTTACCACGCAGACAGTGATGGGTTGAAGCAGTAGGCCTTCCCGTCCGACAGGTTCATCACGGGGATTCCATGCTGCGTCAGCAAGATCTGTGACACCGTCATGTCACTTCCTAGGGAGACACCAAGAAGGGGTTCCAGCGTATTCCCGTCAGCGGGCGCCATGGCTCCCGCAGCTCTAGCCATGCAGAAGGGACCCCAGAGTCTGCTCTCCATCTCAGTTGAGCAGAGCCCTTTGTGCCAGACCTGGACTTGAGCTGCCCGCCCCCAATCCCACCCCAGGGATGGGGCGGCCCCCGGCCAAGCTCACCTGCCAAGATGGAGTGTAGGGACTCTTCCTTCACCACCACTATCTGCCTGTGCACATCCCTGGGGGAGAGAGGAGCAGCTCACCCTCCAGCCGGGCCCGAGGGCCTGTGTGCCGGTGGGGGGGGGGGGGCGACCCTCCCTGAAGCAAGGGGCACCCGCACAGCCGCTCCCGCCCTGCCTCTCACCAGACGGACAGCGTGGCTGTGGCGGTGAGGGCCATGACGTAGGAGCCAGTGCAGTGCAGGGTGGAGATCGGGGATGGCAGCAGGATGGGAGGGAGGAGGCGTCGACCACAGGTGGAGAACACGGACAGCATCCGCTTTTCACAGGCGACACACACCACGTCACTGGGGGAGCAGGGGGCTGGCATCAGGGGGGCTGGGAGCTCTGGTGGCCCCGAGATGCAGGGACAGAGCCAGGTGGGCGGCAGAGCTGATGGTGCCTACTGGAGACCTCTGCCTGGAGATGGAGTCCTCTCCCCCATGTGGTGGCTCAGGCTTTTCTGGACTCACACGGAACTGCCCCCAGGGAGCACATGCCCGAGGACCAGCGGCCCTGACAGTGAGCCAGGAAGCAGACCTCACTGCTCGGGAGCAGCTGCAGAGCACCCCCCCCGACAGACTCGTAGCTGAGACCAGCCAGAGGGGCCCTGGGAGGCCTCTGCCCAGACAGGCCGGGGGGAGTGTGGGGACGACAGGGTGCATCTCCCACAGGGGGCGCCCAGCTGTGCTCAGAAGGCCTTCGAGACCGGGGTGGGAGAGACATGTCGCTCCCTGAGCGAGGAAGGCTTCACCACGAGTGTATCGGCGCAGTCTCGTGTCTCTCCTCTGAGCACCCACTAGGCCCCTTGGCTCTGCCCGGCACAAGCAGGCTCTGCCTTCCTAGTGGGGTCTCCTGGGGTGAGAGCAAGCCTAGAGTGAGGCCAGAGCCTCAGACCCCAGGCAGTGGGAGTAGGCGTGCAGCCAGCACAGCAAGGTCCGGCCCAGCAGCCCACTGGAACCCTGCTCCAAATCACTTCTGGGCCGCCAGCCGGCGCCTACGGTCCACACGGGCAGCCAGCTCACAGCGAGGTCAGCCAAGGAAGAGTCCCTGTGTTCTGTCTGCTCGTCCCTGTGGTCAGGGTGCACCTGCAGCAAGCCCGCTGCCAGGGATGCCGAACCTCTGGAGCTGCGGTGCCGGGGGCAAGTCTGCACGCTGGGCTGGGGCCTGGCTGGCCGCTTGGCCGGACTCTCCAGCAGCCTCTAGGTCACATGGGGAGGCTGTGCTGACACACCTGGCCCCCAGCTGGGGCGTGCCAACTGCCTTGGGACCAGGGACGAAGGGGGAGCCCCAGGGGACGGAGGGAGGAACAGAACGGTGGTTCCGTCCAGGCCCAGCACCTGGCTCGCTCAGGGCCAGGGTCACAGACATTGGTGAGAGTGTTTCACATGCAGCCTCATGATAAAGGATTCCGGGCCTAATGAAAACGACCAAATCTAAGCTGAAAGCTTTGTAAGACCCTCGTAGGGGTACTGAGCACACAATCCCGACTGGGGCCATACGTCCCCGGGTCCTCTTTCCAGATGGAGCATGTGCGGGGCCACCTCCAGGGGTGGTGGAAAGACACTGGGTGACTGACCACCGAATTCAGGTCTCCCCCAAAAGGGCAGATCTGGAAAGGGCTGGCCTTGGGACTCTGAGGACAGTCAGAAGTCCATGCTGACTTCCTTGGATGAAAACCTGGGGTCCAGAGAAAAGGCCAGTCAAGGTCAGAGAGAGGCAGGCAGAGCTCGGCCTGGAAATGGAGACTTCAGGAATCTGACTAAAATGCCCAGGGGGCTTAGGTGACCCTCCAGTACTCAGTTTCCTCTCCTGTAACACGGGGGTGATGGTGCCACCTTCATGGGGTGCCCCAGGGACTCGGATGACTCAGGCACCAGCTCAGTCCCGAGCGAGGCTAGGCGTAGGCGTCCCTCAGACAGGCCACCTCCCAGGACAGCCCAGTACCCCACAGCGCAGTGCGGGGTCTTGCTTTACGTTAAATGCCAGTGGGGTGGAGACCCCTGCTCTTACCAGCTGCCGGCAGCGGTGAGGATCCGGCTGGTGAGCACCGTCTCCCACTCCTTCCCTTCCCGGCTGCACTTCAGGCGGCTCAGCTTTATGCCCCCCACGGCCGTCACCTCGTTCTCCACCTCGATGTACATGGAGGGGTCGGAGCTCACCTGGGGGAGAGAAGCAAACAGAACGTTTTCAGCAGCAGTGGCCTCAGACGTGGGCCACGGACAGAGGGAAGGACACGCAAGGGTGGAACAGAGCTGCCGGCCAACAGCAGGCTGGGGGTGGGGTGGTCACAGGGCAGGACAGGGGGCCAGAGGTCCCAACGTGCAGCCCCCAGGGCAGGGCAAGTCCCAGGAGCTGGTGTCCACCTTGTCCTCTGTGCAGTGGAGCAGAGAATTGGTGTCACAGCTAAAGACCTCGAAGCCTCCGGATCCCACCACCTCTTCTCACAAGGGAGGATGCAGAGAAGGCAAGCAACCGGCCAAGAGAACACGGCACAGAAGGACCCCAGCCCGCTCGTGGGGACATGGGTCTCCTGACTCCTAACTGAAGGATCTTCAAAGACTGTCAGGTTTGGCCAGAACACAGGCTGTGTCGGCACTTGGAGGAAAGGTCTGGAAAGCCCTTAGGCCCTCCAGCTCCTTGGCAGTGCACCTTGGCATGCACACTGGAGCCCAGTGTCACTGATAGGAGTGTCCCCAGAAAAGCGTGGGGAGACGTGTGCAGTTCAGCACCAGCTCCACACGGGCTCAGCCTCGTGTTTTGTGTCTGGGGAGCAGACAGGCAGATACCCAACGTGGGACCTAGGTGAGCGGTTCGTACTTGTGTGGCCACACAGTGTGTGAGCTGGGGTGGAGGGTCGGCCGTGGCTGGGGGCTGGGCCCCCAGAAACCAAGAACAGCCCCACACAGCACTCCACAAGGAAGGCCCTGGGGTGACGGGGGCCGGCTGAGTTTGGGAGGGGGATTTGTGCAAGAAGAACCAGGGGACCCCACCCTTAGATCCAGAAGGACCTGTCCACCTGCCCCCTGGCAGCCCTGAGGGGCAGCCTGGGCTGGGGCAGCGTGCAGCCCACCTGCATGTGGGGTTCTAAAGGGTTTCCCGAGGACATGAACCTGAGCTGAGGTATAGAGGGTGGGAGATGACGGTGCGTGCAAGGCCTGGTACGGGTGCTGGGCTGAGCGGCCAGAGGGCCTCTGGGGATAAAGGACTACTTGCTGTAGATCTGTGTTTTGAACAAGCCTGTAGTTAGAAGATTCCACTCGAGACCTTGAAAGGCCCTGATGATGACCCCACGCTGGGCACGGGGAAGTGGACAGGCCAGCAGGCTGGTCAAGAGACAGACCAGTGCCACACGGTCCCATGGGCTGAGCCCACGGCCAAGAGTGGAGATCGAGGAGGCTTCCAGGAGAAGGAACACCTGGGACAGGTCTTGAAGGAGCTGGGCACCCAGAAGATGGAGGGTAAAGCCATGGAGGAGAGGCGTGGGGGCTGGGGAAGTGAGGGGTCCCAGAGAAGAGGCCAGCCTTCTTGTTAAGATTGGGTGGCTGCTCTGCTCAGCCACAACTTCCCCCAGAAGGTGATAGAGAGCCACTTGAAAGCAGCCCCAAGTCTGTGACAATTCAGGGTTTACAGCCCCCAGGGGGTGGGGGTGGGCAGGCGGACAAAAAGAATGTGTAGGCTTGGGAGGGAGGGAGGCGGAGGTCTGCTCACCTGCAGGGTGAAGGCTCTCTGGGGGCCCGGCATGGGCAGCTTCAGCGCAGCTGCTGGGACAGACAAACACACGGCGTCCTTCTCTGCGGTCAGGGCAGCTGGGGACTGCAAGAGCAGAGATGTCCCTGAGCCCTGCCCTGCACTGGAGGGCAGTGCCAGGTAAAGGTGAGTCACCAGAGGTGAGGCTGGGCCTACTACCTGGGTGTTTCCACCCTCTGTGAGGGCAGATGAACGCTACAGAGACCCCTACTGCAGAGACGAGGCAGCTGACCCCAGGGAGGGGCTCAAGGACTCTGGGTGGGTCGGGGCAGTTCTGGAGGTATACGTGTCCACGCCAGCTCTCCCCACACCGATGAGGCACGCGGGGCCCCCCTTCTTCCCCAGGGCATATGCAGGCTCCCACACCGAGCTCAGGAGGTGGGCCGGGGGCAGCACCGGCCCGCCAGCCTCACCTGCACAGACAGGGACATGGGCATGAGCCGCGAGTCCTTCCGAGGCCGCCCTTTCTTCTTCTTCTCCACCGTTTCCACCTCGAGCTCCAGCTTCCGCTTGGAGAGTGAGGAGGGCTTGGCCACAGGGACCTTCTCATCGCTGTCACTGCTGCTCTCCAGGACATCCCGGGGCCGCAGCTCCTTCACAAGGCTCTGCTCTTTCAACCTGCACAAACACAGACACCGGTGGCTTTTCCACAGGACTACTAGTTTCATGATAATCAATAAAATCCATACTCATCCCCCAAAGTTAATAAATTAAAAAAGTAGGAGAGGACTTCTGGTTTCTGCTCTGAGATGCAAACTGCTTGGGAGTCGTCATTCTCACTCTTAAAATAAGAGGAAAACTGAAAACCTGTATACCAACAACTCTTCTTAGACCCACCAGAGAAACAGCTGCCCTGACAACTGGAGACAAGGCGAAGACATAAAACCGACTGGAGCCCCCACCAGGGAGGGAGGAGGGCACCCACACTTGCGTTAGTTTTATCTCCAGGAGCTCCACCAGTTGTCATGAGTGGAGATCAGGAAGGGAGGGCTCCTCCCATATGCTTTGGCCTGAGGAAGGGGAAAGCAACCACTCTGAAACATACCCAGAGTCCTGTTCTCCTTAACAAAAGCCTTCCCCCAAGGAAAACTACTTTACTGAGTATGATGTGACCTGGGGGCAGGGCAATCAACCAACTCCAGCCTAGCCCCCCTCCACACGCACTAAGAAACTCTCTTGAAGGTCACAGGCCAGGGACTCTGGCCCAACAACAACACAGGAGACAATCATGAGACTAGAGAGTGCTTCTCCTCCCCAATACCCCACAAAATCAACAGGGCCCCTGTGTAATAAGAACACTAGATCACAACTAAGAGAACTGCAAGACACAGACTCCATTTAACAAGGAGTTTCTAGGGAAACTCAAGGAAAACAGGGAGAGAAAAGCAAAGACACCAGAAGAAATGGAAGCCTCTAACACCTGCAGCTTCAGGAGACAGTAAATAAGACCTAATTCTTACCAGGTAAACAAAACCTCACATTAAAGACCTTTTACCCCCAGTTTCTATTACTTAGTACATTATGTCCAGGTTTCAACAAAAATTACAAGACACGATAAAAGGCAAAACAAAACAAAATCAAACAAAAACCCAAAATGAAACAGTCTCGAGATGAAGCAGGATCAGAACCAGAGTCAGACATGGCAGCAATTTTGGAATTATGAGGCCAGGATTTTTAAATAACTTATTAATATGTTAAGGGCTCTAATGGAAAAATCAGGACTACACACAAGAACAGATGGATCATATAAGCAGAGAGAATTTAATAATAATAATAGCTAAGACTTTTTCAAAATTAATGAAAGATACCAAACCACAGATCTCAGCTGCTCAGAGAACACTAAGTAGAATAAATATCAAAAAATCCACACCTACCTACACATAACATAAACTGCAGCAGACCAAAGACAAACAGAACCTCTTGAGAGAAGCAGAGGGAAAAATACACTTCAGCTAATAAGGGACAGAATAAAGGTTACAACAGACCTCTCTTCAGAAACCGTTCAAGCAAAAACTGACTTAAGTGAAACATATAAGGTGTTAAAAACAAACCCACCAACCTAGAATTCTGTACCCACTGAAATTATATCTCAAAAAATGAAAGAGAAATAAAGGTTTTCTCAGACAAAAACAACAAAAAGACACTAGAGGAAATGTGTTGCCAGCAGAACTGCCTTGCAAGAAATGTTAAAAGAAGTTCTTCAGAGAGAAGGAAAATGATACAGGTCAAAAACTCAGATCTGCATGAAGAAAGTGCTAGAGAAAGAATAAGTACTGTAAGAATTTTATTTGTCTTATTCTTAATTAAAAGATAACTTTTTGGGAATTCTCTGGCAGTCCAGTGGTTAGGACTCTTTGCTCCCAATGCAGGGGGTCTGGGTTTGATCCCTGGTTGGGGAACTAAGATCCCACATACCACAATAAGCACATGTGCCACAACTACTGAGCCCGTGAGCTCTAGAGCTCAAGCACTGCAACTAGAGAAGCCCGAGTACCGTAACAAAGACCCAGTGCAGCCAAAATTAATTAATTAATTAATTAATTTAAAAAAAGAACAAATCACATTCTCTAAATAAGAAATAAAAAATAGAACATAATCATATTATAAAAAAAAATCCCTGGTCGGGGAACTAAAATCCACAGGCCACACACACGCACACACACACACACACACACAAGTAAAAGATAACTTTTTGTTCAAACTAGTAACAGCAACAATGTATTGGATGATAAGTGAAATAAATAAACAGTAGCAATGTTATATGTCTTGGAAAGAAAGAATTGGGAATACTTTGTTAACAGGCACCTGCACTACTCTTCAGCATTATAACATTATTTGAAAGTGTATTTAGTTATAAATGCTTATTTCAAACTGTAGGGCAACCACTAAAAAAAATTTAAAAAGCAGTACAGTTGACATGCTAAGAGAGACAATGGAAGAGACACATTATCTTACTATCTAAGATATTCTTAGATAATGCTAAGAGATAATATAAGAGAGAGAAAATGGAATCATACCAAAAACATGCTCAATTAAAACCAGAGAAGGCAGAAGAAAAAGGGGGAGACCAAAATCGTTAAGAATATGGTAGATATTAATTCACTATATCAATAATCACTTTAAATACAAATATTCCAAATATACCAATTAAAAGAAACTGACAAAAAGAATGAAAAAGAAAACCCACATATATGTTGTCTACAAGAAACTCAGCTTAAATATAAAGACACATAAATTAAAAGTAAAGGCTGGTTCCAACTATATGACATTCTGGAAAACAAAAAACTATGGAAATAGTAAAAAAAATATCAGTTATTGCCAGCGGTTGGGAGGAGAGAGGGATGAACAGGCAGAGTGCAGAGGATTGTTAGGTCAGTGAAACTATTTTGTATGATACCATTATGGTGGTAGATGCATGTCCTTATACACTGTCCAAACCCACAGAATGCACAACACCAAAGGTGAACACTTAATGTAAACTATAGACTTTGGGTGATAATGATGTGTCTGTGTAGTTTTATTGGTTGTAACCAATGTATCACTCAGATGTGGGATGTCAATAGTTAAGGCAGAGGGGTATATGAGAACTCTCTGTACTTTCTGTACGATTTTGCTGTGAACCTTAAACTGTTCAAAAAAAATAAGTCTACTCTTTAAAAAAAGGGATGGAGAAGGACATGCCACACTAACACTAATTAAAAAAAAGCTGGAGTAGCTGTATTAATCTCAGACAAAGCAGTCATCAGAGTAAGGAAAATTATCAAGAATAAAGACAGGCATTATATGATGATAAGAGGGTCGATTTTCCAAGAAGACATAGCAATCCTTAATATGCATACATCTAACAACAGAGTGTGTCAAAATACATGTGGAAAAACTGATAGAACTGGAAGAAGAACTAGACAAGTCCACTATTATAGCTGGAGATTTCCATATACCTCTATCAGTAATCAACAGATCCAACAGACAGAAAATCAATGAGGACATAATTAATTGAACAGTACCATCATTCATTGTATTTAATTGACATTTAAAAAATACTTCATTTATCAATAGCAGAATATACATTATTCTCAAGATCACATGGAATATTCACTAGTATAGACCATATTCTGGGTCATAAAATATACTCTAACAAATATAAAAGAACAGAAATCATACAAAGTATGCTTCAAGACCACAACAGAATTAAAGTAGACATCAATAACAGAAAGTCAGAAAACACACATCTTTCATGATTAAACAACATTTCTAAATAACACATGGATCAGAGAAAAAGTCTCAAAAGAAATTTTAAAATATTGAATTAAATTAAAATGAAAACACAATGTCAAACTTTATGAGATACAGTGAAAGCAGTGCTTAGAGGGAAACTTATTGCAGAGAATGCATAAATTAGAAAAAAAGAAAGACCTGAAATAACTTCACCTTTAGGAACTAGAAAAAGATGAGCAAGCAGTAGAAAATTAATAATAAAAAATAAAATAATATTAAATAAAAATGCAGTAACATTAATGCAATAATAAGCAAAATAATGTAAAGCAAGCAGAATAAAGTAAATAGTAAAAATTAGAGCATAAATCAATGAAATTGAAAAGGGAAAATAGAGAAAAATCAATGAAATAAAAAGCCAGTTCTTTGAAAAGATCAATAAAATTGATAAACTTATAGTGAGGCTAATCAGAAAAGGAGAGAGAAGACACAAATTACTAATATCAGAAATGAAAGGGGAGGGGCTTCCCTCGTGGTGCAGTGGTTAAGAATCCGCCTGCCAATGCCGGGACACAGGTTCAAGCCCTGGTCCAGGAAGATTCCACATGCTGCGGAGCAACTAAGCCTGCGCACCACAACTACTGAGCCTGTGCTCTAGAGCCCGTGCTCCACAATGAGAAGCCACTGCAATGAGAAGCCTGCGCACCTCAACAAAGAGTAGCCCCTGCTCACTGCAACTAGAGAAAGCCCGCGTGCAGCAACAAAGACCCAATGCAGCCAAAAAAAAAAAAAAAATAATTCATATAAAAATAAAGAAATGAAAGGGGAGGTAAGCAACAAGGATTTACTGTATAGCACAAGGATCCATATTCAATATCTTGTAATAACCTATAATGGAAAATAATCTGAAAAATATATAACTGAATGATTTTGCTACACAAAATATATTGTGTGAGACTAACACAATATTGTAAATCAACTACACATCAATAAAAAAAGAAAGAAATGAAAGGGGGCCCTCACTACTGATCCCATCCATGGACATTAAAAGGATCATAAAGGAATATTATGAACAACTTTATACCCATATATTTGATAAGTCAGTTAAAATGGACCAGTTCTTTGAAAAAAAAAATCCACAAAACTCACACAAGGAAAAATAAATCTGAATAGACCTGTATCTATTAAAGAAATTAACCAACAATTAATAATCTTCCAAGAAAGAAAGCACCAGACCCAGACAGTTTTACTGGTGAATTCTATCAAACATTTAAGAAAGAAATTATACCAATTCTCCACAATCTGTTCCAGAAAACAGAAGTACAGGAAATAAATCCTAACTCCTATGAGGCCAGCATTACCCTAATATCCAAACCAGATTACAAGAAAGAAGAACTACAGACCAATATCTCTCATGAACAAAGATTCAAAAATCCTCAACAAAATATTAGCAAATTGAATCCAACAATGTATAAAACGAATTATACACCATGACCAAATGGGATTTATTCCAGGTAGGCATA
Organism: Aethalodelphis obliquidens; assembly: GCF_003676395.1. Lineage (NCBI taxonomy): Eukaryota > Metazoa > Chordata > Mammalia > Artiodactyla > Delphinidae > Aethalodelphis > Aethalodelphis obliquidens. The sequence continues at coordinate 2,010,177 of NW_020838007.1, forward strand.
CTGATTTAACATTCAAAAATCAATTAACGTAACCCACCACATCCAACAACACTAAAGAAGAGCATTATGACCATATCAACTGATGCAGAAAAAGCATATGACAAAACCAAACATCTATTAATGATAAAAACTTAGCAAACTAGAAATAGAGAACTTAACTTGATAAAGAATAACCACAAAAAAACCTTACTGTTAACATTTTACTGGAAGTCTTAGCTAATGCAGTATGACAAGAGACGGAAATAAAAGGTATAAAGATTGGGAAGGAAAAATAAAACTGTGTTCAGTGAATAAAAACATCAGTGATGACACTGTGTCATTGTAGAAAATTCCAAAGAATCAACAACAACAAAATCTGTAACTAATAAGCAATTATACCAAGGTTGCAAGGTACAAGGTTAACATACAAAAGTCGACTGCTTTTCTATATACCAGCAATGAACAAGCGGTATTTGAAATTCTAAACACAATACCACTTATACTGGTGCCAAAAGAGCAATAATTTGATAGAAATATAACAAAATATGTATAAATTCTATGAGGGAAACAATACTCTGATGAAAGAAATCAAAGATCTAAATAAACTGAGATATTTTATGTTCATGAATAGGAAGACTCAATATTGTTAAGATGTCAACTTTTCCTAACTTGATCTAGAGATTCAATGGAATCCCAACAAAAATCCCAGAAACTTATACTATAGTATCAACAAACTTATTCTAAAGTTTATATGAAAAGGAAAAGACCCTAAAATAGATCTAAACAAATGTAGTCAATTGATCTTTGATAAAGGCAAAGACATAGAATAATCTTTCAACAAATGGTGCTGGCACAAATGGACGTCCACATGCAAATACTAAATCTAGACACAGACCGTATATCTTTCACAAACATTAACTCAAAACGGATCATAGATCTAAGTGTAAAATGCAAAACTATAAATGAGAACTCAGAAGAAAACATAGTAGGAAGTCTAGGTGAACTTGGGTTTGGCAATGAGTTTTTTTTTTTTTTTTTTTTTTTGCGGTACGCGGGTCTCTTACTGTTGTGGCCTCCCCCGTTGTGGAGCACAGGCTCCAGACGCGCAGGCTCAGCAGCCATGGCTCACGGGCCCAGCCACCCCGCGGCATGTGGGATCTTCCCGGACCAGGGCACGAACCCGTGTCCCCTGCATCGGCAGGCGGACTCTCAACCACTGCGCCACCAGGGAAGCCCTGGGAATGAGTTTTTGTTACAACACCAAAAGCATGATCCATGATAGAAAAAAAAAAAAATCTAATGTGTTGGACTTCATTAACATTAAAAATTTCTGCTCTGAGAAAGACACTGTCAAGAGAATGGAAAGCCAAATCAAAGACTGGGAGAAAATATCTGTGAATCACATTACCTGAAAAAAGACTTGTATCTAAAATATACAAAGAATTCTTAAAATTCAGCAGTAAGAAATAACCAATTAGGGCTTCCCTGGTGGCACAGTGGTTGAGAATCCACCTGCCAGTTCAGGGAACACGGGTTCGATCCCTGGTCCGGGAGGATGCCACATGCTGTGGAGCAGCTAGGCCCGTGCGCCACAACTACTGAGCCTGTGCTCTGGAGCCCGTGAGCCACAACTACTGAGCCCACGTGCTGCAACTGCTGAAGCCCACGCGCCTGGAGCCCGTGCTCTGCAGCTAAGAGAGGCCACCGCAGTGAGAAGCCCGCGCACTGCAATGAAGAGTGGCCCCCGCTTGCCGCAATTAGAGAAAGCCCACGCGCAGCAACGAAGACCCAACACAGCCAAAATAAATAAATAAAACAAGCAAATAAATAAATAAATAAAAAGAAATAACCAATTTAAAAAAATGAACAAAGATCTGAACAGGCACTCACCAAAGATGAGATGGCTGATAAGTGTATGAAAAAATGTTCAGCATCATATGTCATTCAGCAATTGAAAATTAAAACAAGATACCACTAAACACTTATTAGAACGGCTAAAACCCAGAAAATTGATGATACCAAACGCCAACAAGGATGTGGATCAAATGAACACATTCACTGTTGGTGGGACTGCAGTCATTTTGGAAGACAGTCTGGCAGTTTCTTACAAAGCTAAACCTAGTCTTACCATACCAACCAGCAGTTGCACTCCTAGGTATCTGCCCAGTGGAGATGAAAACATATATTCACACAAAAACCTATATGTGAGTACTGACAGCAGTTTTTATACATCATCTATATATAATTGCCAAAAAATGGAAGAAACCATGATGTCCTTCAATGGGGGAATGCTTAAACTGTGGTACATACAAACTATGTGCATCCATAAAATGGGACAAGATCTGTTAATAATAAGAAATAAGCTATCAAACCATGAAAATGCATGGAAGAACCTTAAATGGATATTACTAAGTAAAAGACACCCGTTTGAAAAGGCTAGGTACAGTATGTTTCCAATTATATGACATTCTAGGAAAGGCAAAACTGTAGAGACAGTAAAAAGATCAGTGGTTTTCAGGTATTCAGGAAGGACAGAGGGAGGGATAAACAGCTGAAGCAAGAGGGATGTTCAGGAGGTGAACTTACTGTGCCTGATACCAGACCCTCCTGCTGCCTCAGAAGCAGGAAGCTTGGCCCTAAGTGAATACTCACTCACTGCCACTTTCTTATTTTTTTGGGTTTTTGATTCTTTTATTTATTCACTGCCTTTTCAAGGGAGAAGCTGAGAATGGCAAACTTGATGAGCCCTTATTCTATAGTTCCTGCTGGAGCTGTATGTGTGGCTGAAAGGCCTTATGAGATGTGGGTAACACAGCTACTGAGGGACAATCCCTGGTGGCATCGGGCCCAGGTCATGCATCAAGATTTTGCCCTCTAGCAGCCTGATTCAAGGGGTAGCCTCTGCACTTCTCAAAGCAGGGTCTGCACTCCCTGAGAGCTAGGAACTGACAACGATAAGGGCCATGGAGACCTACAAGGTGAACATCTTCCCTCAGTGAACAGAAGGAATTCCTAGCTATGGTGCCCTGTGGTTTCACTAAGGTGGAAATTGTGTTTTATTCTGGCTATTCAGAGCTCACTCCATTTCCAAAACTGAGATTTCAATACTTGCTTAAGCCTATGAAACATCGGCCACTCCCTCTTGACCAATGCCCCACAGCCCGCCCTCTTTGGGGAACTCCTGTTAGGTGCACGCAGACCCTACCCTCTGCCCTCCAGACACTCCTCCTTGGGCTCCACCTCTTCACCTCTGCAGCACCCAGGCCATTTCCTCAGATCAAATGCACTCCTCAGCTGGGCCTCCTCTGCTGTCAAATATGCCCACTGAGGTTTTTTTTTTTGGACGCGTGGCTTGCAGGATCTTAGTTCCCCGACCAGGTATTGAAACCTGGGCCCCTGGCAGTGAAAGTACTGAGTCCTAACCACTGGACCGCCAGGGAATTCCCTCCGCTGACTCTTCAATTGCAATGATTATTATTTTTCTTTTCCAAAAGTATTTTCGGGTTCATTTCCAAATCTATCTGGTCTTTTTGATGGTGTATTATTTCTAACTGAGCTATAATTCACATACTATAAAAGTCACCATTTTAAAGTATAGAATTCAGTAGTTTTTAGTATATTCATAAGGCCATCAATCATCACCGCTAAGCCTTGAGCACTTTCATAATCCCCAAAAGAAACTTTGTATCCATCAGCACTGACCCCATCCTGCCCTGGCAGCCACTAATCTACTTTCTGTCTCCATGGATTTGCCTATTCCGGAATTAAATATAAATGGAATCATAGAACATGTGGTCCTTTGTGACTGGCTTCTTTCACTTAGCATAACGTTGTCAAGGTTTTTCCCTGTTGTGGCATGTATAAGCATTCCATTCCTTTTTATTGCCAAATAATATTATTGATATACTGTATGGATGTACCACATTTTAAAAATCCATTCATCAATTGACGGACATTTGGGATATTTCCACTTTTTTGCTATTATGAATAATACGGATATGAACTTTTTTTTTTGGCTGTATTGGGTCTTCATTGTGGCATGTGGATCTTTCATTGCAGCATGCAGGCTTCTCTCTAGTTGTGGTGTGCAGGCTCAGTATTTGCGGCAAATGGGCTCTCTAGTTGCGGCACTCAGGCTTAGTTGCCCTGCAGCATGTGGGATCTTAGTTGCCCGACAAGGGATCAAACCCATGTCCCCTGCATTGGAAGGTGGATTCTTAACCACTGGACCACCAGGGAAGTCCCCTGATATGAACTTTTGTGTACAAGTTTTTACATGAATACGTTTTCAATTCTCTTGGGTATCTACCTAGGTGTGGGATTGCTGGCTCAGACAGTAACTCTATTTTAACCATTTATGGAAACGCCAGATTGTCCTCTAAATCAGCTGAACCATTTTACAATCCCACCAGAATCTACGAGGGTCCTGATTTCTCCCCATCCTCACTAACACTTCTTATCATCTGACTTTCTGATCACGGATCCTAGTGGGTGCGAAGTGGTAGTTCACTGTAGTTTTGGTTTGCATTTCTCTGACGACTAATGATGTTGAATGTTTTTTTATGTGCTTATGGTTGTTTATCTTCTTTGGAGAAATGTCTATTTAAACCCTTTGTCCATTTAAAAACTGGGTTATTACTCTTTTTACTGTTGAGCTATAAGAGCTCTTCACTCAGATGTGATTTGCAAATATTTTCTCCCATTTAGTAGGTTGTCCTTTCATTCTGCTGACAGTGCTCTTTGAAGCACAGAAGTTTTAAGTTTTGATGATGCCCAAGTTTTCTATTTGTTCTTTAGTTGCTTGTGTTTTAGGTGTCACATCTAAGAAACAGTTTTCTAATCCAAGGTCACATCTATGTTTTCTTCTAAGAGTTTTACAGTTTAACTCTTACATTTAGTTCTTCAATCCATTTTGAGTTAATTTTTATACATGGGATAGATTACGAATCTTTCCTCGCGTTTTCTTTATCTTTCTTGTCTTTGACCATCTTACGCGTGTTTATTTTACAGTCACCATCTGACAATCTACCATCAGAGGTACAGAGGTCTACACCTTCTGCTCCCGGCACGCGTGGATGATCAGGGTTTCTTCACGGGCTTTGTTCCTTTGGATTCTGAGTCATCTCAGGCAGTGTTTCTTTAATGGGAACACAGTACCCCCTGGGGTCAGGATGGATTTATATTTGCTTTGCCAAGTGCCTCTGGGGTGTTAATTAGACTAGAATCTTCTTTTGTGTCCAGTTCTTAGCTTGATTTCCAGATGACAGAGGTAGTGTTAAAGTGACCTCCAATCCACTTGAGGGCAGGCCTGTGGTGACACAGCCTCAGGGAAAGACTGTTTTCCTAACTCAGAGGGCAGGCTGAGACATTCCAGGCTCTGGCCATGTTCCTATGCTGTCAGTCAGGTTTCTTCTAGTCCCCCTCTCACTGGAGGTACACTTTTTTAAGCAGCTTGACTTCATGCTAGTGTCTTAGGTTCCAACCCCTACGTGGCTCAGGCCTAAGGCCCTGTCTCAAATCTGTGTGGCCATTAAAACTCAAGGTCCTTGTTCACCAGGCCAGTAACCTCCTAACACCCACTGCTCTGGTTGTTTTGTTCACTCTTAGATTTTGGCTCCTAGGGACTTCACTTACTTTCTTGTGAACTAGTCACAACTTTAGGGACATGTTACGTTTCATCCAGCATTTCAGAATGTTTAGCAGCAAGGAGGTTTCAGATCCTCTATACTGATGGGCAGAAAAATTGCTGGGTAAAAAGATCACATGAAACACCTGTATAAAACAGATGTGACCACACTGCAGACCCCACGCCAAAGTCACCGCTGACCTGAAGGGACAGCTGTCCCATGCTGGCTTCTGGGGCCTATTCTCCAAGGACGAATCCCACTCAGACAAGCAGTTTCGAGAACATGGGTGAAGCCCCGGGGACAGTACAGTGTGGCTTTAGCTCGAAGACACCGTCCATGGCAAGGACAGGTCTCATCCCAGATGCTCCCTCCACTGGGCACCTTCTGGCCATGTGGTTCCTGCAAGAGGCTCTGGCCCACGTCCCTGATGTGGCTAATGGTAACGCTGAGCCCAATCACCTTGCAGTGGGTCACAGCTCCAGGATGGCACTCAAGGCCCTGGCCCATGTGGAGGAAGGTGGCCCGGCCCCCCCTCAGACTCTCCCAGCCTTCGACTTGCTGGACCAGGCAGTGAGCTCCGTGCCACAGCAGGCTCGGCAGGAGGCCCTCCCAGGAGGCAGAGAAGCTCTGTGTCAATAGCAGAGGCTGAAACACTCAGTGTGGCTCCTCAGGAGAACTCCTGCCCCTCCCGTGACTGCTGCCTGTACTCAGGAAGGTGCAGAGGACATGCTGCAGGGGCTCAGAAGCCCGTTGGACCTCACAGAGGCCTCCCCTCCATCACTTTAATTTCAGCTCCCGACCTCCTGGTCAGTGTCTGAGCAGAAGGCCAGGACCAGAGCCTCCCACCCTCTGACCATCTCAGCACAGCCTCTGCACCCACCAGCCCTCGTGCCTCTGCCCTTTGGTCCCCCACCCCCACCCCATGGCTCCGTGAGGCAGCCACACCTTTCTCCTCAGAGTGGTGGCTCCTGAATACAGAGGGACAGGAGTCTGCACCCTCATAGGAAGGCGGACATGGCACAGCTGGCCCAAGTCTGTACCCTCCCCATCTCTGGGGCCCCACACAGCCACCACCTACCTTTCCATAGCTGTCGGGGTCAAACCGGCCAAGGCAGGAGCCCCCGGCGTGGCTTTGGAGCGCTCCGTGAATCGGGAGTCGAACGCTTTCATAGGTTCGATCTTGGACGGGGTTGTGAGGATGGAGGGGGACGGTGCAGCAGGAGCAGAGGCCGCATTCACGCTGGGGGTGGGGTGGAGACGGAAGGCCACATCAGCACAACCCACTGAGGATCCGGGAGTCCGGGATTTGTGGGGCTTGGAGCCAAGTGAATGGGGCACAAATATCAAACTTCCATAAATAATTTCAAGACGTAATCGACTATTGCCAACTTTCTTTAATACCTTCACATATTAAAGTTCTGGGACTATGGCTTTCTGAGAAGACTGTGAGGAAATGCACTCACACCCGTACCACTTTAGTGTTCTCAGAGCTTCTGGGGGTAGCACGAGGCCTCAACAGTGGTTCCTACAACCCCCTTTTCCTCACCATAGAGCTCTGTCTCCACAACCTGAATACAGCAGCTCCACCCAAACCGCTCTGACCACCAGCTCTGACCACGGTCTCACAGGGACAATCACACACCCTTTATGCTCTCCTCCAAGTGCTCCCTGTGTCTCTGACTCCACAGAGGAAAGGGAGCTCAGGCTGGAGCTTGCCAGCTCCGTTGTCCCAGCACATCCCACACGCTGGGTCAAAGCCATGGGGCCTCCTCTGCCCACATCCGGGCTAACTGCCCTCCCCGCCGCTGGACCCCAGGCCAGATGCCCGCAGGCACCTATATGACCCTCCCCTCCTCTCCTGGGACCTGCACGGCCAACTGTTGAACATTTTGCAAACCTGGCGTTCTGTCCTTCCCCAGACACCCTTCCTCCCAATGCTCTGCTTCCTGACTGGTCTTGCTGCTCCATACCCTTCTCTTCCCTCAAGGGAGAGGGGATACTCGAAGCCTGGTGCATGCCTCCACAGCCATGACACCAGAGGCAGGAGCTGTGATAATGCACGGCTCTGTCCCTGGTGATGGAGGGTCACGTTGACAGTGTCAGTTGTGTGCCAGTGCAGCAGCTAAATTTGGGCCCCACTGCTGGTCGTTTCCTAAGGTGCAAGTCCCAGCGCCTGTGTGTCCACTCCAGGGAGAAGCCAGCCTTCCTCCCCTCGCCCACCACTCTTCAGGCTCCAGGCCTCTGCTCTCGCTGTTGCCCCTACTCCCCAGCCCCGTCCCCTGGCTCAGCCTAATTGAGAAGCCTTCCTGAGACCTGCCTGCCAAGGCCCTCAGAGGATCAGCCCTGCACCCCTGTGGCTACCTCTTCCCCTACCAGCCTAGATCCTCCCCGGAGACGAGGACCCACCAATCAACCCCTGCAGACGTCGGGCCTGGCACAGCTTGTCACTCAGAGCAGGCGCTGGGCAAATGGCTCTTGGCTCTTAGTCACGCTCCTCTGGTCCTTTCAGACTTCTAGTTTGGTTTCCACGTGATGGCCAGTGAAGACAATGGGCTCCCCGAGCAAATGTATTCTGAGTGTAAGGGGAGTCTGTGCCGTGGCACATGAGCAGGCCGGCCGAAGGTGGGCTGGCCCCGTGACAGGTGACGTGTCACGGGCCAGTTGCCATCCTTAGTATTCCCATCCTGGGACTGCATCTTCCCGCAGGACATGAAGTCCTCAGGGCCCTAATCATCAGACTCTCCTGATCAAGGCTCCCTTCTGAGCAGGCCCTCACCTGAAACCAAGCACCTGCCTCTTTTCTTTACTGAAGAGGCCACGAAGTGTCCCTGGAACTGTCCAAACCGCACTTGCCCAGGTACAGGACCAAACTTGGCACCTACTCACCTGTCCTTACTGACAGAATCACCCGCAGGCCTGGTGCCGGTCGCCGCCACAGGCTCTGTGGAAGGCTTCGAGGTGCTGAAGGGGACGGGGGTGCTGGAGTCCAGCGGCAGCAGCTGCGGGCTGCTGTGAGAGGTGAGCATGGTGCCTGCCAGGGAACCCGAGAGCGGGATGCTGTTGAAGAAGGCCGTGGAGAAGTCCCTGTTGTCGAGAAGGAGAAAAGTCAGCCTTGGACGTCAAGCACCATGTTGAGTACTTACACAACCTAAGCAAATTTTTTTCTGGGTCCAATGGCGATGTATTTTCATGGCAGAATTTCTATGTAAGTTACAGAAAAGTAAAAAGGAAATTAAAATCACTCCATACACGACATTTAATTAGATCTAAGATGAACTGGTACTTTATATACCACTAAGAAAGAAAAAAACTGTGACTGATTATAACTGTCAGGTGTCACTGATAAGATGCACTCTGATCTCAAGAGGTGTTACCATGTGCAAATGTGTCTTGGGGCTGGGGAAACACAGTGCACAGAGTGGGCCTCCCTTTCATTATGGGCAGCGTGGACGTGCCATGGTTTACCCAACCAGCCTCTCGTGAGGAACAGCTGGACGGTTTCCCGGTGTTTCTGTAACAAACACTGCAGTGTGCCGGCTAAGGGCCCTGGGTATCATGGCTCAGCCATACACAGGCTCTGAGGCCTTGGGCACCTCAGCCACCACGTCTGCAAAAGAGATGACAGGACCCTCCCCACGAGGCCGCTGTCTGGACTAACGTACTTCCTGTAGCGCATGACACGGGGCACACACAGAGACGCCTGCTGTTGTAACTGTCATCCCACTTGTTTCATACGTTACGTGGGATAAATTCCTAGAAGGAACTGCAGCAGCAAATGGAATGTTCATCGATGATTTTGGATAAATAGTTCTCAAGGGCCCTGCTTTGAGGTTCACCTCACAAGCCGTGCATGGGTACCTATTTCCCCAAACCCTCATCAACGGTTTTATCAACTTTTTTTTTTTTTTTTTTTTTTTTTGCGGTACGCGGGCCTCTCACTGTTGTGGCCTCTCCTGTTGCGGAGCACAGGCTCCAGACGCGCAGGCTCAGCAGCCATGGCTCACGGGCCTAGCTGTTCCGTGGCATGTGGGATTTTCCCGGACCGGGGCACGAACCTGTGTCCCCTGCATCAGCAGGAGGACTCTCAACCACTGCGCCACCAGGGAAGCCCTTTACCAACTTCTTGATACCTGATAATCTGAGAGATGAAAAATAGTATCTTACTACAATTTTAATTTGCCATTATTTTGATGCAAGGTTGAAATTTTTTCATCTAGAAACATCTGATTTCCCTTTTTTGGGAGCTGTTTGTTCATACCTGTCATCCATGGTTCTATTTGGTTATTGGTCTTTATTATTGATTGTAAGACCTATTTACATATTCAAAAATTCCTATATGGACAGGAAATATTTTCCCCAGGATGTTGTGTTTTGAAGACTTTTTTTACCTCTGAGATTATGAAAGTATTCTTCTATGGAATATTCTAAAATTTTAAATAATAAAAAAGTTAAACATTAAAAAAATCTCTGAGATGTTCAGAATGTTCTCTGAAAAATTTCTGAGCTGTGCAAAATTTTAATGTGTGAGATAGGGCTCCAAATGTTTTTTTAAATTTATTTTATTGAAGTATAGTTGATTTACAATGTTGTGTTAATTTCTGCTGTACAGCAAGGTGATTCAGTTACACACACACACACACACAATTCTCTTCCATTACGGTTTATCATAGGATTCTGAATACAGTTCCCTGTGCTACACAGTAGGACCTTGTTGTTTATCCATCCTATATATAATAGTTTGCATCTGCTAATCCCAAACTCCCAATCCATCCCTCCCCCACCACCTACCCGCTGGCAACCACAAGTCCGCTCTCTATTTCTGTGCATCTATTTCTGTTTTGTAGATAGGTTCATTTGTGTCATATTTTAGATTCCACATAAAAGTGATATCATATGGTATTTGCCTTTCTCTTTCTGACTTACTTTACTTAGTACGACCATCGCTAGGTTCATCCGTGTACCTGCAAATGACATTATTTCATTCTTTTTTATGGCTGAGTAATATTCCATTGTATATAAACCACATCCTCATTATCCATTCATCTGTCGATGGACATTTAGGTTGTTTCCATGTCTCAGCTACTGTGAATAGTGTGCTATGAACATTGGGGTGCATATATCTTTTTGAATTATTGCTTTCTCCAGATATATACCCAGGAGTGGGATTGGTGGATCACATGGCAACTCTACTTTAGTTTTTTGAAGAACCTCCATACTATTCTCCATAGTGGCTGCACCAATTTACATTCCCATTAGCAGTGTAGGAGGGTTCACTTTTCTCCCTTTCCAGCATTTGTTACTTGTAGACTTTTTAATCATGGCCATCCTGACCAGTGCGAGGTGGTTCTTCACTGTAGTTTTGATTTGCATTTCTCTAATAATTGGTGTTGAGCATCCTTTCATGTCTCTGTTGGCCATCTGTATATTTTCTTTGGAGAAATGTCTGTTTAGGTCTTCTGCCCATTTTTCGATTGGGTTTTTTTGTTGTTGTGGCCTCTCCCGTTGCGGAGCACAGGCTCTGGATGCACAGGCTCAGCGGCCATGGCTTACGGGCCCAGCCGCCCTGCGGCATGTGGGATCTGCCCGGACCGGGGTATGAACCCATGTCCCCTGCACTGGCAGGTGGACTCTCAACCACTGTGCCACCAGGGAAGCCCACGATTGGGTTTTTTTTTTATTATTGAGTTGTATAAGCTGTTTCTGTATTTTTGAAATTAAGCCCTTGTCGGTCGCATCATTTGCAAATATTTTCTCCCAGTTTGTAGGCTGTCTTTTCATTTTGTTCCTGATTTCCTTTGCTGTACAAAAGCTTGTAAGTTTGATTAGGTTCCGTTTATCTATTTTTGTTTTTATTTCTTTTTAAAAATAAATTTATTATTTTTTTTGGCTGTGTTGGGTCTTCGTTGCTGTGTGCGGGCTTTCTCTAGTTGCAGTGAGTGGGGGTTGCTCTTCGTTGTGGTGCGTGGGCTTCTCTTGTTGCGGAGCACGGGTTCTACGTGCGCAGGCTTCAGTAGTTGTGGCACATGGGCTCAGTAGTTGTCGCTTGCAGGCTCTAGAGCTCAGGCCCAGTAGTTGTGGCACATGGGTTTAGTTGCTCTGCGGCATGTGGGATCTTCCCGGGCCAGGGCTCAAACCCGTGTCCCTTGCATTGGCAGGCAGATTCTTAACCACTGCACCACCAGGGAAGCCCTTGTTTTTATTTCTATTGCCTTGAGAGACTGACTGAAGAAAACATTGGTACGATTTATCTCAGAGAATTTTTGCCTATGTTCTCTTCTAGGAGTTTATGGTGCCATGTTTTATATTTAAGTCTTTAAGCCATTTTGAGTTATTTTTGTATATGGTGTGAGGCAGTGTTCTAATTTCATTGATTTACATGCGGCTGTGTAGCTTTCTCAACACCACTTGCTGAAGAAACTGTCTTTTCTCCATTGCATATTCTTGTAGGGCTTCAATTTTGTTTCTAGAGAATATCACTTCCTCACTTCATTTATTGAATTAGGTAATGATTCATCACAGATGCAAAATATTACCTTTAAAGTTCTCATAAATATTTGAATCTATTTCTGAGTTTTCTATTGTATTCCACTGTTCTATTCATGTGTCAGTACCTCACTATTTTAATTATTATAGCTTGTAAGATTTAATTTCTAGTGGGGCTAGTCTTTCCTGATTAATCTTTTCCAGAAATATTTTAGCTACTCCTACGTACTTTTTCACAGAACTTCAGAATCAGTTTGTCTGATGCTGAAAACTCATATGGTTATTTGTATTGGCTCATGTTACATTTATAGGCTGAGGGAGATTTGTCATCTTTATGATACCGAGACATCCTATCTAATAAATGGTATGCATTTCTGTGAATTTTCTTTTAGGTATCTCAGTAGACTTTAAAATTTTTTCTTCATAAAGATCTCCATTTCTTGTTACATTCTAGGTACTACATTTGTGAAAGTGATTTCTTCCTTTGCATCTTCTAAAGGTAATTGGTGCTAATTGATCTTGCTATGTTGCACCCAGTCATCTCACTGTCTTCTTTTACTGTCTATGGTGGTTTTTCCAGTTGATTCTCTTTCAGATTATACCATCTTTGACTAATGACACATTTACCACCTCCTTTCTAATTTCTTCTTTCTCTTAACTAACCATAGGAGCTGGGATCTCTAGAACAATGTTAAATTACAGTCACAGGTGTAGACATGTGTTCAATTCTTAAATTTAATTTGAAGTAAGATAGTTTAACAAGTTTAACAAACATCTATCTGTTCCCATTTAACTGAGTTTTAAATAACAATGATGTTGGGTTTAATAAAAATGCCTCTTAAGCACCTACAGAGATGATCATATAATTTATTTATTTTGATCTACTGACATGTAGGAGTAAATCAAGTTTCCCCAAATCATTTGAAGCATCTCGCTTTCCTGAAATAAATTTTACTTGTTTATAGTGTATTAGCATTTTAACACATTGTAACATTCTGTTTGTGATGATTTTATTTAGGATTTTGCATTGACATTTGGATATAAGATTGATCAGAAATTTACTATATCTTTGTCACATTTTGATTATGAAATTTCAATATTGTGTTCATTAAAAAAAAAGATTTTGCAAGCTTTCCTTCTTTTTCAAAGCACTAGAATATTTTCAATAGTATTAGAATGAGCTGTTCTTTAAGTTTGTTAGAATTTTCCTGTCAAGCCGTCTTACTCTGGTGGCCTTTGATAGGTTAACTGTTTGAGAGTGTCCTCTATTTCTTCTATAATAATTCATCTGTACAGATTTTCTTCAATTTTCGTAATTTTTTTTCCCCCAAATAATTTACTTTCAAATTTATTTGCAGAGTTCAGCAAAGATGTCTTTCACCCTTTTGATTTATTCTTCATCTTTGATTATTTCCCATTTATGTCTATTTTAAACATGTGCAACTTCTCTTTTCTTTCTTGATTAGATAAGCTAATAATTACCTTTTCCATTGCTACTTGTTTTGACATGGGAATCAAGAGGAAAAAAAGAATCAAGTTCTAGTGCCAGAAATATGTGCCCCATGGCAGAAAGCTGGCTCAAGGCCAGGCAGGAAGTCATCTACCACCTCTGCCTCCTCACCAGGTGAGGCCTGGAAGGATCCACAGAACAGAAGTGCCACCACCACTTCTACCACCTCTACAAGCCTCATTCTCATAAGCTCTGAAATGTTCAAGCACTGTCACATACTTGGTTTCACTTGGGCCTGATAAAGGTGGGCAGGTGGCATTCTCTGCATAGGTTCATAATGGGAAAAAGGTTTGATCAAGGGAAAACCACTCTATGGGAGGAGTCTGGAAGTTGATTTTGGTTCTACCTGGTCAGGTCACTTCCCTCCAGGTCCTCGGCACTTGCACACCTGACATGAGGAGGCCATCAGCACATCACGTGACTGAAGGTCTCTGCAGACTTCAGGGAAGATTTGGAACAGCTCATGGAGGAACTAGTGGGAAATGCAGAGGACTACTGTGTGTGGTGCCCTGAGTAGACAGGCTGAAAAGAGTGAGTCATCTTGATGTTTGGCCTATTCCTCTCACATGGGGCCTTATCACCCTTTGAATCAACATACCTCACTTTGGAGAGAATGACCAATACAAAAGCAAGCCTGATGACAGATGCCAAGACAAGGACAAATCCAGCTGAATCCACTGTCCCTCTCTGTTCCATCAGGGAAATCTACCCCCCACCCAGCAAGTCCACTTCTGGGAAGTGTCCTGAGGGAACAGTCACAGGTGTGCTCAGAGATTCATTTACAGTCACAAAACACTGTACAAACTACACGTCCACAGTTAAGGGGCTGGTTAAGTAAATCATGGTGCGTTCACAGGTGGGGCACCTGGACCGTCAGCAAACCAATGCTTCAGAGGAGTTATTAAAATGGATGCAAGGTCAAGATACAGGAACAAACAGGAGATACGGACACCAAAACGTTAACAGTGATCGTATCTTTGTGCTTTTACTGTTTTCCACAATGTGTACATATTCCTTTCTTAATCAGAAAGAGAAGGCTATAAAAGTGGAAAGAGAAACAGAAAAAAAAAAAAATCAGTCTGACTTTTCTCTCCCTGGTATCTTCAACAAAGCAGGGCCAGCCTCCCCACCTGCCTGCACCACCATCAGGTGTGCACAGGGCTCTGCAGTAGCGCAAGGCTTTGAGGATGCTGGGAAGCTGGAATCAACTCACTTCCAGACTCTGTGGGTGAGGCTGGCCCAAGAGCCTGTGAAGTCCTGGTTATGATAGTGCTACCTGGCAAAAGGAGAGAGGAAGACCTCCCAGAGAAGGCCACAGAAAGCTTGGTGAGTGAACGAGTACCCGGTGTCCAGCTGTGCTATGCAGAGAGGCGTGATTCTCCTCCGACCATCTGCCGTCCGAGTCTCAACTTGTTTCTTTAAAAGATTCTGGCAAAGTAGAGAGACGTAAAGGAATGGAAACATTTCTGAATCTCCAAATACCAACAAATAAGACTCCTAATGAAATGTATTCTAACTCCTCTGTGGCCTTTCAGATACAACTAAACTAAGCCACTCATCAAAGAATAAGCGTTTTTATCAGGGTGTGTGCTCGACAGTAAGGCATCAAGGACAGACGCTCCCAGGTGAACCAGCTCCAACATCTTCCTTTCTATCTCCAATTCCCACCTGGCCAGGTTCCCGGAGCGGTGAGCACATGCCCGGCCAGCCACACGCACCCAGCAGCCATGGGGCTAAACAAGGGAGCTAACAGATGAGACCCCTGTCTCTATGCCACAATTTCAAACTTTCTTTCAATGAAGGCTCACAACCCAGGGTTTGTCACACACTGTGTCTGAACCACCTGGGGAGTGTGACACCCTGCACAAGCTCCCGGAGAGGGTTTTAGCTCCCAACATCTGTCCTGTTCCCTTCCCATCTCCACCCCGACCCCCCAGGGAAACATGGGCTTCCAGAGGAAGAAGGGGGAGTCAACAGACGTCTCTTGAGGGCAGAGCCTGAAACCCACTGTTCTCAGTATCTAGAATCTCCTAGAAAGGCTAGAGGTGAGGTTTGAAGTTCCCCCAAAGGATGCTCTCCTCTGGATCTCCTTGGGGCGGGGCCTTTGATAAGGTGCCCTGGGCCCCGCTGCTGCCACACGCAGACAAGGGCAATAAGGCCGAGTGGCCCCCTGCTGGCTCCCAGCTCCCTGCCCATGTCTGTGCACTGTCTAGACGGCCTCTTGCCCTCCTGGCCTTGTGCCGCCCCTGGGCACGTGCCTGTGTCCTCAGTGTCGCTGGGCCCAGCCCTCACCTTCCTGATGTCCTCCAGACTCTCCCCGTTGACGACACCAGCAACCGAGGTAGCGGAGCCTGTCTCTCTGGCCGCAGAGCCCTTCTGGTCCAGCTGCTGCTGCTGCTGCCTCCGCTGGTACTTGAGCATCTCGGGGTTCTCGATGACGGCGGTGGAGAGCTGGGTCTCGGTCATGATGGCCAAACTCTTGCCGTAGGTGGACTGATGGATGCGGCTCTAGAGAAGGCAGAGAGAGGGAAGTGCAACAAACTGGCCAGGACACTGCCCACCAGTGGGCAAGCTGCGTGCTGGCCCCCGGCTCAGAGCGAGAGACCCCTGGGCAGGGTCCCGGAGCCCTGGACGCTGGCTCTCTTGAAACCTCCCACCCTGTTTGCCTGTTTAGATGACTCAGGAGAGGCCTTGTACCCTCCCTTGATGTTTACAGCCTTCAGGGATGAAAGTAGATGCGTAACCCTCAGGAAAACACCTACAGCAGGTCTGGTGCAGAACAAACAGCAACAAACATTTGCTGAACTGAAATTACGCATTCAAATTGCTAATGTAAGGCTATTAAATCACTCCAAGGACCCCAAACGCTTCTTGGGAATCAGACACTGAAACCCAGAGCTGCTTTCACTGCTCCAGCTGCAGCCATCAGCCCCACGTGGCTGGAGGTCGCCATGGGGGCCGCTAACAGAGCCCCTGAGAGCAAGGAAAGGCCTGGCACGCAGGCCTAGGGGAACCCTTCTCTGCCTGCATTGCCCCCAACATGTCCTGACCCTTCTGAGCAGGGCCAGTCCCACCTTCCCTGGTCTCGGCAGCCCTGTGCCACAAGCCAGGCTGTGTGAGGGCAGGGACGGTGGCCCCAGCACACTGGAGTGGCCAGTGTGACAAGGAGCAGACTTTCACATGGTGTGCTAATGACCAAAGCAGAGGTCAGGAGGACACCTGCCTCACAGGAAGGATGCTGGGCGGGCAGCTTTGGGGCCCACTCCGTAGGACCTGGAGTGCCTGCCTGTGGCCAAAACTCCCTCCCCGGCACCCCTGGAATCTCAAGGCAGGATTCGGAGTTCGGCCCTACTGTTCCTCAAATGCAGGGGCCCTGCCTGCATCCAAGATGGGTTACGACTCTCTAAGGAGAGGGGAGGTCACCTGACGACAGTGACCAGTGGAGGGAAGAGCTGGGGCTGCGGACACACTTGTCCCCCCACTGACAAGTGACCGTGGGTGCCAGGCCAGTCCACTGTGGTGAGCGAGGCCGACTCTGAAGCCCAAGGGGTAACATCGTAGTGGGGGTCCCCACAGAAGCCTAAGAGGGGTCTCCCAGCAGCAATGGCACCCTGAGGGGAGAGCTGCCGCCTGCCCTGGGCTCTCGGAGCCTCTTGCCCCCACATACTGGTGTGGGCCCACTTGCGGGAAGGCAGGCTCCTAGTCTGAGGCAGGGAAAGTAGTGCCTGTCATCAAGTCCCCAAGGATGAGCACTGGCCACCCTGTCCTGGGCAGAGCATGGCAGAGAGGAGGCCTGGCCCCAAGGCTGCGGATGGGCTCATGCTTCCACTCTCAGACCTCAGGGTCACATGCTATTCTCCTCAGTGAAACAGGACCAGTCCTGCCTGGAGGGGTTTTGTGTAATTTAAGTGAAGAAACGTGGCCCTGGTTCTGGCACACAGTAAGTGCTAGGAAAGGACTGCTAACATTGTTGTAACTGCTGACCCGAGACTAGTACGTTAGCGAAGGACAATGGAGAAGGGACGTGAGCAGCCCTGGCAGCCACTCCCACTCTCCCAGCGTGAACACCTCCCAGGGTGGCTATCAGCTCAAGAGGAGATGCCCGGGTTTACTCAATTCTATTTTCCGCAAGATGTTACAGAAAAACCCAAAGGAATTTTTTGGCCAACCCAATAGAATGGATTTCTGACATGAATAGAGGTTCATTTTAAATTAAATCTCTCTTGTAGAGAAGACGAGGATTATAATATACAAGAGGCAAAGGACTAGGAATGCTTCAGGAAACAATGTGTCTGTGTAGGTCACAGGAGGAGGTCCCTCAGAGCCACCATGGCCGTGCTCCTACCTTCTCTTCCTCGCTCAGGGGGTCTCCGAGCTCGTCCTGGGAGAAATCCAGGAACGCCACAGAGCCGTCCATGGAGCACACCAGGATGCCCAGCCCGTTCAGAGTCCTGGAAAAGATGGCCATCAGCAGCCAGGCGCAAGCCCTGCGGTGCTCGCCCGCCACGGAGTGGCCCAGGGGAGGCAGAGTCTGGGGAGA
This sequence comes from Aethalodelphis obliquidens, assembly GCF_003676395.1. NCBI lineage: Eukaryota > Metazoa > Chordata > Mammalia > Artiodactyla > Delphinidae > Aethalodelphis > Aethalodelphis obliquidens. The sequence goes on from NW_020838007.1 coordinate 2,028,316, forward strand.
GGCCCCCACGCGCTCATGGGGAGGCGGAGGTTGGGGCGACAGTCCCATTCTACAGAGCTCTGGGCCCTTTAGTTCTCAGCACATGTACAGAGTATCTCTCACCCTATGCTTTGTAAGAGTTTCATGTTCATTTATCTCATTTTTGAAAGCATTAAAAAACAACTGCGAGGGAGTGCACATTTAAATGAGGTCGCTGAGAAGCATGAAACAAGCGGCTTCCACAGCCGCACTACTCTGATTCACGCAGCGACAGAGCCAAGTGCAACCAGGATCATGCACTCTCCTTCCCAGACGAACACCAGTCTGTCTCAGCAGGGGTTTCCAGTAGGGCCAGGAGCACAGCACCCTGGGGTCTGTCCTGGCTGCGACACCTGGGATCCTGGCTGCCCAACCCTAATCACACCCAGGAGGCCTTGACCTCCAACATGTGGCTCCTCCTTTCCTAGACCATGCCTCGAATCGAGAATCCATCTTACCAGGAAATGTCCATGATGGATTTGTCAAACAGCTCATGGATGACAACCAAAGGCCGTTTTAGACATGTGAGCTGAAAGGAAAGGGCGGCAAAGGTTAATGAAAGAATGAGGCCCTCTGTGTCCACTCTGCTCAGCTGCCGCCACCAGATCCAGAAGGCTTGGTCTGAGCTGTGATGACACGTAGGGTGTCTTCAGCTCTACTCAGACGGCCACCACCGAGACTCTGGAACCCACGCCCGCCAAAGACACGTGTGCCAGCATGGGGTCTGCCCCTTCGGGCCTGGCAGGGCAGACAGCTGTATACACACAAGACCAGCAATGGAGGAGGGGGTTCTAGAAGGCCTACTGAACAAGGATGTGATGCCAAGGCCTGGGCAGGGAATGCAGCAGCAAAGGCAGGTCCCAGGACAGGAAAACAGCCTCAGAGAGAACCTAGCACCCCTTCTCAAGGCTCACGTTCAGGTGCATACGCATACCCAAGGCTCCATGTGACTAGTGCCACACACCACACAGGTTCATGCTGCCCTGACCCAGGCCCCAGGGTAGCCACTATTAACACTCTTCCTCTCTTCCGTCTTGGACAAATATTTTATTCTTTAAAGTAAGGCACATGGTTGCCTGCTTTTTCATTTAATGCAGAATGAGTGTGTCATCAACATCCTGTGAAAACCTGTGTCTGGGGACCGTACCCGCCGCCTTCCCCACGTGCATGTGGGTCATCTGGTCCCCTCACGTGGCCGAGCACATGTCCACACTCCCACAGCAGCAGCAGGCATAGCTCTCACACACAGGCCCTGCCTGTCCTGCCCACTGGTCCTGGGCCCCTGGGTGGCGGGCTGGGGTGGGAACATGCCTTGAGGGCAGGAGGCGCTAAGACAGCCCTAGTCCTGAGGATGGGACTGGAATCTGAGCACCTGGAACCCATGAGAACCTTGCCCCATCCTAGTTCCACTCCCCAAAGAGAACCAGCCTGGCCTTCCTTCCACAGACATGCCTACAGACCCCCCAGAAACCTGGGACCTCTGTCAACACCTGACCCATCAGTGATGTTTTGGTCAAAGTACCAGGGATGGAGCCCAGGCCCAGGGGAGCCCAGGAAGAATGCGCCTGAACCGCCTAGGACGCACGAGGTCCAGGGTCTGAAATGGGGTCACAGGATTGCTCTGTGAGAAGCAACTGTCCTAAATGCAGCCAAAGGATAACCTCCAAATCTAAAACTTCAAATCCACTCTGCTTATGGGGAAATCAATGATAAGGAATAAACTGTTGTTAACGCAACACACACAAAGCTCAACCACTTTACGCCAAGTGAAAAGAACACAAGATGCAAAAAAGTAAACACTGCACGACTCCATTCATATAAAGTCCAGAAACAGGCAAAGCTCATCCATGTGACAGACATCCTTAGTGCTGCTGCCCTGGCTGAGGGGGCGCTGGGGGCAGGGTCCTGACAGGGAAGGGGCAGGGAGCGTTCCAGGGCAATAGTTACACGGAAGTAAACACGTCTGACGACAGATGTACTGAGCTGTGTACTTCAGGTAGATCCACTATGGAGATTCTATATCTACACAAAGTTCTTTTAAAGGAAAGCCAACACAATATGCCAACCGTGGCCCTGACTACTGAAGGTATGATCTGGGTCTGGACACAAGAGCTGCTCTGGCTGGGTGGCAGGGTGGCCTCTCCTGGCCAGGCCCAGGTTCAGGGCAGAAACACTCACTGAGCACCACCAGAAGTGGGGGGTCTCTCCTCTTTCAGGCACCCCCTCCCCGCAGAGCAGCGAGCTCACAGTAGGGCTCACCCAGACAGAGAGCGAGCGGTCCTTGCTGCCGACAGCACAGCAGCAGTACGGGCAACTGGGCTTCGCAGAGCTCCCGTTCTTCTGCTTCTTCTTGAAGATTTTTGGGTTGAATTTCTAAAACCAAGTAACAAGGGTTAATTAGTAATTAATCAAGCATCAAGCACGTACCCTACGCCAAATATGAGACATACCAGGATCCCAGCCTAGCAGGTGTCCCCCAGCCCCGGGCACCGGCACGCGTCATTGCGCTTTCACAGCTACCCAGCAGGCCTTGTGCTGAGAATGACACGTGTCCTAATCAAAGTCTGGTTCTGGTGACATTCATCACATTAAATAAAATATTAACTTCATATTCATCACGTCCACTTGCCAATAAAGCACATGGGTATGTATTCTATTTTGTATAACTAGTTTAAAATATTGAAACATTAAGTATTTAAAATGAAACAAGAACCTAACAACGTGTGCTGAATCTCAGAGGCCACCATCTCAGTCCAACACATGACCCAGGACGGGGGAGCACGGCACTGCCCAGGTTCTGAGGGTCCCACTTAGGGCGGCGCTGATGGCCGGCCAACCTGAGGCCAAGTGGACTCACCACGACAGTCACAGCTTTCCGGTGCCCGACAAAATCCATGTTGGTCTTCCAGCCCTCCCGTTCGATGATCTGGGCGGTGGGGCCGGAATTGTTCATGGCGTGGGCAGACACCAGGTAGTGCCCGTCAGGGGACCAGCTGAGCCGCAACACGTGGGTCGTCCCTCCACACTGCAAGAAACGTCTGTGCTCGAAAGGAGCCCAAGGCCAACTCTGTGACCAAAATTGGCCCCAGAAATCAAACTGAGCTCTGATGTACAAATTCACGATGGTGGAGCACACCCAAGCTGCTGGCTACAGGGCCAGCTTGACTCCAGTCTCTCTGGGTGAGCTGACAGCGGGGCCGTCAGGAGACCGGTAGGGGCGCCATTCTACCCTCCCCCACTGCACGGCGGCACAGGCTGAGGGGATGGCTGGACGGCCACCTCTTTCCACTGTCAACCCTATCTGGGCCAAATCTATCTGACCACAGACCCCTTCTCCTTCCTACCCAGCACTGGGGAACCCCACAGGAGGTTTGCAGACCACGTGTTGCTGCGGAGAAAGAGCACTGCTGACCCTCGGAAGCCTGGTCACAAGCCTCTCTCTACACTGCAGACAGTGACCACCAGGCCCCACCTGCTCTCTGAATCCTGTCTCCTCGCCCAAAGCCTGGTGACGCCACCAGCCAAGGAGAAGAGGTTTGTAAAGTCCATAGAAACCATAAATGGCACAAGAGAAAGGCACTGTTCCCCTGACCCAGGCAGAGGCAGGGCACCTCTTCACACCATGCCTCCTGCAAAGTGAGATGACATTGGCTAAAAGCCAGCCCCTGAAGGTCAAGGTCAGTCCAGGGCAGTCCGAAAGGCTTAGGGGTTAAGATCCAGGCTGCGCAGGCCTTGGGGAAGGCAGGACAGGGCAGGGCCCGAGCGCAGCATGGGGACACACCTGCCTCCACTGCCAGCCAGGTCCAAGCCAAGGCAGGACAGCCCCCCCAGAGGCTGAAGAGTGCTGCCAGCTCCTGCAGGATTCCAAACATTCCTGTCCTGCCCTTCCCCCGCCCCGCAGCCGCCCCAGGAGCCCAGTGGCTCTCCACAAAGCCTGCAGCCCATGTCCTCTCACACTAGGTGGCTGCCAAGGAGGGCAGAACTAAGTGAGGTAAGGACCAGGCTCATGGATCCAGTTCAGGAACTTCTGTGCGTTGGGGGACAGCTGAACATGTGATACCCACTTTTCTCCACAGCCAGCCCTGACCAGTGGGCAGGTGTCTATTCTTCCTGCAAAACTTCGTACTCAGGTCCCTTCCTCCAAGAAGCCCTCTCTGACGTGACCACCACCTACCCCCAGCCATTTCTGCCCACTCTGGATAACTCCATCTCAATCCACGTTCATTTCCTGTACTCAGGACAGCCGTACACACAGGAGGCACTCAAGAAATGTCCACTGAATAGTGGCGACCTTGAGCTCTGGTCCCACGTGAAATCAGAACTCAAATGAGGGAAGAGATGGTAAAATACTACACAAGCCAGTGCAGTCCAAGCTCCAGATGTTTTGCAAACTGGACTGTTAACGCCTTCCACAGGAGCCGGCTGGCCTGCAGAGCGAAGGTCAGCAATCACGGCCCAGCGCCCTCAGGAAGACACAAGAGCCTCCTCCACCCTCTACGTCCCCCACAACCCAAGGGGCAGTGTGCTGTAAACTCTTCAGCTTTAACACCTACAAGCCTTTTCACTACAAAGGTGGATGTTTAATAGCTTCTGAGAAGTGAATGATTTTCATCACCTGACTCTGGGCTCCCCGACCACGTCTGGACCCCAGGCAGCCCCTGCTCCGTGTGGGAGGCAGGGGGCGGGGGTGGGGGACCTGCCGGGCCTCTTACCTCATCGAAAGGCTTGGTGATGCTGGTCTCTAACTGCCAGTCCAGCGTCCTCCACACCTTCAGGCTGCGGTCGTCAGCTTGAGAGGCAATGTATTTACCAACAGGGTCCCAAGTCAGGCCCTTCACCAGGCCAGAATGGCCTCTCAGAGTAGCTAGGATTTCTGTGAGGACAAATAAGTGAGGTTGGAAAGGCATTACCAAGGGGAAAACAGTGACTCTGTCTAGAAACGGGCCACGGGTCGGCCGGCCAACAGAAGGGGCTTCAGGAGTTGCCCTGGCCAGCCCCACCCCTGGGCACAAGCAGAAGAGTCTGTTCTCACCCAAGAGGTGGGCACCACCCATTTCCCTCCAGCCAAGCTGACACGTATGGGTTGAGGCTGCACATGCCCTCAGAGGGGCAGGCAGCCAGGGCCAGAGCTGAAAGGCGCCGCGTCACCTTGCCGGCAGCCGCAGCCCTGCCCATGATTTCTTTTCCAGACAGGAGCCCGTGCCCATCCGAGCCCTCCCGATGTGACCCTCCCTGGGGGACCGGGCCTGCGCTGAGTGAGTCCTCTGCTCGTCATCACTGAGGACAAAGGGGAGGGAGCTTGGACCCCAGAGAGCTGTAAGCTGAATGACACCCCAGCCACGGTGGCTGGGCCGAGTCCCCAAACACGGTGGAAGCTGATGAAGAGAGCAAGTGACCGGGACCCGAGCCTATGAGAAGAACACGCTCCTGTCACCAGGCAGGGACTAGAAGCATCTCACTGGCTACAAACCGCAGTGCCATCCCAGGCTCTGCCATCGGTAGGGACTTCAAACACGTTAACAGAAAAACTGATCTGCAAAACTGGATCTATTAGCCTGCTCATGCTCGAGGGCATCACAGAGGAGACGGCTACTGGGCTGAGGCCAGAGCCCGGAGTGGGAGGGCGCACCCTCAAGGGCAGCTGGCTGGGCTCCCAGTGCCAGGGGTCCATCCGCACAGCCTGCAGCAGGGACACCCATGCCGGCACTTGGTTACTATTATTTTTCTTTAATGTAAACTTCTCTTTAAACCTTAAATGTGATTGATAAAGAAGACCTGAGTTACTGACAAGACAGGCTGGCTGCCACCAGCCGAGGAGACCCAGCCCACCCGTTCCAGACACCGCCGGGCAGCCCCACGGAAAGGCCGCCCGGGCACAGGTGCGGACCTGGGAACTTCACTGCGTTCCAGATGACCACGGTGTTGTCCACACTGCACGAGGCCAGCCAGGCGTCATGGGGGGACCACGCTACGTCCATCACATCTGGAAGACAATGGCCAATGGTGAGTCTCTTTCCTGGTGGTGGATATGGACACGGCGCAGCTCCACCCTGCCAGCTGGCCAGTCAGCAGCCCCCTGGCGTTCTCACACCTGAGGAGACTTGACCTGAGACCGTCATAACTAGACTTTTCCAAACCAACCTGAAGAACTTCCCCACTAAGGTTCTGCAATCAGTCCTAAGATCTGAAGCATCTAACGGCCCCACCCAACTCCCTTCTGACAAAGCACTGAGGGCCTGGCCAAGAGTGTGGCACTCGTGCCACTGCATGGCTGGGTCTGCAGCCCTTGGGCCGGCTGAGCCACCTTCTCCAACCCTAACCCGGCCTCATCAGAGCGCGGCGTGACAGCCAAGGTCTCCCTGGTTTCTCCAACCTCAGTGCCTGATGTGGCACCGGGAGTGCGGAGGGATGGCTGGTGAGGTGAACAAACAGAGAGAGCAGCCAGTCAGGAGCCATCTAGTCCTTTGCTCACAGGATGATTTAAATCTTCAGAGTCAGCTCGACAAGACGGCCCACGCGGGCAGCACCGTGATCTCCCGTGTGTGCGCCAGTGCTGAGCACGAGCCCGGGCCCCGCTGTCCTGCTCCGCGTTGCGTGGCTGAGGGCACTCGAGACCCGGAACAGACCTAACTCAGCAGTGGACTTGGACCAGGTTCCAGTTCCTCATGCCCATAAGCACACGTGCCCACGTCATTCTGCACACCCCGGGGCGTTTGTTTGAGATGGATGCCGCACCGTGGGAACCTGGGCGGAGCACCTGGGCATTTTCATGAGTCTGGATTCTTCACATTTCTACTAGCAGAATGTCCTTTTCAAAAGTCCCTTTTTAGCTTGAGGATTATGATTTTTTCCCCTTCTAACTTATTGAGTACATTTTTATGTTTGAAGTTCCACTTTAATTCGCAAAATGAAGACTGTGCACATTGGTGTGTCCGAAGCTGTCTTCAGGGACTCCTCTGTTCCTACCCCGTCTGTTGGGAGGTGATTTGTGCTGGCGGGTCTAACGAGAATGCAGTGTCTGCTAAAGGAGGCACAGGAACCTCTTCTGGGGCTCAGAGCGTGGGTGGGATTGGGGGGCAGCCGTGCAAACCACAGACCCCCCTGTACTTCCTGAGTCCTAGAGCAGAGACATGCTCACCTGAGACTCCAGAAAGGAGACCGGTTTTCTTAGCAATTTCCATGGACTATGGACAATACAGACCTTAGCTGCAAATTCCATCAGTTTACCTTCCTATGCTGTAGAAGGTTTATGTAGTAAAGTCAGTTTTTCTCCTTTGTTGTATTTTTAAAAATGATTTCTCTTATTGCTTGTTAACTTTGAAAAAATATTCCCTCTGCTGGAGGTCTAATAAATATTCAATTCCGTTTTCTCTTGCTTTATTTAGAACATTTCTTTAATACCTGGAATTTATCATGCTGTCTTTAGCTAAGGCTCTACATTACCTTCCTTTCACCCACGAACTGCTGAATGGCTGGTTACCCTGCCACGTGTGGGGAATGAATCTTGCCTTCTGTTATCGGTCATAGGTGCCGCCTTCACAACACACCAAGCTGTCAGGAGCACTGTAGTCTCCTTCAACGTTGTTAACTTTGTTTGAATGAGTTCTCCCACGTCCTGAGTCATCCTTCCAGACACCCTTTGGAGTCACTGCTGAGTTCTGCAGTAAATCCACACATGTGACATGACTTCCTCCCCAAACCCGTTTTGGAGCTTCTGTCTTCAGACCATACAACGCCCTTTCCTTCTTGCCACAGCTCTACACACACCTGAGACCCTCCCTGTCCTTGAAGATGTAAGTTTCTGGTCACTGTCATTCCCGTCATCTCTCCAACATCATTCTTGGTGATTCCAAGAGGATGATTTTTCTAACACCCTTAAAGTCCTCCACCTACTCCAATGACCTTGGTTTCTGGCCTCAGCCATAGTTCCCACAGTCATGCCCAGAGACCCTCCCTGACAGAGCACTGCGACCCCTCCCTGGTCTTACTGCCCCCCTCCCCGCCGCCACGTCCCCCGCTCACTCTCCGATGGGTCTTCCAGCCGCTATAGCCCTTCCGTCTCCTCAGCGGGCCTGGAGTCCATCCTCCCCTCAGCTCTTCTGCTGTCTTTCTTTGCAGGCGCCTGACAAGACCAGCTGGGTTCCGTCCAGCTCTCTCCCCCGGTCTTTCCTGAGCGCCCGCCAATTAGGCCTTTACCCGGCTTCACCAACAGGAACCACGCTTGCCAAGGCCACCGGCGGCTTCCATGCCATCCAGTCCAGCAGCCGATCCTCGGTGCTCACTCGACCGTGAGGCAACGTGGGGCACGCTGCTTGCTCTTGCCTCCTTCAAACGTTCTCTCCACCACCTTCACTGGCTCCCCGGCTCAGCCGCACCCCAGGCTCCTCCCCTGTGCTCCAGGCTCACCCCCCAACAGCCAGCCCGCAGGTCCACTCACCCTGCTGCCAGGCACTGCGGACCCAACAATGTCCACTCACCCCCACACCTCAAGTGAGGAACCTGCATCCCTCCCGCTGCTCAGGCCACAGTCTGGGAAGCCGTCCCACCTCCTCTGGGGCCTCACCTCACTTCCCACCCTAGGGAGTCTGTGTGACCACCTGCCCTGACTTCCACCATGACGACCCACGGCCCCCGACAGGCTCTCACCTAGATCACATCACTGGTCTCCCCAGTGCGGCCTCGGCCCCCCACCATATGGGCTCCATACTGCTGCCCAGGCCTCCACACTGCTCTGCCTCACTCAGACGAGAGCCCCTCCCGGCCCCCTCCCCTCTGCATTCCCCCCCCGCCCTGGTCCCAAGCCCACGTCTACACTCCATCTGCTGCCCCAGTTGCTCCCTCCACCTGGATAGCTCTCTGCAGGTCCACACGGTTGTCCCCTCATCGCCATCTGCTCAACCCCTGGACGCTACCTTCTCAGTAAGACCCTCCTTGGGAATCTGAGTAAAACTGCACTTATCTCTTTCTATCATTAGATATTCCAATTGGCTATGACTAGTGAAAGACAGATAATTAAACATCTTCTTATATGAAGCCAATTCAATGACTTATTTTTATTAGTCTGAAGTGCTTTTCAATGCTTTATAAGTCCTAAAAGCTTTATTCCTCATATCATCTCATTTTACTATTGTTTTCCAGTTTGTCAACCTACTTCTTTTTCTTTTCTCTCTTTTTTTGGCCGCGCCACATGGCTTGTGGGATCCTTGTTCTCTGACCAGGGATTCAACCTGGGCCCCGGCAGTGAGAGTGCCGAGTCCTAACCACTGGACCGCCAGGGAATTCCCTGTCTACCTTCTTCAGATTCTGCTTAACTGTACTGCAGAAATTCCAAAATAACAAATGCGGTGATAGCACCCATGTTTGTCTTTTCTCAGTATCAATGGGAACAAGGCTCAACTGTGAACTATAATATGTGCGCATGGTTTAAAAGACACAGGGCTCTATCATGGTAGGAAAACAGCTTTCTATGGCCATTAAAGAAAACTATTTTTATTAGCAACTGATGGTGCTACCAGGACCACTGCAAAAGGAGTGGCAGGTATCCCCACTGAAGGTGGGCATCCCTACCTGCCTGGTCGAGGAGAGCCCTGGGGTGGTGGGCCAGGAGGGAGGGCGAGGTTATGGCTCAGTCCAAGTCTCAGGTTAGGGGCCCCATGAAAGTCGTCACTCAGGCCCCACCCCACTTGGATAACCTCATGGATACCTTGTCCAAGTTCCAGAGAAGCCCAACTAGACTCCACTGTGAGCACCTGCCAGCAAGTTAGGGTAAGTTACAAATTTTTACTGTTATCAAAGATAACACAATGTTACACTATCAGCTTTCAAAGATGTGGACTCAATTTGTGGTCTCTAAGAGGTGGGTCTGTTCACCTTTAAAGTGTCATCTGCAGAGTGGGTGTTGAGCACAGACTGGACCATAGCTGATTCTCTCCTGCCCCATCTCCGCCCCCCCAGCCCCCGAGTGGCAGGCTCAATTCCAACCAGCTCGGGACACCCCCCAAACCCAGCACATCCTGCACTGAACTGGCATCCGGCCCCATAAACCCATGGTCGTATGGTCTCAGCAGAGGATACCGCTGGCTCCCCAGGCACCCAGCTAGGGGTCTCCCTCATGCCTCCCTTTGCTCAGCCCTTCAAAGTCCCCAGGTCAATCTCTTCCTCTCTCTCAATGATCACAGGCCTAGTTTGGGCCCTTGCAGTTTTCATCTGAACCCCTGAAACTGCCTTGTTTTCCGTAGGGCTGTCAGATGATCCCCCTCTCAGGCCTCCATGACAAAGGGCACCCTCATTAGCAGGAGCACAAGCCTTCCATGACCTGCCCTCACACACTTAGCCAGCCCCACCCCGCGCCGCTTGCTGCCGTGCAGTACACGTCCAGCGGGGTTACATGCTGCCACCTCACCACTGGCACCAAGCCTTTCTGGCTTCTGCTGGCCCCTGCCTGGCACACCCTCCCAGCTATTCCCGGCTAGACCGCAGGTTCTCTGAGGAAGACTGAATTGCACTGACTCTGGTATCCCTGGCATCTGACCAAGTGCTGTCAACTTCAGTCCAAATCTGAAAAATGAGTTTCTTTCCATACCAAGCCTATTTAAAACACTTTGCAAACACTCTCAAAGTCAAGTAAAAAGCTTTCCAGTGGGCCCCCGTGTGCGGGTTTCTGTGGAATAAAGAAAGTGCGCTTACGGACTTAGCGATCCACTGATGGAGGTAGTGACTCAGTTCCCAGGATAAACAGCGGAACGTGGGGAGTTCTACATTAAAGATATAAACATACAGCCCATGAGGGCAGGAGTGGGGACACTGACGCAGCTGGAGGCAGGCAGCGGGGAGGGGAGGGGTGGCCCAGACACAGGGCTGCTCTAAGGACCCACAGTCCACAGGGGCCGTGGAGGTGCCGCTGCTGCTCTCGGCCACCGCCGGGGCGCCCACCCCATGGGCAGCCCACTCACCGCCTGAGTGACTCCGCAGGATGGAGACACATCGCCACTGCTCCACGTTGGCAAGCTTGCCACTGGAGCCGAACACGGTGCTGGGGCCGATGTACCTGTGTGAGAGAGGAGTCAGAAGGGCAACCGGGGACTTCCGGGCAACGCAGAGACAAAGCAGACAGACAGCGGCTGGCGAGTGCCAAACGGGTGAACAATGGGGGCTGACTGGGCAAATTATGATCTGTTCACTGGATGGAACGCTACACGGCCTACACCAATCTTGGGAAAACGTCCGTGGGATAGAATTAAGTGAAGGCAACAGGTCCCAGAATGTCATATACAACACGATACCATACATCACCTATGCTGGAAAATGGACCAGAAAGACACACGTGAAAAATACAAAAATATTAACTGTGGCTTCCTTTAGATGGTGGGATTATGATTTTTTTCTCTTCAATTTTCCAAACTGTATACTAAATACGTTATTTATGTTGGCTAAAGCAGCAGAAGCAACACTATTTTTCAAGCCCTCCTGTAAGGACTTGAACGCCTCTGCCTGAATACTGGGGCAGGGAAAGCACTGGAACTGGGGTGCTCGCTCCTGGGCCTTGAGCAGTCATGGAGCCCTGCAGACATGGCACCAACACCTCGGACCCCCAGAGGCTCTGTTAACACCCTTAGCTCCTGCAGAATTCTTTCAAACCTACAGGAAGGGCTCGCGGAGGCAGCTGGCTGGGCTGAAGGAGACAGTGCGCCTCTGCTCGCCAAGCCACAGCCTTGGGGACACTCTGGCTGAGCAGGAGGGTGGGGTCTGGTCCCCAGCCTGGCTGGCCCCAAAGGCCCAGGACCCACCCTAGGAGACTCCAGGAGATGGTCAGTTCATTGTGGGTGCAGAGCAGGGGCTTTCGGGGAAGGTGGGGCTCCTGGGAGCCCCAGGTAAAGCTGACAGAAAACGAGGTGAATGGCAAGAGGGCACGCTCTAGATCCCCCACCCCAGATCCCATCAGAGCACCTTGTGTGTTAGGAAATTTCACTTGAAGGACAAAACAAATGAAGCCATCAATGTCAGCCCTCGAAGGGACGAGCCCTTCTTTTTCAGGTGAAACCCTGCAGCCCTGTGAGGAGTGCTGAGCAGGTCCACAGGCAGGTAGGTGGCCACCCACTGCCCTGGTCAGGCCCCGGCTGCCCCTGCCTACATGTGCTTCCTGGTACTCATCGAGTCAGAGCTCTGGAGACCTCAGGGCCAGGGTGGGGAAAGCGACTGTGATAAAGACCAGCAAAGAAGCTTCTAAAAATAAAATGTGAAGTAAAGAAAATGATGCTTACGTAGCCCGCTTCCACACCATAATCAGTTTGTCATCTCCCCCAGAAGCTAAATACATCCCACTGTTTGACCACCGCACACAGTTCACACATGCTGGGAAGAAAAAAAAAATAGGGTGATGAAAATCCAGTCGCCACGCTCATTTGCTTTGTGCAGTTTGGCAAGATGCAGAGGGTTTACAAAATCTAATCTATCTGATCTACTCAAGGTACCTACTGTGTGAGAGCCCCAGAAGAAAAATTCAGTTCACGCACCAACCTACTTGTGCTGTAAGAACAAATACCAGAGCAAAGTCTGGAGGGGAAATGCTACGTCATCTGAGAAGCATTAGTGCTTAATCAAACAGTCAATAGGAGAAGGCTTCTTTCCATGAAAACTGGTAAGTAACTAAATCTCAGGGCTGTCGAATGATGAGATGTATTTCTGAGTAGGGATAATTCTCAAAATGAGGGCATGTACTAAAAAGGCCAAGATGCCTTTCCCAGAACTTTCAGGGGAGCAGCTTGGTAGAGCATAAAACTTTGACTTCAAGCCACCTACCAGCTCTTTTTCCAAACTTGTCAACACTGCAGGTAGACTGGTCCTGCACTTATAAACTAAGGCCAGGAGAAATCCCTGTTGGCCCTGATGGGTCAAGAGCCTCTGGAGCCCCACAGCAGAAGGGACATTATCCAAGATGTGGTCCACACGTGGCCTGCGGGCACCTTGTGTTCTGGGGTGGAGGACGCCAAGGGGTGTGTCGGGAGAGCAGGAACACATAGCACACAGGGAGGGGGCATAACTGATAGTGGAGCATCTCAGTGGGCAGCTAGGTTGGAAACCAGAGCCTGATGCTCAAGGGCAGGAAACTAAGGCACTACAGCAGGAAAGGAAACTACAACACTGTCCAGTGGCCACAAGGGCCTGGCAAAGGGCCCCAAGTGACACGGCAGCCATCTGAGACATTTGGTGAGCTGTCTTTTGTGCACCCTTCCCCGGAACCCTACTGCTTCCAGGTCGCTGGCCCCAAAGCCCCATGGAATCAGGCAGTAACGACTCATGAGCAGGAAATCACCAGAGGTACCTGCAGACTGTCCAAAGATGGTTCTGTGGGCAGGCCGAGTCTTCTGCTGAATAACTCACCCAGGTGTGCAGCCAACATCTGTGCCTTCAGACAGCAGGCCGAGGGGAGCTACCGCCGCACGGGCCTTATCTCTCTAATTACAAACACACGTGCTAACCTTGGGCACTGTGCCAACACGCAAAGCCTGCAAAGGGCCACCCTGTAATACCTAAGTGATTGTCCATCTGGCAAAGCATCTTGGGGACATTTTCATCCTTCTCGTCATCCTCCTGGAGGACTGGAGACATATTCCAGATTACAACCTTCCCAGAATCCTGTCCTGGAAAGAAGGAGCAGAAACAACTCAATGTGTCAGGAGTGGCAATAGGAGCCTGTGACCCGCCCTCACCTAGCTGTCAGAAGTCAGGGCTGATAGATCAGCAGGATCTGAGTTACTATTATGTGTCACAGGGAAGGTGAACAAAAACAAGTGCCGCTGGGGACTGGAGGCAGTGGGCTCAGTAGGAGGCTGAGGCCAGCCTGGGTCTGCACTGAACTCTGGCCTGGTCTCTAACACAGGTCCACCAGGGGCCCCTAGGAGGTCCTCGTGCCCACCCAGAACCCAGACCCCTCATATGGAACCCAAAGAAGCTGTGCACAGGCACCCCCGCAACCTCCCCTCCCCTCTAGGTGCTGCTTGGGGTCCACTGCTGTTCCCACAGCTGACTGGACACTTTTGAGAACCAAGCCTGAAATGTGCCCTCAACACAGGGAAAGGATCGTTACCACCTTACCTGCCCTTTGCCATCACCTACAGATGGGAGGTCAACTAAAAGAGGGCATTTGAGGTTCCTGTGGTCATAAGCAGAAGTAGTACTCTGCTAAAAATATACATCTATGCATTTTAGTAATGTTTTCCATTACTGATAACTAAAAAAGGGCAACCTCTCACTAACTTTCTGTTACAGAAGGCAAAAACTAGTAAGTGCCTAGAAATGGACATGTCAGAATTACCATAAAGCACACTTGAAATGGCCTCTTGGCCAGTAGGTAAAAATATTTCCTCAACAGCTCCCAAGACCTCACTGTGCCAAGTCGGGCGGGAAGGTGCGCCCCCTCTCGTGGACAAGGACAAAACTCCGGCCCCCCAGCTAAGTCCAGAGCTCCTGAGTGACACAGTTGAATTCTTTTGAGCCCAGAAAAATAAGCTTCATGACTACATGACTAACTTCATAATTTAGCCACCTCCTCCCTTTTTCAAGGTGAGCAAATGCTACCAGAGACCTTGCCTCTGGGGCTGGGGCTTTGTCCACAGGACCACCGGCCACTCCCCATGCTCAGTAAGGTGGGGATGCAGACTGATTGTAATATGAACCTAGTCAGCAGGAATCTGCTGCCAAAGTAGTTACAGAGAGTATGCCAGAGCCACAAAGGGCTTAGATGTGACCTAGCACATCCATGCTGATGAGCAGCAGGCCCTCTCCCTCCTCCCAGCTCCTGGGCATCAGGAGACATGGGGTGAGGCGCAGGGCTGTGAGCGCTCCCTCCACTACCTGTGAACATACCTTGTCCTCCAGTTGCGAACTTGGTCCCGTCAGGGTGAATATCAACTGAAAAAATTGGCTTGCCTGGAAACAAAGAAAAAAAACACATGACATCTCTCTTGGCTTTTATTCATTGGAAAATAGCAGCAAGCTCAAACATTTAAAATATTGGTTATTCATGTAACGCCCCTAATCACTGCTCCTAGGGGAAAAAACAGGCTACCAATAAATCACCTGTGAGTTAAAAGACTTTCCAAGGGACATCGAATAGCTTAAAGTCTGAAAGTGGGACAAAGCATCCTGTCACTGCGGGACTGAGCCCGCAGACCCCGGCACTTACACTGAGGTCCACTGGACGAAAGCCCACCACCTGCCAGGTGTACATATTTGGAAAGACCACGAGCTACTGGGGACAAGAGCCCTGAGTCACAGGGGCTGCACCTCAGCCATCTCCCCACCCAGGGATTTGTACTTGGCTGCAGCTGGGACACAGGTAGCCTGGCTCTTCTGCCTGGCCATCTGACAGCTGCGCAGGACCAGTGGCTGCAATGCATAGGCACCGCCTCCCTTGTCGTGACCCTGCTCCCAAAAGCCCCCCCACCCCGTGTGTTCTTGCTGCATTGACGTCCATGGAGAGTCGCCTTCTCAATGTCTCCTCCAGCTGAGCCTCCAGGGATGGCCCCATGGTGTGGTCAATCAGACAGTCAGTCCCTGCGGGGGAAGGACTGTGGTACAACACGGGCCCAGTCCCCCACCAGGGGCCCATGAAGCTGGATAGCCAGCTGGGCAGACCTGGCTGGCAAAAGCGCCACAGCAGACTATGCCTGTGCCCAGTGGGTGTTTGTCCAGCTCCCTGGCCTCCTTCAGCTTCTGGCCTGGGCCTTGGGAAGGTGGCTCAGAAATATTTGCTCAGGGACAAATGAGACACTTGACAACGAACTGGACATCAGTGGTCATTGATACAAAGGGCTGTTGCCAAGGGGTCTCTTAGTTGAGGATGCTTTCTCTGTCACCCAAGAGGTGGTGGCATGGACACTAGCATGAGGGTCACGAGCTCTGGAATCACGTGGCAGCAAGTGCGGGTTGGGCAGGGCCAGCGGTGGCTGCTTGAGAGCTGAAAGTCCTGCCAGGGCTCCCATGAGAGCACGGAAGATCAAGTGCTGGCACCAAAAGGCCAGCGTGGCCCCAGGCGGCACCCAGCTCACCCCACCTTCTTCTGGAGGGCCCACCCCCACTGTCAAGCTGAGAGTGAGCTTCCACAAGACCAGGGAAGTGCCTCCTCCCTCTATTGGTCATTATGCGGTCCTGGGGGAAGCAGCGGTGCAGGGCTATCAGCAAGCAGAGGCGCGAAATGCAAACGCCCTACTGCGTCTCCAGTAGCAGGGCAGTCACTTCAACAGCAAAGCCTCTACAACAGGCCCCGGTCCCTGAGCCAGAGCTCTACAGTGACAGGTCAAGTTCAGCCCAGCAGCTGCCGACCAGTCTTGAGCACACGCAGTGTGTTCAAAGCCATCCCCCGCACACAGGAAACTCAGTCCCAGGCCACTGTGAGCACTTGTTCCCGGGGTACGTGGGACGAGCCCCGACACAGCCGCACTCTCTCCAGCGCAGAGCAGCCGACCCGCCAGAGCTCTTCCTCTGCAGGCCAGACCCTAACAGTTCCCCCTTAACCTTCAAGAAAAGAGCC
This sequence comes from Aethalodelphis obliquidens, assembly GCF_003676395.1. Taxonomy (NCBI): domain Eukaryota; kingdom Metazoa; phylum Chordata; class Mammalia; order Artiodactyla; family Delphinidae; genus Aethalodelphis; species Aethalodelphis obliquidens. The sequence goes on from NW_020838007.1 coordinate 2,044,865, forward strand.
CAGAAACCATCCCCTGGGGGGCCCAGGAAGGCAGGTGCAGAGAGCACGGCGGAGAGGACCTGAAGGGCGCACACTCAGGCAGGCGGGGACACCTGCGCCCTCCTAGGCCAAGTGGCTGCCACCAATGACACCAGAGTCCCACATGTGCTGCTGGGAACGTGCCACCCTTTCCCCACAGGCTGAGTGGCTGGAGGGAAGCCGTTGTGAAGGTGGTTTCCTGCCACCTGCGCTGTGAGAAAGAGAAAGGACGAGTGGGGCCATGGGCCCAGCCACCCAGCGCCGAGACCTGGTGGGGCCCTGCTGGACGCCAGGGGACAGGGAGCAGCTGGCACCGCTAAGGCCTCGTGAAACTCAGAAGAGCAGGTGTCTCCAGGGGCAGGGGCTGCGACCCGGCCGTGCCTTCCTCCAGGGCCAGGGCCACGCGGGGGTCCGTCCGAGGGGCGCTGCCTTTCCAGGGCCAGCCCCACTGCTCCCCGGCCCCCCACTGCTCCCGGGCTTTTCTCAAACCAGCAGGCAGCATGGCCCGGGGCCTTCCCTCACTCATTTCACCACAAGGGGGAAACGGAGGCATGCAGAGAGGTCTGGAAAGTTGCCCAAGGCCACACAGCTGCCTGGTAGAGGCCAGGTATCTGGCCCCAAAGCCCAAGGAGTAAACTACCTGCCTGGGGGACACCCATCCCCGCAAAGCCCAGAGGGGAGAAATGAGGGCTAGTGAGCCAGAGGGAAGGCGGGCGAGAGTGTAAGCGTGAGCGTGCAGGACCGGGCCTGCTGCTCCGAGCATCGCCCTGGACTCCTCGGCTCTTTGAGCCTGTGTGCACCCCGCCCCCTGAATTTGGGCTGGCCCTGGACGCCTTTAACTAACAGAATGTGTGGCGGGCTTGCAAGGAAGCTTCATTCAACATCTGCCCTCTGGAGAGAGCCTGCTGCCATGTAAGAAGTCCAACTCCGCTGAGACCATCCTGCTGAGACGAGGCCCCAGCTGGCCACACGGAGTGAGAAGTGGGCCTCAAGGCCAGGCCCCGGGGCCCCTGGTGAGCTGTTCCAGCCCCGGGCTGCTCAAGCTGCCCCAGTAGAGCCCGTGAGGAGCTGGGATGAGCTGGCCCCACCGAGCCCTGCCAAGAGCAGCATCACAAACGATAATAAAGCCGTTGTTTTAAGCCAGCAAGTTTGGGGGTGGTTTGTTATACACGAGATAACCCAAGATGCCAGTTCATTCACTGTTCTGCTTAAGCCAACCCAATCTGACCATTTATCATCTTAACCAAGAAAGTTCCAGCTCAGCCAGCATCAGTCTTAAGTGGCCACCAGTGAGGAGCATCCACCAGCCCCCGGGGTGCTGGTTAGCTCCTGAAGTCTGTATTCCCTCCTGGAGCGCAGCATCAAAGTCACTTGCCTACAAGTCACGGGCCAGCCTGACCCCCCAAGAACATACAGAGCCCAAGGGCTCCACTGCACAGGTACCAATCACAGCCCATCCTAGGAGCTGACACTGGGCTAAGCAGACAGAAAGTAAAGATACAGAAGCCTGGTCCTGCCCAGGGAGCGCCAAAACGTAGACAACATGAACCTCACAGCTAAGTCCAGTGACAGAGGTCTGCACGGGTGGGGAGCCACCTAACTCATCCTGGGGTCTTCCTGCAGAAATCACAACTGCCCCAAGTCCCCAAGGTTGAGAAGTCAGTGAAAGAGTGGGTGAGGGGACCCCCAAGACGAGGGGATGTGGCATGGAATCAAGAATGGGTCCGACCTGCCACTGTGCAGTGCAGCATGGGCAGAGTGGGGAGGGAGCCAGACAGACAGGCAGGGTGCCACCAAGGAGTGCAGACCTTCCCAACTGCCACTCTGGGGCAAGGGCATTAGCTGTTCAGATGGAGAGGGAATTGCTAAGCTGGAGGGCAGTGGGATGCCAGAAATGGGGGTTGGGAACAGGCCTGGGCTTGGGCAGTAAGCGCCCATGGGTTGGATCCTCAGTCCTGCTGCTCACCAGCTCCACAGCCTCGAGTAAGTTACTTAATCTTCCTCTGCAGTTTCCTAATCTACAAAATGGGGAGGCCACAGTCACCCTGACCAGCACCTTGCAAGACGCATTAAGATGCCGAGTCACATGCTTCTGAGGCCTAAGTCTCACGTCTGTTTCTGAGATCAGGGTGCACCCCAGTGAGGGGCGTGGCTGGCATAACTGTCTCCTCTTGCAGTGATGCGCCCCGGGGACACACAAAAGTGGACCTAGAGGAGGCCACCGGCATGGTGCTGGCTGTCCACCCGCTAAGGCAGTGGACCTTCCAGCCCCAAGGAGAGCAGTGGCTCACATGTCCTCCTTTTTCTAAAGGGCTCTTGGCGGTGGAGCTGAGGGAAGGGATGTTGTGGCTGGACTAGTTCGAGAACTTTCCATGTGGCCCAGCACAAGGACAAAGATGAGCTCCCAACCCCCTCCAGTGTTCAGCTCCTCTTTGTACAGAGACAGAGACAAAAGTTAAATTAACACACTCCCTGGACCCTTAGAGCTGTCAGCACCCAGCACTCTCTCCCCTGACACCCACCAACCCATTCTCCTCAGCTCTGCTTCCAGGTCGCCCCTCCTTGACACCTTTGGGGACCCCTCCTCAGCGCACACAGAGCACCCCGCTTCCACACTCTCCTGTCTGTGTGTGCTGATCTGAGGACTGCAGTACAGATGCTCGTCATCGGGCAGAAAAGAGTGAGTTACAGAAGCTGGGTTTTAGCCAGGGCGCTCAGATAGAATCCTCCTTCCTGGCTTCAGGGAGCTTCCCAGAGGAGCGGAGTGCTGGCGGGGAGAAGTGGGAGGAAGCACGGAGGGCAGACAGGCCAGCTGCCTGCTATGCAGCCAGAGGGCCTCTGGCCTTTACACTCTGACGGCTCACGGGGCAGAACTGACTGGAAGTCCCTTAGTGCATCGTGCTCGCGAGGAGTTTGGGGAGGGCGAGGCCTCCATTCACTGTGTGCTGTGCCCATATGACCCAATAATACTTGGTTCTAACAAATTTTGGTAAATTTGTAATTAGACGTGAAACATGGGAAAATGTTTGAAACATTTATTAAGTGAAAAAGAAGTTACAAAACAATATTAAAATATAAGGTGGGTGCAAAAGACATGATCTTATGTGTAAAAAACCCTAAAGATTCCACAAAATAAACAAATTTAGTAGAGCTGAAGGATACAAAATCAACAAACATCAGCTGCATTTCTACACATTAACAGTGAAAATCCAAAAGAAACAAAACAATTCTATTTAAAATAGAATCGAAAAGAAAAAAATACTTAGAAGTAAACTTAACAAAGGTCAAAGACTTGTACGTGAAAACTAGAAAACAGTGCCGAGACAACCAACAGAAACACAAATAAATGGAAAAACAGCCCATCTTCATGAATCGAAGACTTAATATTGTTAAGATGTCAGTAACATCCAAAGCTGTACGGATTTAATGCAATCCCTGTCAGAACTGCAATGACTTTTTTTGGGGGGGGGGGCAAAAACAGAAAACCCATCCTAAAATTCATATAGAATCTCAAGGGACTCCAAATAGCCAAACAAATTCTGAAAAAGAACAAAGTGGGAGGTCTTACACTTGGCTGATTTCAAAATTTACTACGGGGCTTCCCTGATGGTGCAGTGGTTGAGCGTCCGCCTGCCGATGCAGGGGACACGGGTTCGTGCCCGGGTCCAGGAAGATCCCACATGCTGCGGAGCGGCTGGGCCCGTGAGCCATGGCCGCTGAGCCTGCGCGTCCGGAGCCTGTGCTCCGCCAACGGGAGAGGCCACAACAGTGAGAGGCCTGTGTACCGCAAAAAAAAAAAAAAAAAAAAATTTACTACGAAGTTATAGTAATCAAAAGAGTGTGTTACTGGCATGAAGACACACAGACCAATGAAATAGAATACAGATTTTCAAAAAGGCTGCCAAGGCCATTCAATACAGCAAAGGACAGTCTCTTCAACAAGTGGTTCAAGGAAAACTGAATATCCACATGCAGAAGAATAAGCCTGGACCCTTACCTAACGCCATCTACAAAAATTAACTCAAAATGGATCAAAGACCCAAAGGTTGAACCTAACACTATAAAAATTCTTAGAACAAAACAGGGAAAAAGCTTCATAACATTGGATTTGGCAATGATTTTTTTAGATATGATAGCAAAGGCACAGGCATTAAGAGAAAAAATAGACAAACTGGATTTCTTGAAAACTTTTGCCCATCAAAGGATACTATCAACAGGATAAAAAGGCAACCCACAGAAAATACTGGCAAATTACATATCAGATAAGGAATTAATGTCCAGAATATATAAAGAACTCCTAAAACTCAATACAAAAAAAACAAAAAAAGAAAAGTAAAGTAAAAATAACAAGTGCTGGTGGGGATGTGGAGAAATTGGAACTCTGTACTCTGCTGGTGGGAATGAAAAATGGTGCAGCTGCTGTGGAAACCAGTATGGCAGTTCCTCAAAAAATTAAAAATAGAATTACCTGTGATCCAGCAATTCCACTTCTGGGTTTACACCCAAAGGAATTGAAAGCAGGGTCTTGAAGAGATATTTGTACACCCACATTCATAGCAGCTTTATTCACAACATCTAAGAGGTGGAAGTAACCTCATGTCCATCAATGGATGATGGATAAATAAAATGTGGTACGTCCACACAATGGAATATTATTCAGCAATAAAAAGGAAAAATTCTGACACAAGCTACAACATGGATGAACCGTGAAGACATTATGTTAATTTGCATAAGCCAGTCACAGAAGCACAAATACTGTATGATTCCACTTATATGAAGTCCCTAGAGGAGTCAAATTCATAGAGACAGGAAGTAGATGGTGGTGCCAGGGGCTGGGGGAGGGGGAACTGGGGAGTTACTGCTTAATGGGGACAGAGTTTCAGTTTTGCATGATGAACAGGTGTGGAGATTGGCTGCACAACAATGTGAACATACAGAACACTACTGAATTATACACTTAAAAGATGGTTAAGATGGTAAATTTTATGTTATGGTTTACTTTGTCACAACTTAAAAAAATGCTAACCAAAACCAAAGCAAACCACATAAATATGTATACAAGCTGGAGGGGCGTGGGAGGGAGGTGGGTATGGTTGTAAAGGTGTTCGAACCATTTGGTCTTGACTGCTGTGGATACATGAACCCTCACAGGTGCAAAGCTGTGTGGGACTCAGCAGCCACCCCACACAGATGAACGCTACAAGTAAGAGTGGGCTCTGAGTGAGGCAGGTGGGGTCTGTCAACATCATTGTGACATCAGACTGCAGCTTTGCAAAACGTCACCCCTGGGAGAAACTGGGCAAAGTGTACAGAGGATCTCAGCTGCGTGGGAATCTACAACCACCCCAATAAGGAATAAATGTGCATATGTACACATGAAGCCTGTTTTCTAAAAACTGCATATATGTCTGTGTCTGATAAAGGTAAA
>NW_020838007.1:2050320-2088281 GCF_003676395.1 Aethalodelphis obliquidens
CCCCCCGCTCTACCCACCCTCTGGCAGAGCTAAAGGCCTCCCTCTGCGGGTGCAACCACTGCTGCCGTCAGTTAGGCCCTGCTGGCTAAGGGCCACCTCCTGCCCCTGCCTGGTGCCACAGGGCCCTGGTTGTTTACACACACACCACAGGTACCATCCAGGAGGCACTCCTGCCGCAGAGCAGTCCCCACAGATGGCGTCATGCCCCCATTTAAAGGTGAGGACACCAAGGTCCAGAAAGGCCCAGTCACTAGCCTGGAGTCAGGCTGGGCAAGGTGCAGAGCCCAAGCTGGAGCCACACCAGAGCTGGCACCTGGCCCTTACCGAGCTGCCCAATGTGCACCCAACACAGAGCGTGGACCCTCCCGGCCCAGAAGCCACCACATCTCCTGCCTCAGAACCCACACCAAAAAGACCCCCAAGTCTCAAAAGGCAATGACTGTGCCCATGGTTGGGGCATCCTAGTCCGGGTGGAGTGGGGCCAGGGGTGTGAGGTCTCCGAGCTGCTCCCATGGGAGTGGGGAGTTGGGGAAAGGGGGAAAAACATGGCCAATCTCCCAACCCTGGGCCTTTCTTGCTCCTGGTAAGAGGCAGGACGGGGCAAGGGGAGCAGCTCCTGGGGAAGAGGGGTTAGAACTGCGGCTGTAGCTGAGGCAAGAGGCTTGGGGAGATGAAAGACCTGCACGCGGCGTCCTCTTGGGGGCCGCCACCATCCTTTAGGGGAAAATTTAGTGCGTGCAGCCAAGGACATCGGCTGCCCCATCAGCGTGAAGAGCACCAGTGCTCACACCTTCCTTTAGTCCTAATAGGACCCGGGGTGGGGTTTGGGTGCCAGAGGAGTGGACCCAGAGCCGAGCGCCCACTGGCCCCGGCCTCCCAGCCCAGCTAGCACCCTCCAGGGACAATTCCCAACCAGCCTCGCCGAAAGATGCCTCTGCCTGGGCGGCGAGGGGTCTGTGCCTGGTCCCAGCGCCCACGTTCACATCACCTCTGTTCTCAAGTCAGGTAGAAAGTACTTACTGAGTTGGTCGAGGGCTGAGGGTGGCATAATTACTGTGGAAAGAACATTTAGGAGATATTAAGAAATGAAAAATTAAAACAATAGAACAAAAGTCAAAGTGCACTTCCTGTTATAGCTTAATGAAAGTATTAAACAATACCTGTGAGGCAGCCGGAATTTCATGATTGTTCACAACAAGTTTTACTAGCTATAATTTATTTGGTGAAACCAAATGGCTATCAGCCATAAATCTAATCATAATTAGGACCCCTCCCCGCACCCCTTAGCCAGGACACCTTGACGACATCTTGACGGTAACTAGCCTCCGTCACACATGCAAAATGAGAGCTGCCAAGGACTATGAGCACTGCAGGCCTAGGGCAGGAAAGGTTACGATTCAAAATAAAAACAGCACATACTCTTCCCTCCTTTCTCCACATCTGACCTGTCATTAGGCCCCGCGAGCATGGACACGGAGAAGCAGCGGTACTGCGTGGAGAAGCGGTTCTGGAAGACCCGGGGAATCGGGTGGTCAAACATGTTGAAGGAGAACTGAAAGGAGGGAAGAGATGCTGCAGTTAACACAGAACGAAGGCACGTTTCTTCTGTCAACAGCTAGAGTGGGTCAGGGTGTCAACGCTCAAGAGCAAGACAAACCTGCGCCCAGTGAGCACCTCCTGGGAGCAGGACGCACCTCACAGCGGCTTCTGCCAGCTGGCGCGTCCAGTCTGTCCCGGCAACCTCTTCCCCACCATATTCAGACAGTGCATCTTACTAAAGTATAAAACTGCCCCCAGCAAGCCTGTCCTTCACCTCTTTCACCCCCCGCCCCCCATCCCCCAGGTCTCCCGTCCCCCAGGTCTCCTATGATGGCCACGACCCTGCCGGGCTGCTCCCTTGGCCTGGACCACTTTTCCTCTCCTCACTCCGTTTAGGAGTGCCACTATCTGCCAGGTTCTGGTCTCCAAGCACCAAGTAAACATCACCAACAAAAGAGCTACAACCTCTGCCCCCCGGCAGAGCTGACATTCAAGACAAGGGAAACAAGAACAGAAAACCATCTGTGTGTCAGTATTCTGAGCACAAGAGAGCTCTTGGGAACGCTGTTTTAAGTGGGTGGTCAGGAAGCACTTCTCTGCAGAGACCTGAAGCCAGGAGAGGGAGCAGGCAGAAAACAGGGAACAGTGATAAGAGCAGGTGCACAGGTCTGCACCCCTCCCCCTGGCTTCCAGGACCACCCTTTCCTTGCTCTGGGAACCTTCCCTGCTCTGCCCAGGGCCAGGGCTAGCACCCCTCCAAAGTGCTCTCACGTGGCACCACACCACAGCACTCCCTCCATGCCTTTCATAAGTAAAGCCTAGACATGGTCCTATCACAAAAGTAAGATCCCAGCTCTTACGTTGTAGGTTATGATGAGGCTCAGAACACATGCTGCCAACAATCTAGGGTCTTCCCAAAGCACTGCAACTACTGTGATGTGTCAAAAAGAAAGGATATAAAATTGCACAATAGTATACCCAAAAGAATTGGAAGTAGGGTCTTGAAGGTATATTTGTACACCCAGGTTCACAGCAGCGCTCTTCACAATAGTCAAGAGTTGGAAACTACCCAAATGCCCATCACCAAATGAGTGAATAAAGAAAATGTCCATCCATACAATGAAATATTGTTCAGCCCTAAAAAGGAAGGAAATTCCAACACATGCTACAACGGTGATGAACTCAGTGGAATAATAACTCAGGACATAATGCTCAGTGAAATAAGACAGACACAGAAGAACAAACACTGTAGGATTCCACTTATATGAGGTACTTAGAGTAACTAGTCAAGTTCAGAGACAAAAAGTATGGTGGTTGCCAGGGGCTAGGGGGAGGGGGAATTGTTTAATGGGAAGAGAGTTTCAGTTTTTCAAGACCAAAAAGTTCTGGACATCCATTACACAACAACGTGAATATACTTAACACCACTAAACTGTACACTTATAAATGGTAAATTTATGATACATGTTTTTTTTACAAGCTAAAAAACTTTTAAACAGACGAGTATTTCCTGACTTGATTCTAACTGTACACTAAGTAGAGGAAAAATCAGGTACTGATGAGACAGTTTACTAGCAATTCCAAAATCAGCAAGCTGAGCCAGCTGTCTTCCACAGATGCAGATGCAGCTCCTGCTTAAACTCTCCAATGGTTCTCCACTCCCTGGAGCGCCAGCAAAGTAGTTTTCACACCCGTGCCTCTCCTTTTAACCAGAATTCTGTTCGACAAAATCTTGGCCAGAAGCATCGTTCTGGACGAAAAGAAGGGAGAGGAGTGGGGGCCTCCTCACTACATCCCCCCCCCATCTAAGCCCTGTCTTCTCTTTGCAACACGAAAGAGGGAAATGGACACAAAGTACTTAACACCGGGTGCCAACCTGCCCCGCATCCACCCACGGACCTAACCTCCCGCCCCGGTCCCACTTCCCTCTACAGCCCCGGCGCCAGCACACTGCCCGGCACACGGCTGGTGTTCAGCTGTTAGGTAGCTAACCCTGAGGAGAGAGAGGGGACCCGACACCGACACACTAAGGATAACCTCGCATGCGATAAACCCGTGACACCGGCAGCGCCCGGCGCGGTGCTGACACAGCTCTGCAGGCATACCCGGCTTCAAGTCCCCACTGCCCGCGTTTGTGGCCTACACTACGCGCCTCCCTAAACCTCGTGGTTCTCGCGCCGACGCGGCGGCCACCTCCCTCCCTCCGGGGGCGCCGCCGGGGCCCAAAGGATGAGGGGTTTCGGGGCCGCGGTGCCCAGGGCGGCGGTGCAGGGCCGCAGGCCGGCAGGACCGAGCTCGCGGGACTGGCCCATGAGCTCTCCCCTTCCCGCTACAACCCCCCAGCCGATCCGGGGCTTGTTCGCGGGAAGCCATCTAGGGTCTACACAAGCAAGACTGCGTTCAGTCCCGAGCGGCGGCGGGCTCAGGCCGGTGACTCGGCACCTCCGCGGCCGCCACGTCCGTCCGCCCGGCCCCGACCCCGGCCCCGGCCCGCCCTGCCCGCCCTGCCCGCCCGGCCGCTCACCATGGTGGACGCCTCCGCCTCGCAGATGCGCTTCGTCAGGGAACGTTACGGTGGGAGCCGCCACCGCCTCCTCACAGCAGCCGCCGCCGCCGCCGCCTCGCGCGGACGCCCGAGCCCACCGGAAGTCCGGTCCTGCACTTCCGGGGGGAGCGCGAGCGCAGGCCGCTGCGAAAGCAAGCCAGGCAAAGGCGCGAGGGTCCAAAATTCCCGGAGAGTAAGCGCTCAGATACCCCTTCCTAACGTATGCACTCTAGAGCACCTTACGTGATTACTTTAAATTACAGTTTGATAGTGTCCCCCTCCTGACGAATTTGGTGCGGCCCACTCCCCTTACTGCCTACACTACCCAGAAGGCACGCAGACCTTCCGGCCTCTGCTGCGGCCATCGAGGACTCGGGCGGAAGTAAGCCACACTTCCTCTCTCGAACTAGGTCGAGAGCCCATTGAAATCCTAAACTGACGCCCTTGTCTGACGTATACATGAATTCAATTTGTGGCGAGAAGGTTTCTTTTCCCTACAGGTCCCAGTTGGGGGGAGTATTCTTCTCTTCCCAAAGTAAAGATGTCCGCCGAGCGTAGGTTGTCTGAGTAAACGGAGTCAGAGTTGAATTGCGCAACCGCGAGTGCGTCCGGCCCGTGGATGACGCTTCTTTGAGGGCGGGCTGGACTATTCCAGCCGTAAATGGCGGAGCGCTAGTGCCCGCCCCCAGCGTGGACCGATCAGAAAGGAGGAAAGGCTGGGAACGGAGTCCCTGTTGGTTGGCCCCCGGGCCAATCGGAAGAGCGCTGATTTGGCGGGAGTCTTGACCGTCGCCGGGCTCGCGGGGTTTCTGCGCGAGCTAGGGTGGTGTCTAGCCGCGGTAGCCATGTTCGTGTCAGATTTCCGCAAGGAGTTCTACGAGGTGCTCCAGAGCCAGGTGAAGCCTTCTTTGGGCCCCGAGGCTTGGGGGAAGGGACGAGGGCCCGCGGCCGTGGGGGAGGGAGAGGCCGGGGTTCGGGGCGCCGCGCTCAGCCCTCTCTCCCCCGACAGAGGGTCCTTCTTTTCGTGGCCTCGGACGTGGACGCTCTGTGCGCTTGCAAGATCCTTCAGGTGAGGCCCGCGGGCTGGGCGGGCGGGGGGCGCGGGGGAGGAGCGGGGCGAGGACCCCATCCCGGACGAGAGCTCGTCCTGGGGCGGGGACTCAGAAGGCTGCTTCCCTGGCGGGACGGCGTTGGGTAGGTTAGAGGGGAACTAGGTAAAAGGCAGGGATACTAGTTAGTATCTCTGTAGCAACCTGGACACAGAATGGTTGCATTCGAGAGATCCGTAGACCTGTGGCGGCTTCTCACGTGTGGGGTTTGAAGCGGAGGAATCTGACAGCCGAGGGCACAGTGGTGTCATAAGCGATTCTGGAGATACTCGATTCTTTAGCCTGTTAGGGAAGATCGTTGGTTCGGTTTTGAATATGGTGCAAGGTTTACATGAGCTTTGGTCAGAGGCCCTTGGGTCAGGAACTACTTCTCAGAAAACATAGAAAAACCATCAGCTTTTCAGTTTTCCTTTGGTGATTTTCAGCAAAGTTGACCAGATGATTCAGTGGACATTCATGTCCCCATCACCTACTTGCTGACATAAATATTTCACTAACCTTAGGTTATCACGTGTTGTTTGTCTCTCATCTTTTTTTTTTTTTTAAGTGCATTTCAAGGTAGATTGCAGACATCCTAGCTGCAATAGGTTTTGAAAAAAAATCTCTCTCCAGGCCCTGTTCCAGTGTGACCACGTGCAGTATACGCTGGTTCCAGTTTCTGGGTGGCAAGAACTTGAAACTGCATTTCTTGAGCATAAAGAACAGGTATGAGAGATGCATTTGAGAATATTTGGCTTTTTTTACTCAATTACAACTTCTTAACACTGAGCATTCTTTCTATGTATACAATAGCTTGCATGTATTTCTAACTACCGACTTTCTTCGGAAGAGAAAAGTGAGCTATATGTCCAGGTGACTTACCCTCAAATTGTGGAGACAAAATTGACAACAAAATAGAGATAGTGAATATGGACAGCCTCTAACTTTGAACTTGTGTTGCAGATACATTTCATCGTAAGGTGCTTGGAATTTGGCAGGTTGTTTTTTATATGGCCTTGTAAAAATTACTTTAGATTAGACTACTGTTTCATATTTATCTCTCCAAGAAAACATATCCAGGTTTCCAGCTTGAAATTCAGGAACATACCGTCTCCTTTTGAAATTTAAGCAGTAGAGGCCAGGCCTCCTCCCACCTCTGCATGGAGCTATAATGAGAGATGGGACATCTGAGACCCCACAGCCCCACAGGGAGAGACTGGAGTCTGGAAGAGGGTCCCTAGAGTTTCTGGCCACATCTAGGACTGTCTGGCAGAGATAAGTCCTCACCCGGTGCTCCTGTCATCATGAGAGGGACCTCTGCCAGTTCAATATTTATAAGGAAAGGGTTTTCTATAGTGATAGGATGTAATTAAAGGGTTAACTTAATATTTAGGTGCTTGTTAAGTGTGGCCTACCTAGGACTTGATAGAAATTTAATCCTGTGCCATGCTACTAGCACAGAAAGGCAATTTGTCACAGTAGAGTGACAGATCAGAAGAGACCCAGTTATGCATTTGAACTCTTGGTCCATCCACATCACCTTCTTGACCCCAAGCCTGAGACTCGGGCACACTTATCCTCTGCCTGCTCCTCGTTGAAGCCAGGACAGGCATGGAACCCACCTCACAATGTCACGGTGGAAATGAAATGGTATATGGAGTTGTTAAAGCACTTGCACAGGCCAGCTGTGGCCGTGTTTGGAGCCCCTCACTGTCAGCGCCTCGCCATGCGTCAGGGGCTGCGTGTCTCAGCAGGACTCGGGCCTAGTGCTGAAGACAAACGGCCTCCCCCACGCGCTTACTCACAGGGTCCCCGTCCTTTTCTCAGTTCCACTATTTTATCCTCATAAACTGTGGTGCTAACGTGGACCTGTTGGATATCCTTCAACCCGATGAAGACACCGTATTTTTCGTGTGTGACACTCACAGGCCAGTCAATGTCGTGAACGTGTACAATGATGCCCAGGTAAGCCGGCCTTCGGGGCCCATGTCTCCCCTGAGTTCTCCTGTCCGTCTGTCTGTTCCCTTTTATGCTGCGGACAATGTGATGCCTGGTGTTCTTGACAAGGCCCGTGTCCACCTCCCCTATAAGAGCTGGAGCAGCCTGAGGACAGAACCTGGTCTTGTCCATCTTTGATGAGAAACATGGCACCTAACCTTGGAGGTGCTCAGAGGGTGTGTATGGAATTCGCTTGTCCTGGAAGGTGTAGGGACCAGAACCTGCCCTGAGTCTGCACTCCAAGCTCAGGCCAGCCCAGCCTTATTGAATATTGGGGGACCTCAGAAGTACCTCCCCTATAAATGGGGCTAGGACGCACTCTGCCCATCCAGGGTGGTGTGGGGACCAGCAGGACAGTGGTGTGAGGCTGCTGTGAGCCTGCCATGGCTCTGTCACACGTGCTCTTTGACCCGTCAGCAGTGGGCATGCATCCACAGTAACAAAGCATCAGCCCTGAAACTCTCACGTGAAGGGCCTCTTTTAGAGACAGGAGCTTTGCTTGCTTCAAGGTCACCGATCTCCGTGTCCTCTGTCAAAGGCTGAGGTACAAGGCATTCGTTTTGTTGGCTGAGTATGTGGCCTAAGAGGAAGTTTTTTTCCAAACTTAATGACTGTAGGTAGTTTTCAAATTCCCGTAGTTTCTGTGCACTGAATAGCATGCAGATTCCAGCGGCTCGCTGTGGCCAATCGAGAAATAAGACTGCGAGAGAAAACGTGATGGATAGTTTTCCATGAATGACAGAGGAGATTGATTGCTTTTTGTTTTAATCTTAGATCAAACTGCTCATTAAACAAGATGATGACCTTGAAGTTCCCGCCTATGACGACATTTTTAGGGATGAAGAGGAGGATAAAGAACATTCGGGAAACGAAAGTGACGAGGGGTCAGAGCCTTCCGAGAAGCGCGCACGGGTGGAGGAGGTGGGTTTGGGCCTCTCTACACGGTCTTGAGGAAATGACCACTCCCCGAGGTCAGGGGTCAGCCCGGAGCCTGTGGGCCCAGGCAGAGATGGGAGGCAGCAGGTGTGGGTGCCAACTCTGTGCTCTGCCATCCCCTGGCTGTGTGGCCTCAGGCAGGTTTCTGGACTTCTCTGAGCTGTAGCATCCAGCACTGGTGGCTTCTGCGAGATGTGGAATTACAGGTGGGAGGCGCTGCTCCCCCCACACAAGGGATGAGATTATTCTAGTGCTCGGTGTTGTAAGGAAGCTAATGCCCTCTGGCCCCTGGTCCTTGGTGTGCAGGCTGAGATTTGCCTCTGGAATGTTTGGGGTCCTCCCTTCATCCTTGGCCTGACCAGAGCCTTGGGAGGAGCCCTTCAGGGCCATGTTTGGGATGTTCTGGACACTGTCCATCTGGGGGGGGTGTCCTGCTTCCTCACCTGCCTGCTATTTCTAGAGTCTTGGATCGTCTGATTGGGACCTCTCAGACCCACTCTGAGATTTCTTTCCTCTTGCCTGGCTCTTTATCTGTTCTATTTTCCAGCCAACTTTTAGTCTTTATCTTCTAATCCTTGATTTTTTAGAGCTCTTTCTTTTTATTATATAGGTTCCAGGTGTACAGCATTATAATCCAACATCTGTGTACACTGCAAAGTGCTCACCACCATGAGCCTAGTTATCATCTACCACCATATGCTGGATCCTGATCCCCTTCACCCATGTCCTCCACCCACCAAGCCCCCTCCCCTCTGGTAACAAATCTCTGTATCTATGAGTTTATTTTTGTTTGTTCATTTATTTTGTTTTGTTAGATTCCATGTGTGAGTAAAATAATATGGTATTTTATTTTATTTTTTATCTTTCTCCATCTTAGTTCACTTAGCATAATACTTCAAGGTCTATCTATGTTGTCACAGTGGCAGAATTCCATTTTTTTTTCTTTTTTTATGGCTGAGTGGTATTCTATTGTATATACACACCACATCTTCTTTATTCATTCATCTGTCGACAGACACTGAAGTTGCTTCCATGTCTTGGGTATTGTAAACAGTGCTGCAATGAACATTGGGGTACATGTATCTTTTTGAATTAGTGTTTTTGTTTTTTTCAGATATATGCCCAGGAGTGGAGTTGCTGGGTCATATGGTAGCTCTATTTTTAGTTTTTGAGGAACCTCCATACTGTTCTCCATAGTGGCTGCACCAATTTAGTTCCCAACGACAGTGTTGGAGGGTTACCTTTTCTCCACATCCTAACAACATGTGTTATTTGTGGTCTTTTTGATACTAACCATTCTGACAGCCGTGGGGTGATATCATTGTGGTTTTGAATTGCAGTTCCCTGATGATTAGTGCTGTTGAGCATCTTTTCGTGTGCCTGTTGGCCATCTGTGTGTTTTCTTTGGAGAAATGTCTATTTAGGTCTTCTGCCCAGTTTTTGATTGGATTGTTTGGGTTTTTTTTGATACTGAGCTGTCTGAGCCCTCCTGATCAGCCCTGGAGTTCCACAGCCACGAGGGGAGGGGACAGGACTCCACTGTGCGTCGTGGGGAGGGTCAAAGAATTCTTGGGCCCTGGGGGTTTTGTTAGTCAACTTTACTAAGGTATAACTTCTACTCAATAAAATTCACCGGGTGTACAGTTCAATGAGATTTGACAAATGTATAAAGCCATGTGACCCCCACCACATCATAATAGAGAACAGTTCTATCATCCCCCAGAAGTTCCCTCATCAGGACCATGACTTGCCTTTTTAAATTAAACTTTGAACTTTGAGATCATTGTAGATTCACATGCAGATGTAAGAAATGAGTTGAAATCACTTACATACATTGCCCAGTTTCCCCCAGTGGTGACATATTGCAACACTATGGCACAACATCACAACCACTGAAATAGTCAAGACACAGGACATTTCCGTCACCACAAGGACCCCTCCTGTGGCCCTTTTATAGCCACACTACTTCCCTCCTGCCCCCACCCCCTCCTTAGCTCCTGGCCACAACTATACTCTTCTTCATTTCTATAATTTTGTCCTTTCAAGAATTATATAAATGGAATCATATAGTAAATAACCTTTGGGGATTGGCTTTTTCACTCAGCATAATTCCCTGGAGGTTCAGCCAGGCCTTGGGGTGTATCAGGTTGGTTCCCTTTAGTTACTGAGTATGTTCCATGGTGTGGACCGGCCTCAGTTTAGCCAGTTACTCACTGACAGACATCTGGGCTGTCTCCAGGTTCTGGCTATTGTGAATAGAGCTGCTATAAATATTTGTGTGCAGATTTGTATGTATGAACACGAGTCTTCGTTTCCCTGGGATGAATGACCAAGCGTGCATTTGCTGGGTTGTGTGGTAGTTATGTGTTCAGTTTTTTAAGAAGCTACCAACCTTTCCCAGAGCGGCTGTACCATTTTACATTCCAACCAACAATCTACAACTGACCCAGCTTCTCGCGTTACCACTAGGTAAGGAAGCTCCAGGCTCCCTGCCTGGCCTCTGACTCTACCCTGGCGAGGGTGTAGGGAGTGCACAGGTAGAAGGAGGAGGTGTTACAGATGGGAGGTGTTCATCGGGGGAGGCTGGGCTCCATGGGGCCTGCGCTGGGCTGGAGGGGGTGGTCCTGGAGTCAAGCACTTATCCTCTAAAAGTTTCCTGTCTTCCGAGGCTGTTCCTTCATGGTTCTTTGGCTTTTGTTGGGGAGTTTTTTCTTCGTACCTGTTGGTGTTTCCAAGTGGCCGGCTTCTTCAGCTCCAAGTCTGGGATATATGAACAAAAAAGAAAATCCAGGGAACTCATGCTGTGACATCCCTCAGGTCCCAGGATCCCTGGCTGGTCAGCTTTCCTCTTCACCTTTCAGAATCTTTTTTTTTTTTATAATATGTGATGTTGGTGTTTTTAAGTATATTTAATGAATGTATAGAGAAAAATAGACGTACACCATCTTTCCAGAAGCGAGTTTTTAAAACTGCCGTCCCCCCACCCCCTTGCCTTTGTTGTGGGAACTGAATGAGGTTGTGCCTGTGAGATCAGAATAGTCGCTGGAAACGGTGGGGTCTGGATGTAGAAGTGTGAGCTCTTTTTAATCTGGTGGGAAAGCCAGCAGGAGGCAGTGGCGGGCTCTTGGTGGATTGCTCCGTGCTGGGATGAAGGACTCGGGGTGTGGCCTGAGCAGGTTCTGGCAGGGTAGTGGGGGGGGGGGGGCGGCCAACCACATCCACGCACCCGCAGTGCTGATGGGCCAGAGGGCCCAGCTGCCCCCTCAGCGCCTCCCTCCCCAGGAGCAGGCTTCGTGCCCTGTGCCTTCTGCCAGATCAGAACCTTCTCTGGCTGTGGGGTGAGTTCCTGGCTCCTTTGCACAACCATTTGTTCTCTTTGTCGTGGATCAGGAGATCGCGGAGCAAACCTTGAAGAGGAGGAAGCGAAGAGAATGGGAGGCTCGGAGGTGAGGCTGCGTCCAGCAGCGGGATAGCGGGTCAGCGATGCCCCTTTCTTTTCTATTTGAGGATCACATGTTCGGTTTAGAGCCTCTGCGCCAGTGTCTGCAGGATTGAGCGGGTGGCCCTGCACTGGGGAGGTGCTCAGGGCCCCTCTGTCTCGCCCTCTGGTCCCACGAAGGCCGGGCCTGGCCCGAAGGTCTCCCAAGCACATGCCATCCATTAGGGGTGAGGGCCCTGGTCCTTTGTTTTCATAGTTTTCTAAATGTAGATACTTTTATTTACAAATTCAAGAGATGGCAATTGTGTAAAACTTTTCATAGGAAAAAAGTATGAAAAGGAAACTAAGTTACACACACCTTCTCTTCCTGTTGCAAATTAAAAAACAGAAGTGCTTTAAAATGAAAACATTGGAGAGGTTATTCTAGCTTGAGGCAAACCGTGGAGCAGTGCTCTAGAGCTGGGAATTCCTTGCTAAACACAGTCCTTGGAGGTCTAGCAGGGTCTGAGTACCCAGCCCCCGTCCTGCTATGCCCCCAGCCAACCCCCGTGGAAGGACAGTGTAAAACCATTTCAGGAAGTGTAAGGAAAGAAAACTGAATATAACCCACTTTCACTAATAGGAAGAGATTCTGGCTTTGGGTTGATTTTCCTGGGTTATCTGTACTTGTGCACATTTTACATAATCACACCTAATTTTGCATTTTTCCTCTTAATAGGATCATAGTTCTGATGGTTCCAAAAGCCTTTATCAACTGCCCAGTGCTCAACTGGCCGGTTCCCCTTCTTTGTGAACTGGAGGCTGGGTCCAGCATCCTCCTGTGACACATAGGCTGCACGCAGAGCCCGTCTTGTCTTGCTTGTTCCGTGAATTCCCTTCTGGGGATCATTTCTTGCGGGGGATTCTGGGGCTGTGCCATTTCACATATTCTGCAGCCACACGAGGTTTGAGCCCGTTTACTCCCTTCCCAGCCATTGTACGTCTACACTCCTTGAAGAGTCAATAAGTGAAAACAAACTATTTCAGTTGCGTTTCTTGGGTACCATCCAGTTTTAGCATTTTTCCCAATATTTGTCTTCCTGTTCTGCTTCCTGTTGAAGACCCGCGTTTTGTGTCATTACAGAAGAGACATACTCTTTGACTACGAGCAGTACGAATATCATGGGACATCGGTAAGTACAGATAGGTGGGATCCTGGTCACGTTTGGACTCTAGGGGTCACTGTCCTAAAACAGGAGGAGGAATGAGCACAGGTTTTAGAGCCTCGAAGGCCTGGTATGAATTCCAGCCCCACAGCTTCCTCTTTGTGATCTTGGGCAGGGGATGCAGCTTCTCTGAGCCTCTCCTCCTCAGTAAAAGGAAGAGAGCAGCCCTCACTCCAGAGGCAGTTGTTGGGACAGTTCCTTTTACCTAGAGGTACTCAAGGAACAGCAGCTATTATTTCTGTTCATGATCAAAAGTACAGAACAAGGGAGTTCCCTGGCGGTCCAGTGGTTAGGACTTGGCGCTCTTACTGCCAGGGGTCTGGGTTTGAACTAACATCCTGCATGCTGCGTGGCCAAAAAAAAAAAGTGCAGAACAGGTCTGTTAGTCTCTGTGCAAGAAGGTAGAACTCTGGACTTACACAGGCCCACCAGCATATGTGTTCCAGGAAGAGTTTCGTACAGAAAACCCAGTGTGTCGACTCTGGCATCACTGAGCAGAGCTCAGGGCCTTGAGGACCCCTAGAAAATAAGTTTCCAGTAAAGCATCCTGTGTTTAGCATTAGAATTTGGCTCTGGGGCCTTGGACCCTGAGCACAGATCTCCAGAGCCCCTTTTCTGGTCAAGGCCCCGTTGCCCTTTGTGGGATCATCTCTCTGCCCTGGCAAGTGGAGGATCCTAAGCTGCAGGAGGGGTGGGTGGTGTGGGCAGGAACGGATGCCCGGCTCCTCAGATGCTGGAAATTCCCGCGGAAACCAGTCTCCTTGGCGCTGTTGAAGGAAGCCCAACGTCTCAGGGCAAACGGGATTTAGAGTCTTCTGGTCAGACCCTGATCCTCCCATCTCCTGCCAGGACCCAGCCCGTCTGCTCATGGGAGCTGGATACTTCATCCACAGACAGCCCTGTGGGAAAGACCCTGCTCGCATGGTCCCAGGGCCCCGGGCAGCACGATCCTGACCTTGCCGTGAGCATGGCTGCCCGACCTTAAGCCTGTCTCTCTTGCAGTCGGCCATGGTGATGTTTGACCTGGCGTGGATGATGTCCAAGGACCTGAGCGACATGCTGTGGTGCGTGAGGCCCTCCTATGAGCAGCTGCATCCTCACAGCCAGGGCGGGTCCCCACTGCCAGGGGAGTGCCGGGTGCAGCCCCTTTCTGCACATGTACAGGCCCTGGTCGTCTTCCTGACTGGGGCCCGCGGCTGCACACAGACTCCTGGGGGGACTGGGGAGTGTCATGGGGTGCCGAGGGTCTGAGGGAGGGGCCTGGGCCTCTCCACCCTTCCCAGCTGACCCGCCCAGCCTTGCTACCCAAATCAGTTTGAGCGTGAGGTTTGAACAAGGCTGCTGTCGCCAAGCGTCTTTGCAACCCTGGCGGGGGGTAGTTCTGGGACAGGAGTAGCCGCTGGCCTGCCTCTGAGCCTGCTGCTGGGGCTTCCAGCGGGGGTGCGTGGCCCACTGCGCTCCTGAACGCGGGTTGATTTGGGGACTAAAGGCTCAGAGTCTAGCGAGGAGTGTGTGGGTCTGGCCTGCTTCACCCTCAGCATTCTGCTCTAGGTCCTGGTTTTCTCCTCTGCAAGGTGACGGTCTGTGCTGAGTCAGAGCCTCAGGATGGCCGGGGCAGGGCCAGGCACTGGCCACATCAAGGCCCAGAGGTGCCCTGTCGCCCTGAGCTGGCAAGGGTGGCGTGCGGCCAGGCGAGCCGGGACACAGGCGATGTGGGGCCTGCCGCTCTTGTCATAGGGGATCCCTGCTGGGAACCAAGAGCCCCACAGCAGTGACACCGCAATGGGAGCCTTGGAACCTCTTCACCCGCAGGGCGGGACCGCTGGTCCAGCGGAGTGTCTGGGTCAGGCCACGCTGGCAGGACATGCCTGTGAGTGCCGCCCACCCATTCACGGCTCCATTCCTCTCCTTCCAGGTGGGCCATTGTTGGACTAACAGACCAGTGGGTGCAAGACAAGATCACCCAGTAAGGATGCACTCCCCCGGGCTGTCTGAGGTCGACCGCAGCCGGGTTTGCAGTGGTGGGCTGGGGGCAGCGTCCCTGCGGCGCCCTTTGAGGAGGGGCTGCCTTGGGCCTGGGTCCTTGTCAGGACTGGACCTCTGGTGCAGTCATGTGTGGCCTTGTGTGGATGCTTCATCCACCTCGGGGGCCCAGCAGGTGGAGCCTGAGATGAGCGGAGGGGCCCGGTCTCCCGGCTCTCATGTTGTCTGTTGACCCCTGTGCCCAGTGGACACAGGGCTGGGAGGAGGGGCCAGGGCCCCAAGGCCTGCTAGGGCAGGCAGGCGTGATCTCAAAGGTTGGGGGAAGGCTGGACAGGTCTGCAAGGAGGGCTGGTGTGGACCCGAACCCTTTTTGCCCTTGGTGGGTGGGCTTTGCTGTTCCTGTCTGTCCGACTCCAGGATGTAGACACCTGGGAGGGGCGGGGGAGCCGGTGCCCCTCTCATTCCTGCTGCTCTGGTGCCATCAGGTGGGAACTGTAACCCCATCCAAGGGCCCCGTGCCTGCCTCCTGGCACAGCCTCCGCCTGCACTGGTTGCAGAGGCCCCTGTGCCCCGGTAGCTGCCCCTCCCACCCTGCCCACTGGAGGGTCCCGAGTCTCACGGCCTGGGCCTAGCCTGCTCCCCTCCTGTGTTGCCGATGGTGTCAGGTGCACAACGCTGGGCACCATGCTGGCCTGGGTGGCCCCTCAAGTGGACCTGGACGGGGTCTGCCTTCTCCTGCTCTCCTCGCCAGCACTGCCTGTGCTGGGCGTCTTGTCACTATGGGGTCTGTCCACTGACGGTGGCTGGCAGGTGGGCCATGGCACCCTCTGTGCCCACCCTAGGGGGCCTCAAATAAATGACGCGGGGCAGCTGCTGCCCAGGAGAGATTGCACAGGGGTGGCAGATGAGGCTAGAGCCTGGCCCTCGATTGCCTGCAGAGGCAGCAGGGGTCCTGGGCCCTGGACTGGAGGGGCGGAGGGGGCCCCAGGCTGCGTGCTGTCTTCCAGGATGAAGTACGTGACCGACGTGGGCATCCTGCAGCGGCACGTGTCCCGGCACAACCACCGGCATGAGGACGAGGAACATGCGCTCTCCGTCGACTGCATGCGCATCTCCTTCGAGTACGAGTATCCTCACGGCTCAGCCCTGCATCCCCGGGACGAGAGGCTCTGGGCAGAGGGCCCAGTGGGTGCAGCAGGAGTCCTGGACGTGGGCCCTGCCTGGCTCGTCCATGGCTTTGCCATGTTCAGGAGCATCACGTGTATCAGGGTGCATGGGTGCTGGGTGAACACAGGCAAGTGCACATGGGGCCACGGTGGTTCAGGCAGTTGAGAGGGTTCGCAGACTCCTGCCGAGCGGGCTGGGAAGCAGCAAGCAGATGCAATTAGAGAGTGACACTTCACGAGGAGGATGTGGCGCCTCGAGGGGGCGACCCGGGCCAACGGGCCGGCTGCAGGGCTCAGGACAGGCTTGGTGAGGCCATGTCAGAGGGGAGACTCAGCTACCCTCAGGAGAGGGAGGGCTGCCTGGGCAATCCCATGGCCTTGCAAAAGCCCTGAGGTGAGCTCCAGGGAGGGGTTGGAGCTATGGACGGGTGCAGGTGGAGGAGCTGGTTCCTGGTACTTGAATGTCCCGGGGCTGCCGAATGGGGGGGATAGGCTGTGGCAGCTGTGACAGGGGTCTCGCTGCTTTGGTGGCGGGTAGAGCGATGGTAGGAGTGGGGCCGGCCTGTGCCTGCCCTGGAACAGCTGGGGACCAGTGAACATGGCTTGGACGGGTCAGGTGGGGGTGCCCACGACAAGTCTAGGAAGAGGTGCCGGGTGTGGGGCAGCCAAGCTCCGGGAGGGGGCGACCACCAGGAGCTGGGTCCTGACACGTGACGTCCAGGGACCGGGGTGCGCTGGGGGTGCGGGCAGGGAGGACAGTGGCCCCAGGGCCCAACCAGCAGGAGGGAAATCACAGAGGACAGAGGCCGCCGCGTGCCCAGAGACCCTCGGCGTGGGCGAGGACCATCCTCTTAGCCACACTTGTGGCCCCAGGAGTGAGGAAGAGCCTGTCAAGGAGTGGAGTGAGGATGAGGCTTTGTTGAGGGGATCCCAGCACAGGCCCAGGCAGGTGGAGCCCACGGGGAGCGGGTGGGAGGCCAGCCTGAACTGGCGACGCCCAGTGGTGCCTCCCAAGTCCTGTGTGGCCACAGGGGCCCCCGGATAAGGCTGTGTGTCCACATCTCCCAAGCTGTCTGGGTCATGTTAAACTAAGGTCGAAGAGCTCCAGGTCCCCGGGGGGGCTGACTGGTTATACAGGTGGTGGTCCCAGGGCGGGGGCCTGGGTCACTATGCAGCCACAGCTCCTTGACCGCAGGCCCAGCCTCCGCCTGGCGCTCTATCAGCACTGGTCCCTCCACGACAGCCTGTGTAACACGTGCTACACCGCGGCCAGATTCAAGCTCTGGTCTCTTCACGGGCAGAAGCGGCTGCAGGAGTTCCTCGCGGATGTGGGGTGAGTGAGCGCCGAGGCCTGCCCCCCATGGCCCCCCTCCCCTGGGGGAAAGCCCCCACTCCTGCTCTATCCCACATTCCTCACTCGATCCCAGAATCTGGTCTGAAGGCCAGGCCGGGACATCAGCCGTGGCATCACGCCTCCTGTGACTGGTGCTCCTCCTTCCCAGTCTCCCCCTGAAACAGGTGAAGCAGAAGTTTCAGTCCATGGACGTCTCCTTGAAGGAGAATTTGCGGGAGATGATTGAAGAGTCTGCCAATAAATTTGGGTAAACACATGTTTCTCTGGATTAAGCTTTGTCAAGGTTTCAGCTTTAATCACATTCTAAAAATAATGCAGAAAACAACACATAGATGATTGTGACCTGACTAGCCTTCCCTGAAGTTTTTAGTTCTCTTTGGGTTAAAATTAGGATTTAAGGTGCCTGAAAAGTGTAGAATCCTTACATCCTGGGGCCGAGGTGCAGACCTTTGAGGTCAACATGGACTGTCCATCACTGGACCCTGGAAGGGCCCACTGGGGCCAGGTTCAGGCGAGCTCTGCCCAACCGGGTCTTCTGACGCTGCTGGAGGGACACGGGCCTGGCTGCTCCTGGCGCCCTGGGGCGCAGGCAGGAGAGGACCACACCCACATCCCCGTACCCACCCCCTGACACACACACACACACAGCTAGCTCATGCCCTGCCCTGACGGGCTGACAGCTTTGTACCGGGTGCTCAGCACCCTGGTTGAAGGCTGGTGTGTCGGCCTCCTGACTCCGTCCATTCTCTGACGGGAATGGCTAGCTGCAAGCATCAATGGGGGCTGGGGAGGGAGCATTAGTGCTGGCCTGGCCTGTGTGAGAGCTCACCCCAACTCGAGGACACTTCGGCCACGTGCAGAACGACAGCCGTGTCACTTCCTCCCGTTGCAGCATGAAGGACATGCGCATCCAGACTTTCAGCATCCATTTTGGCTTCAAGCATAAGTTCCTGGCCAGTGATGTGGTCTTTGCCACCATGTCGCTAATGGAGAGCCCCGAGAAAGACGGCTCTGGGACGGATAACTTCATCCAGGCTCTGGACAGTCTCTCCAGGTAGTGGGCCTGGCCGTGGGCCCCCATCCCCACCGGCCACTCGGCCCTCAGCCCTACACTGCCAGGGAGGCAGGTCACAGGGCCCCCAGGCATGGGGGTGACTGTGTCTGCAGGAATCCAGATCACAGTCCACCTGAGCTGGGGGCGCACGAGACACGTGCCCGTCTTCAGTATGTGTCATGTTCTTTGGAATCCTTTTCTTCTTTCTTTTTGATTTAAAAATTTTTCTTCTTTCTCACCTCCCATACCCCTTCAGGCATTATTGTTTATTCATTCCTGTGTTTCTTCTAGTTTAGTTTTCATTTCTCAATTATTTTTCTTTGACTTCTAATTTTTTCTTATCTCACTTCCTGAGATGTACTATTTTTTTTAATGTCTTTCAGCTTGTTTTGAAACAGAATATTACAGTTCTGGTCTTTTGGGGGCGTGTCTTTCTAGTTAACCTTCATTTTTGAGAGGGAGACTATCTTCCTTGTTCTTTTTCCTGATGATAACTGAGAGGATTTGATCGTTGCTCATTTTTTTGTGAGTTTAGTCTTCCTGACTTTTTCGGGGGAGGTATGGTTCACACAGCTTTTCCAGCTTCAGAGTGTTAGAAGTGGAGGCGCCTGCTTTCTGGGGTTTCCTGGTCCATTTCCAAGCACACTTTTTTAAACAGATTTGCTAAGCTATAATTCACATACTCTGTGGCTCACCCATTGTAAGTGTACAATTTAGTGGCTTTTAGTATATTCACAAGGTTGTGCAAACATCACCACTATCTAATTTTACGACATTTTTATTGCTCCAAAAAGAAACCCTGCTCCCCTCAGCCATCGCCTCCTAAATCTCCCATCTCCCCCAGCTCTTGGCAACCAATAACCTACTTTCTGTATCCATAGATTTGCTATTCTGGACATTTCATATCCATGGACTCAGACATTAAGTGATCCTTTATGGCCTTGCCTCTTCTGCTTAGAATAATGTCCTCAAGTTTTATCCGTGTTATAGCATGTGTCAGAATTTCCTTTCTTTTTATTGCAAATAATATTCTATCATAGGGATAGACCACATCTTATTTATCCATCATCAGTTGATGGACATTTGGGTAGTTTCCACCTTTTAACGGTGATGAAAAATGATGTTGTGAACACACGTGTGAGTTTTTGTGTGGACATGTTTTCCTCTCTCTTTGGTATATACCTGCGAGTGGAATTGCCTGCTCATGTGGTGATTCTGTGTGTCACCTTTTGTATAACTGCTGGACTGTTTTCCAAAACATGATTTCACCATTGTACATCCGCACCTGCAGTGTATGAGAGTTTGAATTTCTCCATATCCTCACCAACACGTGTCACTGTCTGACTTTTTGATCGCAGCCATCCTAGGGGTATGACGTGGTCTCACTGTGGCCTTGATTTGCATTTCCCTAATGGTTAATGATGTTGAGCAGTTTTTCATGTGCTTATTGGTCATTTGCATATCCTGTTTGGAGAAATGTATGTCCTTTGTCTCTTTAAATTGGGTTGTCTTTTTTTTTTTTTTTTTTTTTGTGGTACACAGGCCTCTCACTGTTGTGGCCTCTCCCGTTGCGGAACACAGGCTCCGGACGCACAGGCTCAGCGGCCATGGCTCACGGGCCTAGCTGCTCGGCGGCATGCGGGATCTTCCTGGACCGGGGCATGAACCCGTGTCCCCTGCATCAGCAGGCGGACTCTCAACCACTGCGCCACCTGGGAAGCCCAAATTGGGTTGTCTTTTAATGACTGAGTTGTAGGAACTGATTTGTATATTCTAAATATGTCTCTCAACATATACATGATTTGCTAGTATTTTCTCCCATCCTGTGGGTTGTCTTTTTACTTTCTTGATGTTCTTTGAAGCACATTTTTAATTTTGATGATGTTTGGGTTATCTATTTTTTCTTTTGTTTCTTTTGTTGTTGGTGTCATAGCTAAGAAACCATTGTCTAATCCAAGGTCACAAAGATTTACACCTCTGTTTTCTGTAAGAGTTTTATAGTTTTAGCCTTTATATTAGGTGTATGATTCACTTGAGGTTAATTTTTGTATCTGATGTGAGGAAGGGATCAGCTTAATTATTTTGCATATGGGCATCTGACTGTTCTAGCACCATTTGTTGAAAAGACTTCTTCTACCATTGAATTAATTTGGCACCCATGTTGAAAATCAGTTGACCATACATGTGGGAATTTATTTCTTGATTCTCACTTCTCTCCCACTGATCCATGTGTCTAACCTTATGCCAGTACCACACTGCTTTGATTACTGTAGTTTTGTAGCAGGTTTCGGCTATGCTGTGTTCCTTGAATTTTCACGTGGATTTTAGGATTAGTTTATTAATATCTGCAAAGAAGTCAGATTGCATTGAATCTATAGGTCAATTTGGGGAGTGTTGCCATATTAACAATATTAAGTCTTCTAATCCATGAACATGGATGTTTTTCCATAGACTTAGATCCTCTTTAATTTCTTTCAACAGTGTTTTATAGTTCAGAGAATAAACTGTACACTTTTTAGTAGATTTATTTCTAAATATTTTATTCTTTTTGATGCTATTGTAAATCAACTTACTAATTTCATTTTTGGTTTGCTCATTGCTACTGCATAGAACTACAATCAGTTTTTGTATACTGATCTTGTCCTGCAAACTTGCAGAACTTGTTTATTAGTTCTGACAGTTTTTTAGTGGATTCTTCAGGATTTTCTATATATAGGATCATGTCACCTGCAGATGAAGATGGTTTTACTTCTTCTTTCCCAATCTAACTGCCTTTTATTTCATTTTCTTACTAATTGCCTGGCTAGAACCTCCATGACAATCCCAGTGTGTTTGATCAGTGCCTTTGCCTTCCTTTTCTGAATTGTCCTTCTCTTGCCCAGTTTCAGTTCCACTTGTAGCCGTCTCTCCTTAGCAAGGGGCCCAGAGTGGAAAGGAGCTCTGGCTGGTACGGGGAGCTAGCCTGCTCCAGCCCCCTGGTGTTTGCCATGGCCCTCACACTCACCTTCTCTTGCGTGGCGCAAAAATCTTAAGTTTTGGCCACTGTCCCCAGTTGCCTGGAGTTTCACCTTTCTTAGGTCTCTGCTTCTCTGCTCCCTCCCACACGTCTGGTGGCCAGTTGAGGGTCTCTTCCCACCTGCCTATAGTTTGGGGTCTGTGGTGTTCCGCATTCTTTGTGTTGTAAATGTAGGTCCTAGGTCTTTGGTTTTGTAATGTAGTTGCTCTGTTTTTACCTAGAAATATGGAGAAATCAAAAAACTATACTGCCGACTGTTTCCGCCTCCTCTCAGAATTGATGGGCCAGTCTTAGCCATTGTCTGCTGACTTCCTGCTGTGACAAAAGAGCATTCATCCCATTTCTGTGCGCCTTCCCCTCCTGTTGGTACAGTTGTGCCACTATTTTTAGCTCCTTTGTAACCTTAACATACTTCGGTCTTGTTCTTTCACCAGCATCTCTTGTCTCCCTAGTTGGTAAGAAAAGGGTTTGGGCATCCTTCATTTTCTCCTCCCCCATACCTCCCAGGATGTGAAAATACTTTCTCATGTTCAAGGTTAACAAAAGTCGGGTAGAGGACAGAATGTGAGTCATCTCATCTTTGGCTGTAGGTTGATTCTCAAAGATGAAGATCAATAAATAGTGTTACTTGGCTGCTCTAATAAAATATTCCAGAGTCACTAATGTGTGGTGATCCCATTCCTTTCTGGCTCAGCTCTTTGTTTTCCTGGGAGCTCTTCATTGCCTCCTTTATCATATCTGGTTTTCCCAGCTCTCATTCCCTGAGCCCCTTCTGTCCAGGAGAGCCTGGGGCTCTGTTCTCAGCTCCAGCTCCCTAGTCCTGCCACCCGCCGCCACAACTGGCGGCCCAGACTGTGCCACTGGGGTGGACCCAGCACATCTTGGGATCCTCATCTGTTTTTTTTACTCCCCCATTTTGCTAGAACATAATTCTTAAGCAACTTTTAAAGAAAGGGCACATGTGAGGTAAACATTCTGAGCTCTTGCACATCTGACAGTATCTTCTGCCCTCATCTGATTGCTGGTTTAGCTCGTGCAGAATTCAGGGTTGTTGCCTGTCTCCCAGCAGCCAGTGGTGTTGATGAGAAGTCTGAGCCATTTTGGTTTTTGTTTCTCTGTAAATGCACCCTCACCCCCACCAGAAGCTTTCGGAATCTTTTTTGATTCTCAGTGTTCCAGAATGTCTAGTTGTGTGTGGGGTGGATCTTGTTTCATGCATTAGACTGAGGTTTTGGGTGAGCCCTTTTAGTCTGAGGAAATGCTTTCATACTCTGCCTTTACTATTCCCCCCACACATATGTCTGTTTCTTAATCTTTCTAGACTTCCTGGAATGATTCTCTGTCTCTGATTTTTGCCTTATATTTTCCATGTGTTTGTCTTATTTGTGGTAAGGAAGGTTTTCTTGACTTGGAGTGAATTTTTTATTTGTTGCAACCATTTTACTTTCCACAAATACTTCCTGGTTTCTGATCATTTTTCATAGCATCCTGTTCTTGGTTTACGAATGTATTGCCCAAATCTCTCTGAAGATACTAATTAGACTTCATTTTAAGCTTTCTTTTGGTCTCCAAATTATGTTTCCACTAGGGCTGGTTTTTCAGGCCACAGGCATTTCTCAAATGTCTGGTGGTCCTCCACATTCAAGGGGTTGGGGGGGGTGGGGAAGGCTGTGGAAGCCTGGCAAGCCTGCTGGCCGGAAGGCATCACTTCATCTTGGGGGGTGGGAAGCCCATGTGACACTTTGGGACCCTTACCTCCTGGGTGCAGAGGCTTTGCTCGAAGACCTAACTTCTCCATAGAGGGCTCATTTTAATGTGTTCAGAACGGAACCCTCCTTTGTGTGGGGGAAGGGTAAAAATCCATCTGTCTGGTGGCGCGATCCCTAGTGCCCCCCAAGCCTCTCCAGTCAGAGCCCTGCAGCACCTTCTAGGAGGCACTTCTGCTGGCTTCCAGTCTCTGGTCTTCTGATGCCAGCAGAAACCCACCCCCCCGCACCTCTCCTGTCCATCGCTGTGGGCTTAGACACTTTTTATTCCTTCCTCTCACCGGAAAGGGAGCTGGGGAGGGAGGGAAGTGAACTGTTGGCTCCACAGCCCCTCTGACCCAGAAACCAGGTGTCCAGTCTGCGGCCAGTGATGGAGCCGTGTGCCTGCCATGTTTCAGGGGGAACCTGGACAAGCTGTATCGCGGCCTGGAGCTCGCCAAGCAGCAGCTGCGCGCCACACAGCAGACCATCGCCAGCTGCCTCTGCACCAACCTCATCATTTCCCAGGGGCCCTTCCTCTACTGCTCCCTCATGGAGGTCAGCTCCCCACAGACACGTCCCTAGCCCCGCCTGCTGGCCGCCCCCTGACCACCTACCCCCACTCCCTGCAGGGCACGCCAGACGTTATGCTGTTCTCCAGGCCAGCTGCCCTGAGCCTGCTCAGCAAGCACCTGCTGAAGTCCTTCGTGTGCTCGGTGAGGGTGGGAACACAGCAGCCGGGGGTGGGGGGCAGTGGCTGGTGCCAGACACTGGCCTTGGGGTGCGGGGGCTGCTCACCTGCCAGGGGCTGGCAGGTGCCTCCCTTTTCCTGAGCTGTGTTCCTCTGCTGAGCCCTGAACCCTCCACTTCCCACCAGCCCTCGTGCCATCACTCACCACCCAGGTCACTTGGACAAGTGGCGGGGCGGGGGGGGGGGCCTCAGAGAGCACGCAGGGCTGGGGCTCATGTTCAGTGCAGGCGGGGTGGGGCGGGGCGGAGGGTGCTGGGGAGGGCCTCCTGGAGGGGTGACAACTGTGTTAGGACCTAAAGGAGGTGAGGGAGGGAACAGCCAGGGGCACAGGAGGCTGGGGGCAAGCTGCGTGGGGACTTGAGTGTCTCTGGGAAGAGGGAGTCCCTGGAGGCTTTTGGGGAGCGAGGGACTGGGGCTCCTGGGCACTGTGACCGAGGTGCACTTCCCTCTGCAGACGAAGAACCGGCGCTGCAAGCTACTGCCCTTGGTGATGGCCGCCCCCCTGAGCGCAGAGCAGGGCACTGTAACCATGGTGGGCATCCCCCCAGAGACCGACAGCTCCGACAGAAAGAAGTGAGTCCTGGGGCCCGGGGCTATGGGGGGTCGGTCTCAATGCCAGGCCAGGGATGGCCTTTTCCACCATGAAGCAGGGTGGTGGGGCTTACACACGTGGGCTGCAGGGTGGGACAGCATCAAGCATGCACTGAGCAGGGTCAGAGTGCAGGGAGGTGCAGCAGGTAGGCAAGCCTGAGGGTGGCAGGGCAGTTGGGGCCTCATGCTGAAAGCCCAGGACAGACACCAGTGCACAGGGCTCACCGGTGAGGGCACGTCTCTGGGCTCCAGGTAACCTGGGTTCCTCCCTGTGAGTAGCCTGAGGCCTCTTGGGAGCTCCCACCCCAGCATGGGGTGGGGGGTGCAGGTGTGGTGTGGACGTCCAGCTTCCAGGCAAGGGCATCCAGCTCCCTGAGGAGGGCCGGCCAGGGTCAGACACACCCAGGATGGGCGGCGAGGTGCATGGCCCTGCGGCCGCGGCAAAACCCTCAGCCCTCCCTGGGCCTGAACCCTCCTCTGAGGAGCAAACAGTTTGCACTGAAAATCTGGATCAGGTCTGGGTCTTACCCTGGGTCTGGATCGGTCCCAGCTCTGCCACTGTGAGCTTTGACCACCTTCTGCGTCTGCAAAGGCCATTGAGCCGTGAGTAGGGAGACAATGGCCTCTGAGACGAGTGCTTCCCTGCTGCCGGGCTGCTTTCCAAAGCTCCCTCGAGGGTCTCAGATCCAAAGTTACATGGGTGGGAGCCAGCCAGGGTTCCCGAGGCAGCACTGCAGCCGCCTGTGTCCTCACTCGGGCTGCCAGTCTGTGCATGGCTGGGCCAGTTGGCGGTGAGCTCAGTGGCCGCGCACAGTCTCCTGTGAGGGTGGCCGTGGAGGCTGGGAGCACTTGCCCTCCTCTGCCCGCCTTCTGCCCTCTGCTCTCCACGACAGGCACTGGAGCCCCTTCCCCACACTCCCACTGTCCCCACCAAACCTCCCTCGAGGCAGCTCCATCCAGGCTGCTCTCCGAGGAGCTCCTGTTCCCCCACCGCCCTGTGGGCCCCTCATCCCTGGTCCCACCTGCTGTGTGTGTCTAGGACCCCATCCCCACACGGCTCCACGGAACCTCTGCCTCTCACCTGCCCCAGCTGCCAGCACGGTGCCTGGGAGGGCACCAGGGGACACGCCCACCTGAGGGCTGAGAAGGGCTCACATGGGAGCAGTAGTGAGAGGCAGTGGTCGTCCAGAGAGTGGGCTGAGGCCTCGGGGCTGTGGCCAGTGAGGAGTCTGGTGTGTCCCTGGCGGGGAGGGTCCACTGCAGGCACAGCCCCCAATGTGCCTCTGTGTGTCCCCAGCTTTTTTGGCCGGGCGTTTGAGAAGGCGGCGGAGGGCACCAACTCCCGGACACTGCATAACCATTTCGATCTCTCAGGTAAGAGTCCGCCGCACTGAGGCCCTTTCAAGGTCAGTGCTGGCCTTGGAACCAGGGAAGTGCCGGGGGTGCCCTGCCAGCAGTCCTCTGGCCTCAGGCCCTGCACCCCATCTGGGCCCTGACAGGCATACCTGGCTCTGGCCTTAGGATCCAGCCCCTGAGATCACTTCACCAAGGAGCTTGGGGGTCTGGCCACCACTGTGCCCTGACGCTGCTGCATGGTGGCTTTGGGGGGGCCACACCTGTAGGCCACCGGATGCCAGTGTGGAACATGGCATGTTTGGCCATATTTACTTTCTGGTCTTCAGATGTGTGGCACTTTACCCCTGTGTTAGTGAGCCCCAGCTGCTGTAATAAAGCACCACAGAGTGGGGGGTTGAAACAACAGAAATGCATTTCTTACTGTTCTGGGGGCTGGAAGGTCAAGTGTCAGCAGGGCTGGTTCCTCCCAAGGCCTCTCCCCTAGGCATGTAGATGCCGTCGTCTCCCTGTGTCTCTACGTGGTCGTCCCTCTGTATGTCTGTGTCCTGATCTCTTCCTATAAGGTTACCAGTCAGACCGAATCAGGTCGCACCCTAGTGACCTCATGTGACCTGATCACCTCTGTAAAAGCCCACTGCCAGGTACACTCACGTTCTGAGGTGCCGGGGTTAGGCTGTCACCATAGCAAGGTGGGCACCTTCAGCCCATAGCGCCCACCTCTCAGAAAGGACCTCTCACATCACCACTGATGCCTTAACGAGGACCAGTCTCTGAGTCCAAGACCCGCCTTCACCCCATTGCCTCTGGAGTCTAGAGCTGGCATCTTCCTGCCGGGCCGACTCAGGCTGTGGCTCCGTGGTGGGGGGACCCCTCCAGCAGCAGCCCCCCACTTCCTGTTTCATGCCTGAGACTGCAGACAGGCGGTGCTGGCCAGCCTGCAGGATGCCCCGGCTTCCCACATGGGGAAGACTAGAGGGCTGGGAGCTGCTGGCTTCCCCCAGGGGTGGGCAGCTTGCAGGGGGTGTGGAGGAAGTCGAGGCCTGAGGTACCCACAGCTTGCAGGGCCAGGCTGGCTGGTTTTGTCCTGTCTGATGAGGCCCCGTGCTTGTCTGAGGCTGATGGCTCCCAGAGATGGGTCAATTTGCACCATGTCCCCTTCTACGGAAGAGACACCAAAGCTGAGAGACTGGCCAGAACAGGATGGAAGGCCGCCTCCTGCCTGACCGCTCAGGTGGGAGGGAGGCCTCTCTGCCAGGGCTGTGGTGTTCAGAGTGTCACCGCTGGTCCCCTGGCTGCCCCGAGGGTCCTGCCCACAGACCACAGTCACAGCTGCACCGACAGGGCAGCCAGGGAGGCCGGTTAAATAGGCCTCATGATCCAGAGCACCCCAGGCCACCAGGGAGCCAAGTGCGCCTTTGGAATGTGATAGGGGGTTGTCGCCACTGGGGCGCCGGGCAGCGGGAGTCAACTTGGTACTTGGTGGCCTCCCCCAGCTCTGTCCCTGCTCCTCCCGTCCCAGTGATGTTTTCCTTTCATTACTTCAGTGATTGAGCTGAAAGCCGAGGACCGCAGCAAGTTCCTGGACGCACTCGTGTCCCTCCTGTCCTAGGGTGAGTCATGGGGGAGGGGTGCTGGTGGCTTCCCATGGCCCTGCCACAAAGCCCAGCTTCTACCTGGGTTTGAGGCCGGAGATGGGGTCCAGCGCCTGTTCCCAGGGACGCCTGTCCCCAGGCTGGTGGCAGGACCACAATGGGCCACTTTGAGGGATCTAATTTCATTAAGCTCCTGGGATCCCTTCAGAAGGAGCTGCGTTTACCCTCCTCTGATCACAAGGCGCCAGGTGTGGCCGGGAACGGGGGCTGCCCTTGCCCCAGCGTCAGGCCCTGGGCTGGAGCCCGCAGGGTGTCTATCTGGGCTCTCATGTGCTGGACTTCTGAGAAGGCCAAGCTGGTAGCAGCCACTCAGTGGGGAATTATAAACCATGGGCCCTATGTGAGCCTGGACGCCTGCGGCTGTCACTGTGACAGTGCAGCGCAACGCTCCCGCCAGCGCTGTCCCCTGTGCCTCACACACCACCTCTTTCTCAAGGGCCCTCGGGAAATGGGCCGGGGACCTGCTCTGTCTAGTGACCCCTTCTCAGCCCAGGCCCCCAACAGCGGATGCCCTGCCCGGCACCTCCCTGACCCCCAGCTGGAGTCGCGGCTGTGTCACACGGGCCCTGTCCAGGCTCCGGTGTGGGGGGTCCCTCCTGCCGGCCCAGGGTCCTTCCTCCGTCCCCCGTCCCTGGTGAGCTGGGAGTGTGAGAGCCCTGGTGGGCTCTGCTGAGAATGGCCTAGGAGCCTCAGGGACCTCCCCCAGCCCCTCTCTCGGGGGGCACAGGGCTCTGGGGGCAGATTGGGTCTTATGTGACGTCTGTGGGGAGCCTCACCAGGCTGGCCCCCTGTCCTCATCTGAACTGGGGCTGACACCCCTTGAGTCTCAAGGGCTGGGCCTCAGCAAGGGCCTTTGTGGGGGGGGAGGGTTAAATCAAAGGTTACAAATGGGGGTCTCGGGCAGTGGGGCTGGCATCTGAGGCAGACCCCTCCCTGCAGCCTGCTTGGTGATGATCCCAGGGCCATGTGCGAGCTGCCACCAAGACGGCACCAGGTGAGCCAGCCTGGGAGGGTGAGGGGCAGCGTGCTGGGGGCAGTGCCAAGGCTGGACAATCTGCCAGGCAGGGTCTGTAAGGGGAGGAGGTGCCAGGAGCCGTGTGGCCTAAGGTACTCAAGCAGACAGGACGGCGGGTGCTACCCACCACCTGTCAGTGGTGGGGCTGCTCAGAAGCAGCCGCTCAGCACAGCAGTGGGAAGGCCTGGGCAGTTTGTTTGACTTGGGGAACCATCAGAATCGTTTGAAATTTATTTTTTCTTTTCTCTTTTCCAGAGTTTGATTTCCTCAGAAGTGACCTCCTTCTCCTTATTTATGTTAACTGGCTTTTATTTAGATTGTAAGTTATGGACATAGTTTTAGATGCAGGGACAGTGTTTTTAATGGAATAAAATGATTATTTTAGGTTTGGTGCCCCAATCTTGGCTCTGGTCACAGGGCCAGGGCTTGGTTGTTCTCTGAGCCTTGTATGTCCAGAGGGACCTTGATCCTGTGCCCTGGGCACCCCGATGCCCAGCAGGAAATCAGCATGGGGGGCAGCTTCCAGGCTCCCTGGACAGCAGTGGGCAGAGGCCAGGCCCCTCAGCACCTCCACTGACCACTTTGATGCCAGCCAGGACCTGGCTCGGTTCACCCTCCCACCACTTCCTCCTGTCCACTGGCCTTGGCAGCATCTCAAGTCCACCCTCTTGATCATGTACCCCTCCCAGGCCCACCCTCCACGTCCATCATCTTACCCCCAGCACCTGCCTGTCCAGGCACCCCCACCTCTGGGCACATGGCAGACACCATCAGGCAAGTCAGGCAGGGATAGCAAGGGCGGGGCCCCAATTCAGGAAGGGAGGGGCTTGCTGAGGGGCCTTGGGGTCAGCTTCGCCCACGTCCTATCGCAGAAGGTCCAAGCTGGACAGGCTTCAGCAACCTCCAAAGTCTTCGGAGCAGCAAGAGTTCTCTGTCAGGGAAGCCGTGGGATCAGCTGGCCCCACCCTCCCAGTTGTCCCCAGGACACCTGCAAGGGTTGAGGGGATCTGGAGGCAAGGAGGATGCCATTTCTGTCCTCTGGCAAGGAGAGAGCCATTCACGCAAGTGGCTGAGGCCATCTGTGACCACTGCACAGAGCTCGGGTGCCAGGGGAGCAGGCAGGCTGGAGGGCCATGGCCACCTAGGTGTGGCACCTGGGGCCACGGGCAAGAGGTGGCAGAGTGGTTTGGGCAGCACTTATGTTGGTGGGAAAAGCCCAGAAATCGTGTTCAGGAACTGAGGACACGGGTTAGGGGGGCTAGGTCTTAGGGTGGGCCTTGGGGAGGGGTAGTGGGCAGTGGGGTCAGCTGCATTGGAGCTGCATTGCTCCTCCCACCTGACCTCTGGCAGTGGAGTTTTCCCCTGCCCTTCCCAGCATGGGTCGGGGACAACAGCCTGCCCCGCCAGGGCCCTCAAGCTGCCCACCCTGGCCATCTGCAGAAGCTGAGGGCTGGGCAGCTACCATTCAGAATCCCAGCTGACGCCTGGGGCCCTGGAGTCAAGAGAGCTCTGGGCTGTGGAGGAGGCAGCCTTAGGCCTGCACCTGGGCCAGACAGCCTGTACCCGACACTGCCTGGACCCTGTGGCCAGAGCAGAAGTGGAAGGACCTTTGTTCCTACCCTACCAAGAGCCAAGGCTCCAGGATCACACACTTGCTCGCTTGGGAGCTGTTCTAGGTTAGGCTCAGGCAGGGCTGCCATAAAGGCTAAGGACCTCTGTGCCATGGGGCCCATCTCTCTATAGTCATCCCACTGTTGGGAGCTAAGGCCCCCAGATAGTTCAGCCTCCCTGGAAGTTCTGGGATTCAGGGCCATGTTCACAGTAGCTGCCCTGAGCCTGTCCTTGGGTTCTGCCCCTCCCTACAATGAGGAACCTGGCCAGGCCTGGGAGACTCCTTGCCATTGGACCCGGCCCAGGCATTTCTGGACATGGCCCTCAGGGTGGAGTTTGGGGGCATTTGCCAAGCCCTCCGCACTGGCTGGGCTTGGAACTCCTCCCAGCAGCCCCTGATCCTGTCCACTGTTCTCTTCTGCCCTGGAAGCAATGAGTTCTTGGTGGCTGTGACAGCTCTGGTCTGCTTTGCCCTCCAGGAATCCCACCCAAAGGAGGAAGGTCACATGGTGCTCCCAGCAGGGGTTGACACAGAGGTGCTGATGGTTGGCCTAAGTCTGGGCTGGCCGCCAGACCACCAAGATGGGCACAGGCCCTGTGCAGAGAGTTAGGATGGAGGGGCTGAAGCTGAATCTGGGCAGCCGGCCGCGGGTGCCTCCTCCCCATGGCAACGCACTTCTCAACCTGCAGCCAGCTCTGCTGGAGCCCAGCACACATCCTGGATTTGCCCCTGTTCCCACTGCACTATTGGCAGAAAGGATGGAGTCAGTGTTGTATAGATGTCTAGCCATGTGAGGCGACCCAGAGATGGCCAAACCCTGGGAGGGCAGGTGGAAAACGCCTGTCCGGTGGTTCCTGGGGACCAGCCTCTTCTAGGCAAAGCCAGTAGCCTGGCAGCCCACCCTTAGCCCTACCTGCATCCCAAGACCCACACACACTGGCTAGGGTCAACCTGCATCTTCTGCTGGGGTCTGCATCACAGCCCCTACTCTCCACCCCCACCCCCAGGCTCTATGGCTCAGCAGTGGCCCTTCTGACTACATATCTCACCTCCCTGGGTTGCAGTGAGCTGTGGCTGTTTCCCACCCAACGGGAAGGTGACCAGATGGCAGGAGGGACCTGAGAAATGGCCATGGGATCTTCGGGATCCCAGAGGCCAGCCCTGGAAGGTCCCCCCAGGAGCTTTTTGGGGAGAATTTGGTGGGTAGGTGGATGAATGGGGGCTGCAAAGCACAGGCGGTGACTGGACAAAGAACAGGACACAGGTGGGAGGGTATCCAAACCATTTACTAAGCGGACTCTTACCCCAACCCCCCAAGCTGTGAAGGAGGGCAGGGCCCCAGCCCCACACCCAGGATCCGGTTCCCGTAAGCCTTGCCTGGCGAGCTGCAGGGGTGAGACAGGGAGGTCCAGACCAAGTCTCTTGCCCCCACCCGGAGGCCAGCCTGCTGATGGAGTGAAGGCCAGTTATAAACGTCCCTCCGGCAGCCGAGGCTGGGGCCCCTGGGCTCTCGGTCTGCCCCTCTGGAATCAGCAGGAGCCACTAGGGAGTGGGTGGCATCCAAGACCCTGACGGTCAGAGAGGGAGCGGCATCTCCAGTCCAGTGCCCACACGGCCGAAGGAACGCGCGCCCTACCCACGTCGGAGCCAGCACTGCACACAAAAAGAAACAGAGCGAGTCTTCCCAAGTGCGCGTCGCCTTGCGGGGCAGGGCGCAGCCCGGGGCCGGCTAGGAGGCCGGAGAGGACGGGCTGCGGACAGAGTCCGGTCCGTGCGCAGGACTCAGAGTTCCGCAGAGCCTGTGCGCCGCGGAGGCCGCCGTCCATGCGGGGCTCCCCTGGCCGGTCCTCCCGCTCGCGGCCCTGCCGCGCAAGCGCACTCAAACATAGTTCTTCTTGTCGTAGTCGCCGCTGGCCGTAGGCCGCCGCGGCGCCGAGTACTTGACCGGGAAGCCGAAGTCGGGGCGGCCGGCGCAGACCCAGGCGCCGCAGCACACGAGGCCGCCGCCGCACATGAGCAGCGCCGAGGCGGCCCAGCCGATGTAAAGCGCGGCGCCCAGCTCGTACTTCTGCGACATGGGCACGGTCGGGTCGTAGAACTCCCGGACCACGATGTTGGCGAACCAGCAGAGCGGCACGAGTGCCAGCAGCCCGCAGAGCGCGTAAAGCGCGCCGCCCGTGAGGGCCACGCGTGCCTTACCCGGGCCGGGGGCCACGCAGGTGGTGCACTGCGCGCCCGCCAGGGTCACAAAGAGCGCGACAAGCGCCAGGAGCACGGCGCCCACGGTGAGCGCCCGCGCCGCCTGCACCTCTGTGCTCAGCGCCAGCACCGAGTCGTACACCTTGCACTGCATGTGCCCTGTGCTCTGCACCACGCACGACATCCACAGCCCCTTCCAGGTGGTCTGCGCCGTCACGATGTTGTGGTCCAGGAAAGCGGTCACCTGCCACATGGGCAGCCCGCACGCCAGGATCAGGCCCACCCAGCCCACCAGGCACAACACCAGGCCGAGAATCTCCAGCGCCGCCGACCCCATGGCTGGAGACAAGACGGGCGCCCGACGGCCCGGGGCCTCCGGGCGCGCACAGCTTACTCCCTCCGATCCCGGGCCCAGCGGCACCACAGCACAGCCTCGGGTCTGCTGGCGCCTCTAGGGGGGCTTCCCATTTGAAGGTTCGGGGGGCGGACTATGACCCGCGGGCCCAGCCCCCCACCCTGAGCAGCCAATCCACGCCCAGGCCATCCGCCCGCAGCCAATCGCAGGCGCCCCCGGCAGCAGGAGTTAGGAAAACAACTGCGCGTGGGGGTAGCGGGTGGCGGGCGGCGGGAGGCGGGCGGCGCGGGGAACCGCGGGGCATCCGGTGGCGGCCCCGGACCCTCATCCGCCGTTGTCCTAATCGCTGCAGAGCCCGTTCCAAGCTGACCACGCTCCACGAACTACCTCCCTGTGCGCCCCCACCTCGCCGTTTCAGGAGCTGCATGACCCTGGGTCTGCACCGATTTACCCGACACATCCTCGAACGAGCCAGTTGGTCCCTACCTCCCAGGCCAGCTCCACTCTTCCCTGGCCCCGGTCGGCGGGAGCCACTGCGCCGAGGGCCCCCGGGTTAGCCAAACACAGCTCGGCCTGTTCCTCCAGGAAGCTCTCCCTGGAGTCCAAGCCCAACACAGCCCCCTTCTCTGCACCCCGACCACTGTGGCCCTTCGAGTGCTGACACTGTCTCCCTCACAGGCCGAGAAGCCAGGAAGGCCTGTGCGGGTCAGGCCGGGGTTCCTGCTTCGTCCAAGGCCCTGCCCAGCGCCACCACGTCCCTGGGGCTTGCGGCTCCAGCACGAAGCAGAAAGAACGGGGCCTTCCCGTGGCCTCCGGAGACCCCCACTCTGCCCCTGCTGCCGGGGCTTCCCATACCTCCCAACCTTTGCACTGACTGCTCCTCTTCCGGAGATGCTGCCCATCCCCCATCCTTTGAGGCCCAGCTGAGGCGACACCGCGTCAGTAAATCCCCAGTGACCCAGCATACAGGCAATCCTCCCAGGAGCAGCCCGTGGCCCCAGGCTCTGCCACCTACTCCCTGCTCCAGGCCTCAGACAGAGACAGAGAGAGAAACGCAGGGGCTGTACTCTGCCCTCCCACCCGCTGCAGTGCTACCCTGGCACCCCAGCCCCCAGGCCACCCTCCGGAAGCCAACATGGAGTTTCCTGACTGGGAGGAAGAGCCCCCATCCTCGCTGGAGGCGGGAGGCGAGGGATTTCCGGGCATTCTTCTGCACAATGGCCCAGCCATTTCTCCAAGGCCCACTGGGATGGACAGTGGGGCCCCCTGAGGCTCAGGTAGGGGCACTAGTCCCTTTCTGGCAGCCCCCTCCCCACTCCCTGTCAGCCCCTCTGTCTAAAGCAAAGTCTGTATTCTGCCCTGGAGTGGGGCTACTAGGACCGCCACTCCTTCCTCAGGTCCCAGGTGCCTGACTGCTAGCAGGGCCTCCCCAGAGAAGGCCTGCCTTTGAGGCTGGCCAAAGCCTGGGCGCCTCAACAGATCGGTCCTTCCTGGGCCTGGTTCCTTCTCCTCAGGTGGCTGAGATAATACCCTGTCGTCCAGCACGGGAGGCACCCAAGGCAAGTTTGCTGGGCCCTGTGGGATTGGGAGGACAATTTTACCCCTTCTTTCACTCCAGCCCCCTCACTTCCTGCATAGATGGAGCTCCAAGAACCACTGCCTCCTCCCAGACAACCCTCACTCGCTGCTTCCCTCCTGTTGCAGACCTTTCTGGACGTCCCCTCCCCCATCCACTCCAGGGGGCCCAGCCCTACCACCCACCCACCCTTTCAATCCCACTTCCCTGTGGCCCAAGTCCAAGGACCTTGCCCAGGGTCCCCCCATGACACTCCACGCTGCTGTCTTCCCGGGTCAACTGCTGTGGCCTCCTCAGGCCGTCCAGGCCCCACCCTTGGCCACTGGGGCTGTTCTCCTCAGGGCAGCTGGGCATCGCAGCAGGCCCTGCTCCTGGGTCACACTCTGCCTGAAACCCTCTGTGGCCCGCACTGCCCATGGACGAAGCACTGACTCCTGGGAGCGGCCCAGGTGACATGGGCCAGCTGCACTGGGTCTGGCCAGTCCAGCAGCATACTCCACGTTCCATTCAGACTTGCCTCCCTCTGGGCCCTCAGACTGGTCTGTCTACACCCACGCCTCTTCTGCTTGCAGTATGTATCCCTTGGGCAGGGCCTGCATCTACTAGGTTGTGTTACCAAGGTCACTTCCTCTTGGATGCCTTCCTGCTCCCATCCCTCAGCCTTGCTCTCGAGGCCCAAGCTGGAGCTGCCCGTCTGCTCGCTGGTTGATCCCACCAGTATCCAGGAACGAGCCCCAGCACAGTGGCCGTCTTCATGCATCTGTCCTGGACAGGGGGCTGCCTGTGACCCATGCTGACCTCTGGCCACCTGCCACTCCTCCAGCACCTCAGAGCTGCAGCCAGCACAAGGTTCTCCCCATTTGCCTGCCCACCTGCCTCCCTCTCTCTGCCACTTTGGGCCCATCCTGGCCTGGCACCCTGGAGCAGCCCCTGTGAGTCCATGTCTCTTTGGGGACAGCCTCACAGTATCTTGGGGACTTGGTAGAAGGGCCTCAGTCCCCACCTCTCACAATCTGATTTCTACCCCGACACCACTGTGTTGGTTGTAGGCCTGGCCGCAGTTGAATCAGAGCTGCCACAGAGAGGCCCAGCCCCGACCTGCGGGGGCGTGAAGACTTGCCTGCCCTTCCTTCCACTCTCTAGAATCTCCTGGCCACCTACTATACACGGAGCATCGTGTCCGGGTAGAACACCCAGGGGGCTCCTGCCCTCAACCAGGGACTGGGAAGGGCTTTCAGGTATGCCCTTGGCTGTGAGGGAAAGAGATGGCAGAGTGACACCAAGTGATGAAGGCCTCTCTGAGGCGGTGATAGTTCAGCCCAAAACCAGGAAGAAGTTCCACACAAGAGCCCAGAGGCGGGAAAGGGCAGGAGACCGGCGGGGCTGGGGTGACGTGGTGGGCGCAGGCCTGCAGGCCAAGGGTCCAGGCTGGGCAGGGTGTGGATCCCTGATTTCTGGCGAGGGGCTCTTGGGCCAGCACGCCAGCCAAGGCCACCTGCTCATCTGCTGCTATTGTTCTGCTTTCCCAGGGGAAGTGCGGCAGGATCTCATTAATTGTGTGGGGGAAAGGCCTGAGTCGGCAGAAATCAGTTTATCTTGAGCAGCTGCCAGCTGACCCTGCACCACGGTGATCCGGTGACCTTCCAGGGACAATCTAAATTTAGGCTCCAGATTTCTGAGGACTGGGATTTGGGAAGCTCCTAGTTAATGGATTTCATTTTGGGGGAAGTGAGAAATAATGTCCCTTCTGTCTTTTGGCTTTGAAATAGTTAAGGATGTTTTCCTCAGGGTAGCAGCTGTTTGTGGAGCCTCTGAGCACAGAGCACTGCCTGTGCCCTTTCTTGGTGCAACCGGTGCCCCAGAGGCAGCTCCTCCAACATCGCCAGGCCTGCCCTGGGGCCCAAGGCGCCCTGCGTGGGAGGGGCATGGGTGCCTGTGCCGATGCCCAGAGTGCCCTTTGACAAAGAGCTGGTGAGTTCACAGTTCAGATGAGGGAACTGGGCTCTCCTTGCCTTTGTCCCACCATTGATGCAAAGCCCCCCGTGGTGGAGACTGCAAGGTTGAAGGGGAGGCAGTCATCAATCCTGAGTCCTCTGCTGCCATTCCTGAGCGCCCTCCAGGTTCCTGAGACAGCCTCCCTGGCTCCCTTGACCTTCACAGCTCATCTGATGTCAGTTTGGTCCTCAGAGCGGGCACCACTGGCTGGCTGGCAGAACAGGAGGGCACTGTTGCTTAACCTTCCCCAGTGGTAGGGGAATGTGGGGGGCAGAGGGCTCTGGTTGACAAGAAACCCAGGGTCTTGTAGACCCCTGTGCCCTCATGGATCGCACCAGATGGTGGTCTCTGTGTGATTTCCTGGAGGCCAGCAAAGGCTCTGTGTAATGGCAATAGTGGCCCCAGGAGCCCAAGGCAGCCCTCACCCCACACCCTCCACCCCTCATATCTGCACTGCCTCTGTGGCCTCTCTGTCCACCTTCTCTCCCCCACCTGTCCCTTCACAGATTCAGTCCTTCTCTGCATGCTGCATTTTGCAACAATTTTATACTTTCACTTAAAATCAGTAGAGTCATTCTGGATCCTCCTTTTTCATTTAGCATCATATTGTAAACATGTCCCTACTCTGTTAAAAAACACCCTCATGATTATCATTGTTTCTAACTGCCTTGGGAGCTGGAGAGCCAGGATGGAATCATCTATCTCCCTGACTCCTGAGAGTGGGTGGTGACCAAGGCAATCTGTTCCAAGGTTCCGTAAAATGGGGATGGTAATGGGCTCAACATCAAAGGGCTGCCAAGGAGCTTAGTGGACAGCAATTCCTGGCTCAAGGTGGATGCTGGATTAACATTTACGGTGATGATCATCCTGGTAATTATGCAACCATCCCTCAAGACATAGTTTCATAAGTGATAATTTTCTATTATAAATAATGCTGCTATGAATGGCATTATTCATGAGCCTTGGTATTTCGGATAATTTCCTCAGGAAAAACTCCTCAGAGTAGCATTTCTGGCTCACACCCTAGAGGGTGTGTCCCTTAGACGCCTTATCTGAGTACGCATTTTCACTGCCTGTCATTAGCTCTAGGTAGTCACAGTTTTTAAAGTTTACTAATTGGATAGGTAGAAGATGGCACCTTACTTTAATTGGCATTTCTTCACAAGTAATGAAGTTAAAGTTTTTTCCAATTAATACTGCTCATTTTTATTTCCTCTTTGGTGAACTGTCTATGTATCCACATAGAGCCTTGGTGTTTTCTCACTTTATATGTTAGAAACATTACTTGCTATCATATATATGGCATATACTTTTTGCTGTTTCCTACTTAACCTATTAACAATTTTTTTCAAAATGTTATAGAAGTTTGAATTTTTGAGTATTCAAATCTATTAAGGTTTTCCCTATGAGATTTCAATCTTTATCTTTAGCCATCAAAAAGTCTTTCTATATACAGAAAATACAAATTAAGTTATGATTTCTTATAGTTTTCTTCTCTGTCTCCTCATGTCAAAGAGGGTTTCTGATTCTGACCAAGATGAATAGGACCAACTGCAGATAGAGTTTTGCTCAAGAGCAAAAAGCGGGGGAGGGCATAGGAAAGAATCAATAAATTTAAAGATGGGGGCTTCCCTGGTGGCGCAGTGGTTGAGAGTCCACCTGCCAATGCAGGGGACGCGGGTTCGTGCCCCGGTCCGGGAAGATCCCACATGCCGCGGAGCAGCTGGGCCCGTGAGCCATGGCGGCTGAGCCTGCCTGTCCGGAGCCTGTGCTCCGCAATGGGAGAGGCCA
>NW_020838007.1:2088381-2090818 GCF_003676395.1 Aethalodelphis obliquidens
CGTACCGCAAAAAAAAAAAAAAAAAAAAAAAAAAAAAATTA
The DNA here is from genome assembly GCF_003676395.1 of Aethalodelphis obliquidens. NCBI lineage: Eukaryota > Metazoa > Chordata > Mammalia > Artiodactyla > Delphinidae > Aethalodelphis > Aethalodelphis obliquidens. Next base: position 2,088,423 of record NW_020838007.1, read on the forward strand.
AAGATAGGACAATAGGATTATTCCATCTGAACAAGATTTAAAAAAAAAAAGAACAGAACTTCAGGAAATGTGGGATCATAACAAAAGGTCTGACATCTATGTCATTGGAGTACCAAAAGAAGAGAAGAAAAAGGCTGGGGATAAAAAAGTACCCAAAGAAATAATAACTGGAAATTTCCTAAGTTTAGGAAGAAGAAAAGAAAAAACATACAGATTCAAGATGTTGCCAGAACTCCAAACAGAATAAATCCTAAGAAATCCACACCAAGACACATTGTAATTAAACTTTTGAAAACCAAAGACAAAGAAAAATACTGAAAGGAGCCAGAAAATAAGGACATCTCACCAATAGGGGAAAAACAAAACAAATGACAGAATTTCTCATCAGAAACCATGGAGACCAGAGAACGTAGCACATTTTTTTAAGCACTAGAAGGAAAAGAAAATGTCAACCCAGAATCTGTATCTAGTGAATATATTCTTCAGGGATGAAGTGGAAATAAATATATTCTCAGATGAAGGAAAACTAAGAGAATGTCACCAGCAGATGTACACTAAAAGAAGGGCTAAAGGATGTTATTTAAACAGAAAGGAAACGATAAAAGGAGGAATCTTTGGACATCAAAAAGGAAGAAAGAATATGACAAGCAAAATGTTGGTAAATACAGAAGAAGGAGACTTTCCTTCTCCTTTTGAGTTTTCTAACTTATGTTTGATGGTTGGAGCAAAAATGATTACACTGCCTAAAGTGGTTCTCAGGGTGTGTAGAGGAAATATCTAAGATAATTGTATTATAAATAGGAAAGGGTAATGGGACATAAAGGGAGGTAAGGTTTCTATACTTCATTCCAACTGGTAAAGTGTTGACATCAGTAGACTTTGATGAGTTATCTGTATAAAGTGTAATCCTAGAGCAACCACTAAAAACTTTACAAAGAGATACACTGAAAAACACTATAGATAATTCAAACAGAACTCTGAAAGATGTTCAAGTAAGCCACAGGAAGGCAGGAAAAGGGAAACAGAGAGAAAGAGAATACACAGAAAACAAAGTGGCAGACTTAAACCTTACCATATCAATAATTACATTAAATGTAAGTGGTCTAAATACAGCAGTTAAACAACAAAGGTTGGTAGAGTGCACCAAAAAAATTACCCAAATATATGCTATTTAAAAGAAACTCAGTTCAAATCGAATGACATATGTAGGCTGAAAGCAAAAGTATAGAAAAAGATATACTATGCAAACACTAATCAAATAAATAGAGCAGTGGCTATATTAATATCAGATAAAGTACACTTCATTAAGAAAATTACCAGGGACAGAGACACTACATAATGATAAAAGGGCCAATCCACCAAGAAGGCATAGCAATCCTAAATGTGTACACACCAAGGGACAGAGCTGCAAAATATGGGAAGCAAAACCTCATAAAATTGAATGCAGAAATAGACAAATTGACAATTATAGTTGAGGCTTCAACACTCTTCTCTCAACAACTGAGAGAATAAATAGACAAAAAATCACCAAGAAGATATAACTCAACAACACCATCAAACAAGGATCTAATCAAAATTTATATAACACTACCCAACAACAGCAGAATACACATTCTTTTCATGTGCCCAGAGAACCTATACCAGATAGACCATATCCTGAGCCACAAAAAACCCTCAAAATCAGTGAAAGTAAAAGTTGCTTCTTTAAAAACTCAACAATATTAACATGCTTTTACCTAAACTGACCTTAAAAACGTTACTAAAATCAGAAATGAAAGAAGAGGTATCGCTAATAATATCTCACTAACAGTAAAAGTGATTTTAAGGGAATACAATGAACAATTGTATGCCAACAAAGTAGATAACCAAGATGAAATGGGCACATTCCTACAAACAAAAACTACCAAACATGACTTAAGAAGAAATAAATCTGAATAGATCTATAACAAGTAAAGAGATTGAGTTAGTAATTTTAAAGATTTCCAACAAAGAAAAGTCCAGGACCAGATGGCCTCACTGGTAAACTATACCAAATGTTTAAAGTAAAGAAAAACTAATACCAATCAATCTTAAACTCTTACAAAAAAATAGAAGAGGGCGGCACACTTCCTAACTCACTCTATGAGGCCAGAACTGCCCTGATCCAAAGTCAGACAAAGACTTCACAAGAAAACTAAAACCAATAATGCCTGTGAATACAGATGCAAAAAAAACTTAACAATATACTAGTAAACCAAATCCAGCAACACATATGAAAAATACATGACCAGGGCTTCCCTGGTGGTGCAGTGGTTGAGAGTCCGCCTGCCGATGCAGGGGACACGGGTTCGTGTCCCGGTCCGGGAAGATCCCACATGCCATGGAGCGGCTGGGCCCGTGAGCCATGGCCGCTGAGC
>NW_020838007.1:2090918-2211610 GCF_003676395.1 Aethalodelphis obliquidens
AAAAAAAAAAAAAAAAAAAAAAAAAAAAAAAAAAATACATGACCAAATGGGATTTATTCCAGGAATGCAAAATCAGTTTAATAAGCAAAAATCAATCAAAGTAGCATACCAAAATACTTAGATGTAAATCTAACAAAATATGTACAGGAGTTATATGCTGAAAACTATAAAACACTGATGAAAGGAATCAAAAAACATCTAAATAAACGGAGAGGCATTCCGTGTTCATGGATTGGAAGACGTTATGTGATAAAGAATAATGAATAATGCACTTATTCATTATTCATTATAATAATGTATAGTGAATAATGCACTTCCCTTCAAAATCCCAGGAAGATTTTTTATAGGTATAAACCAGATTATTCTGAAATGTATATGGAGAGGAAAAGGAATTAGAATAGCTAAAACAATTCTGAAAAAGAAGAATAAAGTGGGAAGAATCACACTATCTGATTTTAAAACTTATATAGATATTAATACTGCTTACAGGGGACAGAGACATTGTTCAATGGTGCTGAGAACCCAGAAACAGCCCCACACGAGTACAACTGATTTTTGACAAGCATGCAAAAGCAAGTCAATGATCCAAAAGAAAATTGAAAGCAGGGACTGAAACAGATATTTGTACACCAACATTCATAGCAGCATTATTCACAACAGCCAAAAGGTGGAAACAACCCAAATATCCGCTGATGGATGAATGATAAACAGGTTGTATATCCATACAATGGAATATTAGCCTTAAATAGGAAGGAAATTCTAACACATGCTACAACATGGATCAACCTTGAAGACATTATGTTAAGTGAAATAAGCCAGACACAAAAGCACAAGTACTGTATGATTCCACTAACATGAAGTTCCTAGAGTAGTCAAATTCATAGAGACAGAAAGTAGACTAGTGGGTGCCAGGGGGCTGGAGGAGGAGGGGATGGGGAGTTATTGTTTAATGGGTACAGAGTTTCAGTTTGGGATAATGAAAATGTTCTGAAGATGGATGGTGGTGATGGATGCACAATAATATGACACACTTAATGCCACCGAATTGTAAAAATGGCTGAAATGCTAAATTCTATGGGATGCACATTTTACCACAAAAAAGACAACTCAATGGAGGAAAGATAATTTTTTCAACAAATACGCTAAAGCAATTAGATATCAATAGAAAAAAACATCAACCTCAACCAAAACCTCACATCATTAAACAAAAATCTCAAAATGAATCCTAGATTTAAATGTAAAATGTAAAACTATAGAACTTTTAGAAGATAACTTGGAAGAAAGTCTTCAGGACATAGACATGACACCAAAAGCAGGATCATAAAAGGAGAAAATCATCAATTTAACCTTATCAAAATTAATTTTTGCTTTGTAAAAGACACTTTTTAAAGGATGAAAAGGTACACACTGGGAGAAAATATTTGCTCATGGATTAAAATGCCTAGAGTAGTAATGGCCCATAAGAAGTGCCACAGATACTATTTTTGCTATATTACCAGGTTGCAGTTCTTTTATTAGATTTATTCCTGGATTCTTTATATTTTTGTTGCTATTTTAAAATCTTTTTAAAATTGCATTTTCTAACTGATTTTTGCTATTGTATAGAAATGCAAATGAATTTTGCTTTAAATCCAGCAACCTTATCTAATTCTAATAGTTTATTTGTAGATGCCTTTGGGGTTTCCACATAGATTATCATTATCATGTGTAAATAATGAGTGTGTGTTTTTCTTTCTAACTCTTCATATTTTTATTTCATTTTCTCATTTCACTGCACTGGTTAGGATATCCAGTAGCACATCATATAGAAGCCTTCATCATGGGCATCATGTAAAGTTTCTGATCTCACAGAGAATGCTTTCATTGTTAATGTCTACTATATATTAGTAGATGTACTTTACTCTATTAGCTTCAATTCCTATTTTTGTTTTTTATTACGAAAGTTTAATTTCATCAGGTTTTTTTTGGCTACATCTATTGAAATAATTCTGTGGTTTTTCTCTTTCAATCTGTTAATATGGTGATTTACTTCAAGTAATTTTATAATGTTACACCAATCATGCTTTTTTTTTTTTTTTTTTTGGCTGTGTTGGGTCTTTTTTGCTGCACGCAGGCTTTCTCTAGTTGTGGCGAGCAGGAGCTACTCTTTGTTGCGGTGCACAGGCTTCTCATTGAGGTGGTTTCTCTTTTTGCGGAGCATGGGCTCTAGGCATGCGGGCTTCAGTAGTTGTGGCTCGTGGGTTCTAGAGCACAGACTCAGTAGTTGTGGCACACGGGCTTAGCTGCTCCCCGGCATGTGGGATCTTCCCGGACCAGGGCTCGAACCCATGTCCCCTGCATTGGCAGGAGGATTCTTAACCACTGTGCCACCAGGGAAACCCAATCATGTATTTTTGAGATAAACCCAACTTGGCCATGAGAAATTATCTTTTGGATCCATTATTGGATTCAGTTTGCATCAGTGTTTATGAGTGAGATTTACTGGTAATTTTATTCTTGTTCTACTCTTGTTCAGTTTGCATATCAAGGTTATATCAGCCTTGTAGAAATGAGGTGCGAGTTTCCTATTTTTCTATTCTCCAAAATAATTTGTACAAGATTGGAATCATCTGTTTCTTGAAAGGTAGAATTTGCTTGCAAAGCCTTTTATTTCTTTTTCCATGTTTAAAAACATTTTAAAAATTGAATTATAGTTGATTCACAATGTTGTATTGAATTATAGTTGATTAACAATGTTGATTTACAATGCTAGTGTACAGCAAAGTGATTTAGATACACACACATATATAATCTTTTTCATATTCTTTTTCCACCATGGTTTATTACAGGATATTCAATATAGTTCCCTGTGCTATACAGTAGGACCTCATTGTTTATCTAGTTTATGTATAGTAGTTTATATCCACTAATCCCAAACTCCTAATTTATCCCTCCCCCACCCCTTTTCCCCTTTGGTAACCATCAATTTGTTTTCTATGTCTGTGAGTCTGTTTCTGTTTTGTGAATAAGTTCATTTGTATCGTATTTTAGATACCACATATAAGTGGTACCATATGGTATTTGTCTTTCTCTGTCTTACTTCACTTAGTATGATAATATCCATCCATGTTTCTGCAAATGCCATTATTTCATTATTTTTTATGGCTGAGTAGTATTCCATCGTGTATCTAGGTACCACATCTTCTTTATCCATTCATCTGTTGATTGACATTTATGCTGCTTCCATGTCTTGGCTACTGTAAATAATGCTTGCAAAGCTTTTAAAACATTTGTGAGGGGAGGGGCAGATTTTTAATCACTGATTACATTTCTTTAATTGTAAGACAATCCAGGTCTTTAAAATTTCTTTTGGATTCCATTCTGGAAAACTGTTTTCCCAAGAAATGACTCATTTCATCTGTTTTCAAATTTGTTGCCATGAGGTTGATAAATAGCCTCTTATATTTCTGTTCACTTACTGGGGCATCTATGGTGAGATCTCCCTTCCTAGTGTTTTGTTTGTGCCTCCTCTTTTTCTTGTGAATATTACCAGAGCCTGGCTTTGTTTTTGTATTTCCCACAAGCCACCTTTGGTCTTTTCTGCCTTAAACTGTACTGCACCTGATGTTGACATAACCCACAAGTTCACTCTTGGTTAGTCTTTTCTCCCTTGACTTTCAATGTTGTGTTTCTTTGTTTTAAGAGGGTTTCTTGTAATTGCAGAAACGTGAGTTATTTTTCATACAATGTGACAATCTTTTTAGCTAGAGTGTTTGGTCCCTTTACATTTTTTGTGATTACAAGTATGCTTGTATTTATTTGTAACAGCTATGTCCAGCTCCCCCTGCCCACTCTCCTCCTTCCTTTCCGTTTTCTTTTGGATTAACTTTTTAATTAATTTATTTATTTATCTATTTATTTTTGGATGCATTGGGTCTTCGCTGCTGTGCGTGGGCTTTCTCTAGTTGCGGCGAGCAAGGGCTACTTACTCTTGGTTGCAATGTGCGGGCTTCTCATTGCAGTGGCTTCTCTTGTCGTGGAGTACAGACTCTAGGTGCGCGGGCTTCAGTAGTTGTGGCATATGGGCTTAGTTGCTCCGCGGTATGTGGGATCTTCCTGGACCAGGGCTCAAACCCGTGTCCCCTGCACTGGCAGGCATATTCTTAACCACTGTGCCACCAGGGAAGTCCCTGGATTAACTTTTGTCTTTTTCTTAATTCCTTTTTACCTTTTCAGAAATTATACCTTCTGGACCTATTTAGGCAGTCACCTTCTAAAAGTAATAACCTCTAAAGTTAATATCTTTGCCCTTCTCCCCACAACACTGAAACCTTAGAATGTTTAACCTGTCACCTGCTGCCAGCTCCCATGCTATTGTTATTGGTGCCCTGCGGTTATTTCAAACACTCAGTACTGGTGTGCAGGGCCCACCCCAGAGGATGCCCCCACCTCTTGCCTCCTCAGGCAGTGGCCGCACCCAGCTTGCTAGGTGGAAAGCCAAGGGCAGGAAGCGGCCGTGAACATAGGCCGGCACCCCTGCTGCTCCCAGGAGCCAGTCCTCAGATCCTATCTCAAGCTCACGCTGGCTTAGTCAAGCCCTCAGGAGTTGGCATCCAGGCCAGCACTGGTCCAAACAAGGAGTGGGTCAGAGCTGAACATCCAGGCCCAGGCTGACCGCACCAAGGACACAGGGAGGTGCTCAGAGCCCACAGCCCTTCCCAGGAGGCTGGCAGGGCCTGGAGCCTGTGAATTTACCCCTCAGCTGCCCTGGTTGCCCCCTGCAGACACCCCCTTCTTTTCACACTTTCACTGAATACGCATGAGCTGGGAATGTCCCAGCTGGGCCTCCCTGCAGCAAACGGTGGCCCAAAAAATGTCCACAACAAGGATGTTGCCTCAGACAGTGCCTCCTGCTCTCATTCCCCACAGACCAAGGGATGGGGATGCAGAAGAGCCAAGCAGAGGGACATAGCACCTACCCAGGAGGCTGGAGGCTGTGGAGAGGAGCTGCCCCTTACATAGGTCTAGAGGAAAGAGGAGTTCACCAGGGCGAAAGTGGGATCAGGCATTCTGGGAAAGAAGCGCCCATGGGCAAGAGCAGTAACAAATACCAGCAGGGCATGGGGTATGGAAGGACAACAGTAGGACAAGGAGGGACCCATGCAACTGGGCTCTGGCTGGCTGGTGTCTTGAAGAGAGCTCCTGGGAATGGAGCTAAGAAGTAAGAGAAGCCACCATTCCAACAGGCACATGGTCATGTTTGGCTGCCAGGATGGGTGAAGTATGGTCCTGCAGCTGGGTGGCCACAGACTCAGCAGAACCCAGAGCCTCCTATTCCCAGGGGAAGGGACCATCCCTGCCACATGCCGAGTTCTGAGGGCCCACAAGCCAGGGCCTGCAAGGTGGAACTGAGTCAGAGATGCTAGGCCGAGGTTGGGATTCAAGGGAGCAGACAGAGCCCATCCCTGTCCCCCCGCCCTCCCCTACAGAGCGTCCCACTGCACATACCAGTAAAGACTTTGAGAGCTAATAAACACGTGGCAATACAGAAACAATAAAGAATGTCATCAGTGGGCCAGGAATTTTGAGAGGCTTTTAGGAGTTTGTGGAAGAGAAGAAGGAGATAGGGTGAGACACTGGGACCAACCAGGGCTGAGGGAAAAGCCAACCCTGCGTGCAGACGAGGAGCCTCAGCTGGGGGAGGAGGCTGCAGCCTCCAGCTGTCACCCTGGGTGCCACTTTGTCCCCAAAGGGCCCACTGAGGCGGGCTGGGGCAGGAGGAGGTAGATGAGGAGGTAGTTCCATTCCCAGGAGCTCTCTTCAAGACACCTCTGAAAACACGAACCCTCCTCCAAGTAGCTGAGGGGGGAGAAAGGCAGGTCCTGCCAGGAGAGAACCCAAGCGGGGTCAGTTAAAGGCCTCCTGGTGCCCCTGGGGTGTCAGGGTAGAGACAAAGAAACAGGCCTCTCACACACCTGACAAGGGTACACGTTGGTACAACCACTGCAGGAAATAGTTTGCCGTTACCTCAAAAAGTTGAATGAGCATCATCCCATGAGCCAGAGGGAAAAGTGTCCACATGCACTGGGTACATGTGGCAGCCAATAGTCAGCATCAACTACCAGAGATGGAGGGAGGGAGCTCCCGATGTGACTCCAGCACACATGACCGCGTGCAAGGACCTGAGCAGGAACCACCCTGCTGAGCTCAGTCAACCCAGCACTTGAGAAAGAAGAATAGAATGGCCCTTGTTTCAGCCCACTGAGGTTTGGGGTGTTTGTTATGAAGAGACAGAAAACCAGATTTCATTTCTATAATGGTTAAAAGTAGGCAAAATAAAACCATATTGTTCAGGAATAAATATACAGGTGGTAAAACTAAAAAGAAGAACAAAGAAATGATTACCACGAGAGTGAGGATAACCTTTATCTCTAGAGAGAGGTGAGTGGAAAGGATATATGGAGCTTCTGAGGCGATATCTAGGGGTGACTATGTGAATGTTTGCTATAGAATCATTTGTGAAGCTGTATGTAATGATATCCTTCACAATAAAAAGACGTGTGTGTATTTTAAGAAAGGCTAAAAGAAAGTACTCAGGTTTGGATGATGTGGGTGCAGCATCTGCCAGCAGCTCCCACGTGCATCCTACAGAACAGCCTGGCTTCAACAGGACCCCCACTGCCCACACACCCTCCCACGCAGGGCCAAGCCCCTGGGAGCAGCAGACCAGTGTGCCCAAGACCAAAATGCATGCCAGTCGCCAGGAAACCCCAGATGGAAGCCAGCTAATGAGAGAACAAAGGCAAGCATTAGAAACCTTGACAATGTGAAATAATAGCAAAGCCCTGGGAACAAACCTATTTTCTGTCTCTATGAATGTGCATTTCTGGACATTTCACATCAATGGAATCATACGATACGTGGCCTTTAGCGTCTGGCTTCTTCCACTTTGCATAACATTTTCTAGGTTCATCCATTTTGTAGCCTGTGTTAGTACTTCACTCCTTTTTATGACTGAATAGTATTCTGTTGTATGGATAGGTCACATTTTGTTTATCCATTCATCACCTGATGAACATTTGGGTTGTTTACACTTTTTGGTTACTATGAATAAAGCTGCTATGAACATTTGTATACAAGTTTTTGTGTGGACATATCGTTTCATTTCTCTTGAGTACCTAAATGTGGAATTGCTGGGTCATATGGTAATACTATGTTTAACTTTTTAGGAACTGCTAAACTTTTCCACAGCAACTGCATCATTTTATATTCTCACCAGCAATGTATGAGGGTTCAATTTCCCCACATCCTCACCAACACTTATTATGTTGATTTTTTTTATCATACTGGACTCAGTTTACTAGCATCTCATTGCAGATTTTTGCATCTACATTCGTAAGGGATATTTATCTGTATTTTTCTTGTGATGTCTTTGTCTTTGGTATCAGGGTAACACGGGCTTTGTAGGATGAGTTAAGAAGTGTTCCCTCCTCCGACTTCCCCGGGGGTGCAGTGGTTAAGAATCCGCCTGCCAACGCAGGGGACACGGGTTCAAGCCCTGGTTTGGGAAGATCCCACATGCTGCGGAGCATCTAAGCCTATACGCCACAACTACTGAGCCTGTGCTCTAGATCCCGAGAGCCACAGCTACTGAGCCCGTGCGCCCTAGAGCCCGTGCTCCACAGCAAGAGAAGCCAGTGCAATGAAAAGCCCATGCACTGCAACAAAGAGTAGCCCCTGCTCACCACAACTAGAGAAAGCCCACGTGCAGCAGCAAAGACCCAGGGCAGCAATAAATAAATAAACAAACAAACAAATAAATAATAAGTGTTCCCTCCTCTTCTATTTTTTGTAAGTGCTTGAGAAGGATGGATGTTAATTATTCTTTAAATCTTTGATAGAATTCACCAGTGAAACCATCTGGTCCTGGGTTTTTCTTTGTTGAATTCTTTATTACTAACTCAAAATTCATCAAATTTGGGAAAATTTCAGCCTTTACTTCTTATTGAGAATCAGCCGTTTTTGTTTTTGTTTTTTAAATAAGCTTTCCCCAGGTTGCTGCAAGCCTTTGGTTAATTTTCAAAGTTCCAGAAACATTGATCCTGTCAGTTTTTGCCCATGTTTTCATTGTTTTTATGAAGGGTGGAATGTGAAGTTTCTTACTCCACATTTTTTTTCTTACTTTTTTTTTTTAACATCTTTATTGGAGTATAATTGCTTTACAATGGTGTGTTAATTTCTGCTGTATAACAAAGTGAATCAGCAAATATGTACATATATCCCCATATCTCCTCCCTCTTGCGTCTCCCTCCCACCCTCTCTACCCCACCCTAGGTGGTCACAAAGCACCAAGCTGATCTCCCTGTGCTATGCGGCTGCTTCCCACTAGCTATCTATTTTATGTTTTGTAGTGTATGTATGTCCATGTCAGTCTCTCACTTCGTCTCAGCTTACCCTTCCCCCTCCCAGTGTCCTCAAGTCCATTCTCTACATCTGCATCTTTATTCCTTCCTGTCCTGCCCCTAGGTTCTTCAGAACCGTTTTTTTTTTTTTTTTTAGATTCCATATATATGTGTTAGCATACGGTATCTGTTTTTCTCTTTCTGTCTGACTTACTTAACTCTGTACGACAGTCTGTAGGTCCATCCACCTCACTACAAATAACTCAATTTTGTTTCTTTTTATGGCTGTTACTCCTCCATTTTTGCTGACATCACTCCTTAGTTGGGCTTCTGACAGAGCAGACAAGAGCATCCTGACAAGAGATTTACTTAGTTATAAAGGTACGCTTTGGGATGGTGATTCTCAAACTTTAGTGTGCATAAGAAATAACTAGAGGTGATGATTATAAATGCATATTCCTAGATCCCACCACAAATCCCAACACTTATGTCTGGGGCCTGGGTATCTGCATTTTAGGCAGGTGCTTAGAGGCCCCCCTTTGGAAGCACCAGTCTCAAACAATGAACAAAGTAATAAGCAAGTTGGGAGGTTGCAAGGAGAGATGGTGTTCATTTCACATTTTTCACAGAAGAGAGCCAAGAGAAACCAGGTAGAGTTGAGAAATCAAAACATGGGAGAGACTTCCCTGGCGGTCCAGTGGGTAAGACTCCACGCTTCCACTGCAGGGGGCCTGGGCTCGATCCCTGGTCAGGGAACTAAGGTCCCGCATGCCACAAGGTGTGGCAAAAAAAAAAAAAAAAGACATGGGATGAACGCTTTAGAGTTATGGAGGTACCCAGAGTAAGAACTGGAAACAAACAGTGAAGGGAGGCGACCTCCAGGGAGGGGCTGGAGTGGGACACGACAACTTTGACTTTTTTCTTTACAGTTTGAACTTTCTTTTCTCAAATACAGATGTTATCTTTATATATTAAAACAAACAAACAAACAAAAGCGATAGAGAAGTCAGTAGGAGGAGGCTACTGGCCAACAACCCCACCTTGTCTCCTCAGGGCCTTGGCCAGCCCAGCCCTGCCTACCATCCCTTGGCCAAGGGCTGTGGCTGCACCATGCAGCCTGGTACCTTGGGAAGGGCACTACAGACTGGGGCTCCTCTCCTGCAGCTTGGACCATGCCCTTGCCACCTCCCTCCAGAGAAGTGGGCACTGGCAACCTCTCCGGTTGCCTGTGCCAACAAGATGAGGAGGACGCTATAGTATGAGGGAGTCAGGAACCGCAACCTAGAGTCAGAGCCCTGGCCACTCTGGGCTGCAAGGGATCTTCCCAAGGTCACATAGTGACTCAGTCCTTCCCAGAAGCAGTAGTCTTTAGGACTTAAAAACATAAGCATAAAATCAAAAACAAACTTTGCTTGGAAGCTAGCTGTGGGCAGTTGGCTCAGCCTACATTGTGGACTCACCAGCCAACTGCTTCAGAGGTCTGGGCAGGCGGCCACCTGACAGGATGTGCTGGGAAGCCAAATGGGGATGGCTGCTTCTGGGAGAGGTATGAGTGATGATAGTCATGTCCCTGGACAGCAGAGGGTTGTGGCTCTCACTGGTCCCCCTGGCTCTGCAGGGCTGTTTTCAGGGTGAAGGTTTATCTAGCCCAAAGTCCTCCCGTCCAAAGCCAGAGACTCGCTGTCCTTTCCACAAGGACGTTTGGGAGGTGTCTCTCCCTCCCCAAACATCCTATACCAGCACGGGACATGCCTCCAAACAGAAAAGTCAAAATAACTCCCCCTCTCCGTGGAGTAGGAGTGGGGAGGGAGGGATCAATGGCAGGGGGTAGGGGGGAGCCTAGGACCAGAGCCTCTGACACCTCCAGCCAGGGTGACACTGCACGCTGATGAGCAGGCTGACCAACTGGGAAGTTAGTGTTTGAGGGTTTCTCACAATATAGTGAGAAATCATGGAGGGCCGCTGCAGCAGAGAGGCTGCTCAAAAGAAACCACACAGGATTCCCTGGTGGCACAGTGGTTGAGAGTCCGCCTGCTGATGCAGGGGACATGGGTTCGTGCCCCGGTCCGGGAAGATCCCACATGCCGCGGAGCGGCTGGGCCCATGAGCCATGGCCGCTGAGCCTGCGCGCCCGGAGCCTGTGCTCTGCAACGGGAGAGGCCACAACAGTGAGAGGCCCGCGTACCGCAAAAAAAAAAAAAAGAAAAAAAGAAACCACACATGAGCTGGGCCTGGTGGCTGGCAAACTTTGGATGCAGGAAGGCAGGGAGCACGCCTGTTTTCCTCTAACAGGCACCGCCACTCAGGCCAAGGTTGCCTCTTGCTCTACCGGCCTCATGAAATGAGCTCTGGGAGGCCCAGGGAACCCCGCAGCAACACCTCAAGGCCCTCACCAGGTCCCAGTCCACAAGGTGAACACTAGTTCTGCTCTCACCCCTGGTGTCAGGAGTGGTGAGAACCAGCTCTGGCTCTTCCACCACAGTTCTTGGCCAGGTGTGGGTCTGTATCTCCCACCTTCAGCTTCTTTACTTACCTGTCAAATGGCTGATAGGTGTGTCCCAGGTGTCATCAGCACAGTGCCAAAACCCATCTGAATTGACCAGCCTGTTATGTAATGCCACGTGCCAGGCGAGGTTTAGAGTGATACACATATATGACTCTCCAATTTTGTTCCCGATTCTGATGTGTGGGTTTTTTCCCACCACCAAGTGATTCTCCACCACCAGCTAGGTGTCCTACAATTTAACTCAATTCTGACACTATCTACCTAGAGACGGCAACAGATTCCACAGGTTGAGGGCTCAATTCCATAAGACTGTCCCCACTTCAGATGCCAATTTTAAGTCCAGATTGTTACCTGTGCCTCTGACCTACTGGCTATAAATCAGAGGTTCCCACGACCTCTCCTTTTGGGTTTGACTAACTTGCTAGAGCAGCTCACAGAACTCAGAGAAACATTTTACTTACTAGTTACCCATTTATTATTAAAGGATATATATATCAGAGACAGCCAGATAAAAAAGATGGTTAGGGCAAGGTATGGGAAGGGATGCATGTCCTCTCCAGGCACACCACTCTCCCCGAACCTCCAAGTGTTCGCCAACCTGGAAGCTCTCCGAACCCTGTCCTTCGGGATTTTTATGGAAGCTTCATTAGAGGCATGATTGAATTAAGTCATTGGCCATGGTTGATTCATTCATCCTCCAGCCCCTCTCCCCTCCCCGGAGGTTAGAGGCAAGGGGGTGGGACTGAAAGTTCCAACCCTCTAGCCTCCTGGTTGGCTTCTCGGGCAACCAGCCCCCATCCTTGTGTGCTTCCCCCAAATCACCTCATTAACATAACAAAAGACACTTTTTTACTGCTATCATCACTTAGGAAATTCCATGGGTTTTAGAAGCTAGGTGCCAGGAACAGGGATGAAGACCAAATACTTATTGCTTATTATAAACCACAATATCACAGACTCTAACCCTTGGGCTTTGCCATAAACACACCCAGAAGAAAAGAGAATACTGTGATATGCCACAGGGCTATGGAGCAGCAGAGTCAGATCTAACCAGGCGGTTGACTGAGTTGGGATCCTTGGCCAATTGGATGGAAGGAAGGAAGGAAAGAATGAACAACAGGCCCAAAATGGAGTCACCTGTGCTAAGCCCCACATCACCAAACCTAGACTTAATAACTAACTTAATTACAGTGTCAACCTCTCCCACAAATGGAATCTTAAGCCAATCAATCTGGAATTAACTGATTATTACTAGTGAAGTAATTCACTCTACAGGCCCCTACACTCCCCTAAAGGAAGGTGACCTTGCCTGAAACAATCAGCTCTTTGCTAGAGTAACTTCCTTGTCCCACCTCCTTCTGTCTATAAAACTTTCATTTTGTACAGCTCTTTGGAGGTCCTTTCTATTTGCTAGATGAGATGCTGCCCAGTTCATGAATCATTGAATAAAGCCAATAAGATCTTTAAAATTTACTCAGTTGAATGTTTTCTTTTGTTTTAACACTATTCTGCCCCCCCTTTAAGTCCACAAGAACATGACTATTCACCTTTATAACATCAGGGTCCAGCAAAGAGCCACCTGGGTAACCCCAATAAATGTTTGCTGAACAAAAGAATGAAAATATGCACAAACCTCCAGTATATAAAATAAACTCTTATTATAACTGCAGGGGATATGTGTGAAATTAATAGAAAAGTATCACAATAAAACGAATCATAATAATTGGAGGTCCAGATGAAGACATCAGACATTTGGAAACAGTGTGGACACTCAAAAGGCGTGGCTAGTTCTCAACGTCAGGTTTCACAGGGCCAAAGTCAAGATGTGAGCAGGGTAACATTCTCTTCTGGAAGCTTCCACACTCACTCGAGTTGCTGGCAAAATTCAGTTCCAACATAGTTTGTTTTTGTTTTTTTTGGCCGTGCCATGAGGCTTGCAGGATCTTAGTTCCCCAACCAGGGATCGAACCCATGCCCCCTGCAGTGGAAGTATGGAGTCCTAACGACCGGACCGCCAAGGAATTCCCCCAACATAGGTGCAGGAATGGGATCTGTTTCCTTGATGGCTGTCAACTAGAGGTCATTCTCAGTTTCCAGAGGCTGCCTGCATTCCCTGCCTCATTGTTCCCTCAAAACTCGAAATGGCAGGCCAAGTACTTCTCACACTTTGGCTCTCTGACCCTGTCTGCCTCGTCCCTCCCACCAGGTCTCTGATAGCTACTTCTGCTGTGCTTCTAAGGGCTCATGTAATTCTACTGCGCCGACCCAGGTAATCCATGATGAGTTGTCTCATTTACGGTCAGATGATTATAACCCTCATTCCACCTGCAAAGGCTTTCACAGCTATGCAAAGAGCAGCATTTGACTGAATGGCTGGGGAAAAGGAATCTTTGGAGGTCACCATGAAAGTTCTGCCTACCGTAGCTGGCCCTTGGGAAATTAAACCCAAAGACTGCAAAAGTGGGTGATAAAATTAACGCAGACGGAACAGGCACAGAGTGATAGCTCTGTAGGAACAGGATGGGGTTAAACCAAAGTGTGCTTTGTTTCGCAAAAACTAAGGATTAAGTTGCAGAAAGTTCCAGACACCAGATGTTCCAAAAAGGTTACAGTGCCTTCCAGTCAACAAGATACCACAGTGTGAACAACCAACCAGGCACCTACCTACTTGCTTGCAGTTTTTGGCAACCTAGAGGAACCTTTGCCTTATTATAATGATCATGCCTAGCCTCTCTTGAATATGCATGCTCCACGCTTGAAACTCCCCTGGAGAGCTATCTTCCTGTCTGGTACTCATCACAAGTAAGAAATGCTTCTGCTTTAATGGAAAGTACCTGGTGTGTTCATTGGCTAAGCACCTCAAGGGACGGACCCATTACGTCCAGAGGAGGTCCAGTGCCAGCAAGGCATGAGAATTTCAGTTGCTCTGCATCGTCGTCCACACTTACTGTTGTCAGTCTTCTTAATTTGGGCCATTTGAGAGGATGAGAGGATGTGCGTGGCCCAGTGGTGGCTTGCTGTGGCTTTGTGTCTCCCTAATGACAGATGATGATGGAGCATCCTTCCTTTTCTGGTGAAGTATCTGTTCTGTAGATTCATTACAGGGTTGGGGGAGTTCTTTACGTATTTTAGATACAAGACCTTTATCAGGTATGAGTTTTGATTTCCTCCCAATCTGTGGCCTGCCCTTCATTTTTTTAAAAAATTTTATTTATTAATTTATTTATTTTTGGCTGTGTTGGGTCTTCGTTTCTGTGCGAGGGCTTTCTCTAGCTGCGGCGAGCGGTGGCCACTCTTCATCGCGGTCCGCGGGCCTCTCACTGTCGCGGCCTCTTTTGTTGCGGAGCACAAGCTCCAGCCGCGCAGGCTCAGTAGTGTGGCTCACGGGCCTAGTTGCTCCGCGGCATGTGGGACCTTCCCAGACCAGAGCTCGAACCCGTGTCCTCTGCATTGGCAGGCAGATTCTCAACCACTGCGCCACCACGGAAGCCCCCTTCATTTTCTTTTCTTTTTTTTTTTTTTGCGGTACGCGAGCCTCTCACTGTTGTGGCCTCTCCCGTTGTGGAGCATAGGCTCTGGACGCGCAGGCTCAGCGGCCATGGCCCATGGGCCCAGCCGCTCCACGGCATGTGGGATCCTCCCGGACCGGGGCGCAAACCCGTGTCCCCTGCATCGGCAGGCGGACTCTCAACCACTGTGCCACCAGGGAAGCCCCCCCTTCATTTTCTTAATGGGGTTTTTCAAAGTTAATTTTCTCCAGGTTTCCTGAGGTATGATTTACAGAAGTAACACTCACCCTCTCTGGTGAATTCCACCACCACAGTGAGACATGGACTCTTCCTGCCATCCCCCACCTCCCACCTCCCCTTAGAGAGGGTGTGCTCGGCAGCCCTGGGACAGGCTCCGGGCCTTTCCCAGGCGGGCCGCTGAATGCCTCTGGCTGCCTCTGTGCCCCGCTCGTAAATCGCAGGATAACAGGAAAAGGCCCACTGAACATCCTGCTACACACAGTAATAAAACCAGTAATAATGACACCAAAATGCTCGCGGAGGGCCGCCCCCTCCCCCACCCCAGCCCGTCCACAGCTGATCAGCCCCGTACTGACCTCACCACATGTCTGTGAGGAGCCACCAAGACCCTTCTCAGCCGAGAAACAGCGCAGAGGAGGCCACGCGCGGGGCCCTCAGGGAGCCGAGGCTGCGGCCAGAATTCACGGTGCGCTCGAGTCCACACCACCAGGGGCGCCGCGCCGCTCCGCGGGGGAGGTGCAGGAGATCCGGACCCGCGAGCCCGGGGCTGAGGGACACGCCTCAGCGGCCTTGACGCCGCTACCGCCGCAGGGCCCGGGTATGTGCCAGAGAGGGGGCTGCGCATGAGCGCAGCGTGCGTGACATGCGCGGCCTGTGCGTGGGGCGTGCGTGGGGATCGTCCAAGGCAGCGGGGCGCCGTGGAGCTAGAGGCGCGGGCGGCTGTGGTGAGTCTTGCGGCGGCTGGTGCGGGAGAGACACCTGCACGGCGCGGGGCTAGCGCCGCTCTCGAGATCCTGAGGCTGACCATCGTCGGCCTTAGCGCCAGGTCAGCCGACTGTCGGCGCGTGAGCGTCTAACCGATGAACCAGGCCCCAGCCTGGCTCACCTGTGGGTTGGCGAGGGCCGGAATGGCCCTGGCCTGGCGGTGTTGCGAGCGGTGTTGGTGGCGCAGTAGAGGTCAGGGTGGGGGCAGGCGTGAGTCCTGCGTGGAGGAGGTGGTGGTGTCAGCGCAGGTTTCACCCGGGGCTGACCTCCGAACTGAGCCTTGGGGGTGGGCTTGGTGTGCACCCATCAGGGCATCGGAGTGGCCTCCAGACCAGCGTTGGGCATGTGGGAGGCAATAGCTGGGCCTGGACGGGGACGTGGGGAGAGGATGTGCAGGGTCTTGAAAGCTCCTTCGGGCGGGAATTCTGCGGAGGGTCCTTAGGCCTGGAACTCACGTCAGATGTGTGTTTCAGTAGTGTAACTCTGGCAGGAAGCAGATAGGAAGTGTAATTGTACATAGGGGATGTTGGAGGAAGGAAGCCAATCTCATAGTCCCGGCAGCGATGAGGCCTGAGCCTGGAAGTGCCATGGAGATGCAGATAGAAGCAGAATTTCAGGGAGATTTTGGAGATGATAATAGACAGGCTTCACTGGGCCCCCGTCACAGCTGAGCCTAGGATGACGTCTGGGTCTGGAAAATCAGGGGGACTGAGTCATTGGGACATCTGAGTGTATATGAGTGCAGACCTCGTGCCAGGCACTCAGCAATAAAGATAAGAAAAGACCTACTCTCTGCCCCCAAGGTGTTTGTAGTTGAACAGAGGAGATGATTATATCTTTATCCATGTAGTGTGGAGCATTACAGGTGTTCCTACCTGCGCCTGAGCTGGGGGCAAGGAGAGCTTCCTGGAAGACGTAGGCCTGAGCTTCAGGGAAACCAGAATTCCCAGGCAGTGTGGGTATCTGAGGCACAGAAGGCACATCAGCAGGAAGGCCGGGCCATTTGGGATGTGCTCAGAGCCCTAGAAACAGATGCTGGAGTGTAAAACTAGATGAACTAGAACTAGGTGCTGAAGTCTGAAATGGGAGGTTGAACTTGAGTTTTAGTCTCTAGAGGATGGGGAGCCATTGCAGGGCCTTATGCAGAGGAGCGCTTGTTTGGATTTGGCTTGGCGCGGCTTGTGCTGGGTGCATCTTGGTGAATAGCTGTAAAGAGAGGAGCTTGTAGGCTGTTGCAGGAAGAGCTGGTGACAAGTGGAAACAACCTGGGCAGTGGTGGTGGGGAGCAGAGTGGGCATGGTGAGTGCAGGAAAACAGCTGACGTGCGGGCAGTGGGCTGGGAAGTGGAGGATGGCGGGAATGGTGCATGGGGCCCTGGGGACATCCCAGTGGAAATGCCTAATAGTTTACTAGCCAAGCAGAATGGCAGATCACTTAACCTTAGGAAGCTTGCCTCTTCACACGCAAATGGGTGTGGCAGTACCCACCTCATAATGTCGGACTGAGCACCTTCCAGTGTTCTAGATGCTCAGGATCCAGCTGAACTGCTGCAGTGTGAAATACACTGGAAATACAGGTTAAGCTAAAAATAGAGCACCCAAGCAGAGGTGCAGGTTTGGCTGTCATCCACATTAAGCTCCCAGAAAAGAGGCAGATGAGCATGGAGTGGGATTTCTCCAGTTGCAGGGCAAGACGGAGGCCGCCTGGTGACAGCGTGCTGGTGGCAGGGAAACTGAGCATGGGTATGTGTCTGAATGGCCTTGGCAAGACCAGCTTTAAAATACAGGCTTGGGACTGGGCCACTAAGCTCTTCCATGGTGTAATAACCTGGTGATCACCTGGGTGCCTCCATTTCTGTGCGTGGAGGAGCTGACTCTGAGTTTAGCCGTGTGGATCCAAGATCCTAGGGATCTCCCGGGAGGGTCCTGGGCCTGTGGAGCTCTGCAGGGGGCCTGCCTTCTCTCAATACACCGCAGATGTTTTCAGTGAATCATATATTTGCTGTGCGTGAGAGGGAGAAAGGACTTTTATTCTCATCACCATTCTTTTTTTTAATTAAAATTCATTTATTTATTTTGGGCTGCATTGGGTCTTCATTGCTGCGCATGGGCTTTCTCTAGTTGCGGCGAGCGGGGGCTACTCTTGGTTGCGGTGCATGGGCTTCTCATTGCGGTGGCTCCTCTTGTTGCGGAGCACGGGCTCTGCGTGCTTGGGCTTCAGAAGTTATGGCACGCGGGCTCAGTAGTTGTGGCTTGCGGGCTAAGTTGCTCTACAGTACACTTGAACCCGTGTCCCTTGCATTGGCAGGCGGATTCTTAACCACTGCTCTACCAGGGAAGGCCTCACCATTCTTCAGAGTAGACTCGTTGTTAATTCTGTTTTAGAGTTGACAAGATTAAGGCAAGATTAAGGAGAGTAGGTATTTTACCAGAGGCTGCACAGTTATCTGAGGAACTTTTTCTTTTATTGACTATCTGAGCTGTGTCCCAGAAAGATGTCATAGCTCCAGTCAGATCAATGTAAATAACAAATTAATTTTTTAAATGAAGTAGCAATAATGAATTATCCTAAGTTAGTTTATAAGTAAACTTGGTGTTTTCATTCACATTTTTAAAACAAATTTAAAATCATCAAAGGCTAATATAAATAGTTGTTAATATTTCTCAAGTGCTTCACAAACATAGTACTTCGTATGTACTCTTTCAATCTTCACGACATCCTCGTGAGCTAGGTGTGATCATCATCACCATTTTTACTGACAGGCTGGAGTGAGGTGGAGTAACTGCTCTCCAAGGTCATTGGTCAGTGAGACAGAACCAGCTTTTGACTCGAGATCTTGGGCCCAGAAGCTTAGCTCCTGACCACTGACCTCATTGTCCCTTATTTGCTTTGTCTTTGGGATCTTACTAGGAACAGCAGTAACTCAATAGCCAAAATCTTTAACTTTAAGCATTGACACCCCATCTTTGCATGCTTTCTTTTACCCTTATTGTTCAGGCTAAATCAGGGGTGGGTTTTCTCCGTTTACTGAAATGGGCATTGGCCAGAGGTTGAGGGCAGGCTCTGCAGCCTGGGGGGTGCCTACGCCCAGGGAACTGAGAGGCATCCCAAGGTGGCTCGGTTCAGGAGGATGGTGCTGCAGTGAAAACTCGCCGCTTGTGAAAATGATTTGGCATCTGCGTAGAAGATGACTTTTCTAAATTCATTTTTTTCCTGAAATATAAGACACAGTGACGCAAAGACCTCTGAGATTCTCAGATGCTGGCTTAATCCGGGAAGGCTGAGGTCCACCTTCCTCCCATTACCATCTTGTACTGAGTGCCTGTCACTCTCAGTCTCAGGGGTGGGGGGGTGGCGGTGGAGATGCGGCTTGGTGGCAATTGGGGGAGGAGGGAGCTGGTTCAGTGTGGCCACAGACCCTGTCAACCTGGGCTTCTCTGCAGCGTTCCCGCTCAGTGTATCTGGCCGAGGGAGTCCAGTGTAAGCAGCCCTGTGATCTGGATAAGGCACTGGCGCAAATAAATCTCTGAATTTATTATTGGGCTTTTAACAGCCACCTTTCATGTGTTTTTAAATATTGACTATTAAAAAAATCTTTTTACTTTAACTTGTTTTTCCTTCAGACAGTGCACCTTGGGAATAGGGACTTTTGCCTGAGTTGGTGATGGAGATGTTCCATAAGCCCGTGCTGCCTCCACAGCAGTGGCTGCCAAAAGTCACAGCTGTGAAATGACTTGTGACTGCTAAGGATAAACATATTTGTCCTTTTTCATTACATGACCTGTAAGGGCTAGCAGCTCCTACTGGTAGCTGTGGTTTACCCTCCCTACTGTATTTCTTAATTTGCAAGTGGACACGGAGCCTGTGGCCTCGTTTGTCTTCTCTGGGGTCTGAGTTTCGAGTTTGAGCCCTGTGTTCTGGGGGCCTTGGCTCCTCAGTCCCTGCAAGATCGGGCTTTCCTGTTTTCGTCGGCCTCCGTTTACTCTGTGGGTGCGCTTTGTGTAGGGGAGAAAAATACCCATGAAGGAAGCTTCCCGGAGGGTGACCAGGTACACAGTTCAGCCAAGTAGGTGACTCGATGGGGTGCGTCTCTTTGTGTTTGTTCAGGTCGGGAAGGGTGTGACAGCGCGCTGTGCTCGGAGATACTCGGCTTGCGGCCAAATAACTTTACCACCTGAGCTGCGGGGCTGCCCTTCCAAGGGTCCAGCCTCAGCCTCCAGGACCCAGAGCAGACAGGCCTGGGTGGCACTCACAGTGGCTGTGACGAAGGCTCGTTGTGTGTTCCGGGTACCCAATGACCCCTGAGTATCTACACAGAGCTCCTCTATACGTGCACTTGTGTGTGTGAAAGTGCATCCGTGCATGTACTGAAGCTTTCCTGAGTAGAACCAGAAGGAAGAAGGTGTGGGGGGTGGATAGACAGATGTCAGCGGCCAAGTTATTGCAGCTGGATGACCGCTTTGTGGGCATACAGTCTACTCTTCTCTCTGCTTTTGTGTATATCTGAAAGGTCCAAAATAAAAACGTTTAAAAACTGGTATAGTATTTAAGCACGTGTTTAAGTGTTTAATCCACGCAGTGCTTACTGCGCCCAGCTTTGCTGCAGATGCTGTGGGGAGTTTGGGTGCAGTGCCGATTCTGTGCTTTCGTGGCACTCAGAACTGGGGACAGACATTAATGTAACGTCACACAAATACTGAATTTCAAACAGAGAGGAGCTCTTTGAAGCACAGCACGGGGTATTATGAAACCTTGAGCCATGGAAACTGGGAAGGGAAGGGCCAGAAAGAGCTTCACAAATGGATTGCTGATGCGTGACCAGGAGTTAACTGGGCACTGGGGGGTGGGGAGGGGGAGGAGAGAGGGACCTGAGACCAGGGGGTTGGGGGGGCGTGGTTCCTGAGAGGTAGGCCAGCGTGTGCTGCCAGGCCTTGTTCAGGAATTGCCTTTGGTCCTGGGATGGAGGGGCTCCTCAGGCTGCCATTTTGGCTGCCACTTGGAGGGCGGGTGGAGGGGCCGGGGCAGAAGTCGACCTGCAGCTGAGGCCAGCTGTCTGTGCTACAGGCTGGTGCGGGAACAAAGGTTTGTCTCAGAGAGACGTGGTTTTATATTTTACCTAAAAGGGTCCATACCGTCAACTCAGCAACCTGTTTGCTTTGAATTTTTTTTGTCTGATTTTTTGGTATTTTAACATAACACAAAGTTATTTGAAAGTCTTCTCCTAAAATCCCATCCTCCGGATGCCCATTGTTAACGTACTCCTTCGACTTAGTCTTTTCTACCTGTGTAGTATCTTATTCTGTGGATGCTGCGTTGTTTAATTTACTTAATAATTTATCTAATTGTTCCTCTTCTGAAGGACATTTGGGTTTTCCGTAGATTTCCTGCTGCAGTGAATGTCCTTGAGTGCCTGTGTTCATTGCTGTGCATTTGGGAGCTGACTGGAGGCCTCCAGCTGGAATCGATGGGTCAGAGTATGCATGTTGCAGAGTTTAACACATGCTGTCCCGCTGCCCCAGGGGGGCCTGCTTCCCCCACACACTTTCACCAGCATTAGATTTCACCTTTCTTAGTTTTTTTCTTAATCTGTTGGGTGAATAAAGCTTGTCTTATCGATTCTATTGATTACTTGGAAATTTAAGCATCTTTTAAATGTTTATCAGCTATAGTCAGTTTTCATCAGAAAACTCTCTTTTGCCCATTTTTCTTTGGAGTTGCTTTCCTTTTTCTTTCTTGAGTTGTGACAGTTCTTTATATGATGTGGATATTAACTGCTAACACTTGAGTCCAAGGTTGCACCCAGCTTTAGACAGCAGTCTGAGAATTCCCCTTGGTCTGTGTCACCCCAGTGCCCATGTCAGGTGTCACCAGGCCCTGCTCATTCTCCTGTGAAGTTCTTGACAACTCTGCTTTTGGCCCCTTCAGATTGGGGACACTCTCCAGAGCATTCCCTGCGGTGCTCCTGCAGGGTGAGGTGACCTTCCCCGGGGGTCACACCGAGGATGGAGCCCGGGTCTCTGCTTCTGCAGCAGCTTTGGATGATGCCACGGTGGGTGTCGCGCCTGGGTCACACTTCCCCTGGCCATCCCAGTGAGCATCCCGGGACCCCTCGCCCCTGTTGCACCGTCAGTTCAGTGTCCCAGGTGACCGGTGGGGAAAGAGCTGCTGCCAGCAGGCCACAAAGATGTTCAGTTGGAAAATGCAGAGCTCAGTCTTCAAGAATGTGTGGGCTCTTCCAGTCCTCAGAGCTGTGGACCCTGGGTGATTCGTTCATGACAGATGCAGGCACCTGATTTCAGGAAGGTGCGAGTCCTTACTGGAAGGTTCTTAGTGTGTGTGCTGTGCTTGGTGGTGGCACAGCAGGAGTGGGGCTGACTTTCCTTACTGTGTCTGCTCTCTGGTTTTGTTAGGGGAGGGGGGGATCTGGGGCCCAGGCCATCACCGGAATCTTGGAGAGCTGGCTCCTGACCGCATGATCCTGCCAACACCCCACGGTCCAGGCTGGAAGTCCCCGGGGGGGGGGGGTCCAGGCCACCTGCCCTATGCCCAGCTGCCCCCAATCTTGCCCTGGCCCCTGCCTCATATTCCAGAGCTAGTTCGCAGGGCTCACAGACCTCCCTGGCCCTGGCTCTTGGGGCTGTCTGCTTCTCCCATCTCTTCTTTCTTGTTTTCTTTGTTTGGTAGCAGCTCTATTGAGGTATAATTCACATACCATACACTTTTCCCATCTACAGTCTACAATTCAGAGGTTTTTATTATACTCACAGAGCTGTGCAACCATCACCACGATCAAGTAGAACATGTTCATCACCCCCAAATAAACCCTGGACCGTTAAGCAGTCATTCCCATTTCTCTCCCCTCCCCCAGCCCTCAGGAACTACTCGTCTACTTTCTGCCTCTACTGATTTATCTTTTTTGGACGTTTCATAACAATGGAATCCAACAATTTTCTAAATGTTTTTAAAGTTGTGAACAGAGGCCAGGCTGCTAAACATCCAAAGTGGGAACTCGGTGACGGCTGAGTTTGTCCTGCCTGGTGGGGCCCGTAAGCAGAGTCCTGGGGGGCTGGGGTATCTGGGACAAGACCTGATGGACCGCAGCTACCCCAGGAGCTCCGGTCTGGGTCAGATGGGACCTGGGCAGGAACAGCTGAGGTCAGGGGTGGGAGCTTCTCAGGGCCTCTGGATCCTGTGATCTAGAGAGGCCTGGAGCCTGAGCTCTGCTTCCTGTGTCCGTGCTGGACGCTGGACACACTGCCCCGTAGATGCCAAGCATGGCCTGAGATTCATTCTGCCGGAAATTTCACCAGTGAGATGCCTGGTGAGTAAGCATCTTCTTAGGCTTCTCTGGAGGGCTTTGGCATTCATTTTCATTCATTTACATCTTAGGGTGAATTACAGTATTTTAATTCAGGCACTTTCTTCCTAACACCTCAGAGAAATCTGTGTAATGTAGCTGGAAGTCCCCAGTCACCTTAGTTTTGGTAATTGGCCCCCAAACGTGGTGAGAACCCTGCTTCCCTGGCAGTTGTCACATCGGGTGCCGTGCTAGGGAAGCCTGTGGGAAATACGAGCAAAATCAGGTCTTTCATCCGAGGACTTTCTCTCCCGTTGTGTTTGAGATGAGATATGAGTCTGCAGATCATGTTGCTCTTTGTTCAGACCCCTGCTGTGGCCCCGCGCAACCTGCGCTCTCCTGGTTCCACTGGCCACCTTGGTGCCCGGCACACCAGGCAGGCTCCCGCCCCAAGGCCTTCACATGGGCTGTTCCTGTGGTCTGAAGGGGCCCTGTTCCCCACCCGCTTCCCCCGTGTCTGCCCAGATGCTGCTTTCTGGGTTCCCAGCTCAGGGCCTGGCGGCGAGGCGGCACCCAGTACCTGCTGGAAGAATCAGGAGGGAGTACCTCTAGCATGAACATGGGTTCCTGTGGCCAAGAGGGCTGTCTGGCTCCTTTTGCAGCTGACAGTTCTGACCCTGCTGGAGTTCAGGAGGAGAGGGGCCCCAGGAATTGGCCTCCGCCCCCTCCTGCATAGCTGGCTTCCTCAGTCTGGCAGCTCGGCACCTGTTGGTTGCCAGGCTGTGGAGGGGCCCTGGCCCAGGTTATTCCTGTCCTTGGGATGGAGCCCCAAGGCCCCATTGTGTGGGGTCCCTCTTCATCCTTCAGTGAAACGGTGAACCGTGGTTGGGATGTGGTTGGTGGTGAGCCAGGCCCGTGTGAAGGCCGCTGACCACGTCTCCCGATGCAGGTTGCCCAGCCCAGCCACACTGTGGCCTCACGGAGCCCCAGACCCCACAGCACACCCTCACTCTGTGCCCCCAACCCTCCCCCCAGGATACCTGCTCCTGCTGCTCCTTGGTGACAGAAGAGGACTTGGTGCAGCGTAGTTTCCCAATAAACACACATCGAGTGAACTAGTATAGAGAATTCACTTGTAAGACGTTTTCTGGCTTAGTTCAGCTTGAGTAGAGTTGAGTCCTTTCTGCTGAGATGATCACTGTTTTGTTTTTGTTTAGAGAATACCAAGGCAGAAAAATGGAGGGAGGAAGGTTCTTTAAAAAAAAAACAAAAAACTTTGTAATAGAAAAATACAAATACATGCAAAAATAGAATGGTGACCCGCCCCCCATGATCCAGCCCCAACAGGTCCCAATTAACGCCCATCCTGTTTCACCCACCCACCTTGCCCCCACCCCTAGATTAATTAGAAGCAAACCACAAAGATCATATCATGCCATCTGTACATATTTTAGTTTGTATCCAAAATGAGGCTTCAGAAGGAAAGGCGGAGGGAGAGATGAACAGCTAGAGCCCATGATCTGCTGGCCCGAGTGGAATGATCCCTGTCGTGCTGTCAGTCACCCGCTCCGCGTGGCTGTGCATGCCATTTGCATGCCATCCGAAGAAGGAGAGCCTGGCCCGAACAACTGCACAGGTGTCCCCACTGTCACTTCCTTCCTGTGCTGGTCAGGAGCACTGTCAGTAGCCTGCAAACTCTGAGGTGTTTTCCCTTTTTTCATTTCCTGTCACTGTTTTGAAACGGAGAGGAAGAGAGGTACCTCCATCTGATAACCATTTATTTACTATCAGAGTTGGTGCCCATATTTATAAGAAAGTGTAATAGTCAAAGTCATGAATATTGGTGACTTGAGAAATGCTAACATTCTAGTGGGATAGGAAGAAACATGCTCATTATGTACAAGTTGTTTTCTGCCACATCACTAAATGTGGATTATTACATGAGTGATGGAGAGAAATGTAGACCTCATATCTCTCTACATGTAAGAACTTAAGTGGAATGTCAGTTCTTGTTAAAAATTATGGTCCTGAATGGCAAAATGTGGCTCTGGATACGACATATTAATTTTTCTCTTTCAGCTTCTGATGCTCAAAATAAAACATGTCTCAGTCAACAAAACAGGTAAAAGTAAAGTAATAGAATAAAACCATGCAAATATGAATTATGAGAATGCTTGAGTGGCTAAATCAATATCTGACAAAGTAGATTTCAGAGCAAGGACTGTTACTGGAGATAGGGATATTTCTTACTGATAAGGGGGTCAAATCATCAAAAAGACATAATTATCCTATATATATATGCACCTAGTATAGACCTTCAAAATACATGAAGCAAAAACTGAAACAACTAAAAGAATGAATAGATAAATGCGCACTGTGGTTAGAGACGTCAGCATTTCTCTCTCAGTAAATGATAGAACAGGAGGCAGAAAACCAGTCTAATGATACAGAATACCTGAGCTATGCTATCAAACAGCTTGAGTGACATACAGAGTATTCTCTGAACAGAACAAAAATTAAATTAGAAATCAGTAACAGACATCTGGAAAAATCCCTAAATATTTGGCAATTTATACATTTTCAAATAACCCGTAAGTAAAGAAGTCACAAAGTAAATTAGAAGTTATTTGAATGAATGATGATGGAAAAAATAACAATAAAATTTGTGGGATGACGCTAAAGCAGTGTTTAGAGGGAAATTTATAACTTAAAAGTCAAAACAATTTTGAAAATGAAAACAAAGTGTGTCATAAACCTATATAAAAGCTAAAACTATAAAACTTGAAGAAGACATGGAAGAAAATATTTGCCACATTGGGAGATTTCTTAGGATACAAAAAAATCATAAACCATAAAAGAAAAGGAATTGATTAATTGAACTTCAAAAATGTGACTTCTTTTAAAAGCATCCTTAAGGAAAGTATAAGTCAAAAACTATATATTTGACAAAGGGCATTTATGTAGAATATATAAAGAACTCATAAAAGTCAGAAGACAGAACTTCATTAAGAATTGGGCAAAAAAAGAATACAAAAACACTAATTCAAAAAGATATATGCACCCCTGTGTTCATAGAGGCATTATTTACAGTAGCAAAAATATGGAAAAAACCTAAGTGCCCATAAACGGATGAATGGATAAAGATGTATATATATACACACAATGAAATACTACTCAGCTATTAAAAGAGATGAAATCTTGCCATTTGCAGCAACATGGATGGATCTTGGTATTAACGGTATTATGCTAAGTGAAATAAGTCAGGTGGAGAAAGACAGATACCCTATGACTTCACTCATATGTGGAATATAAAAAACAAGCAAAACAAACAAATAAATGAACAAACCAAACCAAACAAAAACAAGCATGTAGATCCAAAGAACAAAGTCATGGTTACCAGAGGGGTAGGGTCAGGGGGCGGGCAAAATGGGTAAAGGGGATCAGCTGTATGGTGATGAATGGAAGCTAAATTTTTGGTTATGAGCATACTGTAGGATATTCAGAAGTAGAAATATAAAGTTGTATACATGAAACTTATATAATGTTATAAAACAATGTTACCTCAATTAAAAAATGAATCTTAAAAACAAAAGAATCCGGGAAAAGATTTGCACAGACATTTCACAGAAGATATACAAAGGGCCAATGAGTACATGAAAAGATGTTCATTATTTCTAGTTTTAAGGGTAATGCAAATTCAAGTCATAATGAGATACCACTGGACACCCATCAGAATGACCAAAATTTAAAAGACTGACAATACCCAGTATTGCCAAGGGTATGGAGCACTAGAACCCTCATACGTTCCTGGTGGGGATGTAAAATGGTACAAGTTTGGAAAAGTTGGGCAGTTTCTATTACTCTTAGATATTCATTTACTATTTTACAACACAGCAATTCCACTCCTAGATAATACACAATAGAAAATGTGTATCTGGGGCTTCCCTGGTGGCACAGTGGTTAAGAATCCGCTTGCCAATGCAGGGGACATGGGTTCGAGCCCTGGTCTGGGAAGATCCTACATGCCGCGGAGCAACTAAGCCCGTGCGCCACAACTACCGAGCCTGCGCTGTAGAGCCCCCGAGCCACAACTACTGAAGCCCGCGTTCCTAGAGCCGGTGTTCCACAACAAGAGAAGCCACCGCAATGAGAAGCCCGCACACCGCAACAGAGAGTTGCCCCTGCTCTCCGCAGCTAGAGAAAGCCCCCGCGCAGCAACAAAGACCCAACGCAGCCAAAAATAAATAATTATTTTTTTTAAAAATGTTAAAAAAAAACAAACATGTATCCGTGCTAAGACTCATGTAGCAATGTTCACAACAGCTTTATTTCATAATAGCCAAAACCCAAAAGCATCTTAAATGTCCATCAACGTGTGATAAGCAAAAGTGGTATAGTCATGCAGTGGGACAATATCAGCAATAAAAAGGAAAACCCTGATGGTGATGGACAGATCTCACGGACGTTGTGCTGAATGAAGTCAGATCAAAAAAGTACGCACTGTTACTTCCCTGGTGGTCCAGTGGTTAAGACTCCATGCTTCCACTGCAGGGGGCACGGGTTAAATCCCTGGTGGGGCAATTAAGATCCCACATGCCGTGTGGCCGAGGGGGAAAAGAGTACGTACTGCGTGATTTTATTTCTATAAAACTCTAGAAGGGACGAATCTAGAGTCACAGAAAACAGGTCAGTGGTCCACTGGGGCCTGATGTGGGGGGCGAGGGGGTTGGCCAGGAGGAATCACACGGGAACTTTTCCTGTGATGGGAGTGTTCTGTCTTGATTGTGACAGTGGGCACTTACACAGGCACACACATTTGTCAAAACTCATTGAACTCACTTCAAACAAGTGTATTCTATTGTATGTAGCTGATACCTAAATAGAAAGGTTTTCAGAAATCCTCTATGTGCGGTAAAAAATGAATGTGCAGTGTGCTTATTGTGTATTTTCTAAAATAACAGTTTATATCAGTGGAAAGAATGGAGAGCTGTTAAAGATGCAGAATGGTGCATGCAGGCTGCTACCATTTTTAAAGGATCTATTTACACATATGCCTATCACTCAATGCACATAACATCTCTGTAAAGACCCGTAGTTACCCCTGGCGATGGGAGATGGGCGGAGTGGGACAGAAACCAAAGCACCAGGTAGTGCAGCCCTAGACGTCAAGTCTGAAGACAGTGCTCTCAGTGATGGTGAGTCTCCCCTGGGGTGACCCGCCGAGCACAGCCCTGGGGGCAGTGGCTGTCCTGGCACTGCCACCAACGGGCTGTGCGGCCCTGGCCAGCCTCTATCACTCCCACCCCCACTTTCCTAAACACACTGAAGTCACAGCTGAAGTCCCATTCATTTGAAGATGAGGGTTAAACATAAGGATGTTCATATAAGCAGAGGCTGCCTGCCTCCAAAGCAAGATGTCACATTTGTCCCCTTACGTGGTCAGCTGCAATGCAGTAATTCTAGTATACTGGCGCCCAGTGTGATAACAGTTATCCAAGAAATGAAATTCTGATAACTTCAAAGAATTAAATTGTACTTATTTTAGTGAATGGGTTGTAAGGAAAAGCTCACCGATTTAGAACTGCATACATGCCTTTTTTTAAAATTCTGAACTCATTTTAAGTGATAGGTTCATAAAGTAGAAATCCATGTGACAGCAAAGATTTGTTATTAGTTCAAGTCCATGAACTTCTCTAGGATAATCCCTGCTTCAAGGGAAGAGGATGAATTTATCTAAAGGTCTGATTTTTATGAATTTTTAAAGTAAAATGTATTGAAGTACAATTTACGTACAATAAAATGCACTTTCTTTTAAGCGAACTGGTCAGCGTAACCACCATCAACATATACAACATTCCCGTCATCCGGGAAGTCTCCCTGTGCCCCCGTCTCCCTCAGTCTGCTCGTTCACAGATCTAGGAAACACTGGCCATGTTTCTGTCACTAGGGATCGGATTTCTCTTCTAGAGTCTCGTATAAGTGGAGTCGCTCGGTGTGCACTATTTCTCGTCTGGCACCTTCTGCTCAGCGCTGTAATATGCAGGTTTATCCACGGTGTTGGATCATCAGAAAGTTATGCCATTCGATTACTGAGTAGCTTTCTTCAAGTGATATTTTAAAATCATTACCTGTTTCCTCATTACCTGCTAATAACTCCTGGAAAAGTGATGACTGAGGGCGTCCAAGCTCCTGAGTAATAAAACCAGTGAGCAGGACAGTCATCTACCCGGTTGACCTGGGAATTAC
This sequence comes from Aethalodelphis obliquidens, assembly GCF_003676395.1. Lineage (NCBI taxonomy): Eukaryota > Metazoa > Chordata > Mammalia > Artiodactyla > Delphinidae > Aethalodelphis > Aethalodelphis obliquidens. The sequence continues at coordinate 2,119,863 of NW_020838007.1, forward strand.
TTTTGGTTCCTCTTCCCATACCTTTTTCAAATCCAATAACCACCAAGTCCAGTCAATTTTAATCCCCTGATATCTCTTGAATAGATCTCTTCAGCCAGCATTTTAAGCAAATTATCATTTCTCACCTGCAGTACTTCAGAAACCCATTTTTCTTTAGTTCTACCCTCCCCCCACCAATCCAATCTTTAAACCAGAATGATCTTACTCAAAAGATCTTACTGCAATGATCTTACTGAAAGGAGAATAACTGAAGTAGAAGATACATACATTCTGGGATTCTTCCATCATCCCAGACTGAAACTCCGTATCCTTTGAACAATCACTCCCCATTCCCCCTCTCCTGAACCCCTGGTAACCTGTGTTCTACTTTCTATCTCTATGAATTTGCCCATTTTAGGTACCTCATATAAGTGGACTGATACAATATTATGTCTGGCATATTTCAAGCATGTTTTCAAGGTTCATCCATGTCATAACATGTGTCAGAATTTCATTCCTTTTTATGGCTGAATAATACTCCATTGTATGTACATGCCACACTGTGTTAACCATTCATCTGTTGAAAGGCATTTGGGTTGTTTCCACCCTTTGGCTATTGTGAATATCACTGATATGAACATCAGTGTACAAACATCTATTAGAGTTCTTGCTTTCAGTTCTTTTGAGTATACACCTAGGAATAGAATTGCTGGGTCATGTGTAGTCTTGAGTTTGACCTTTTGAGGAACTGCCTAACTGCCATAGCAGCTGAACCATCCTACATTCCGACCAGCAATGCACAAGCATTCCGATTCCTCCAAAACCTCTGCTATATTGGACAACAATTTGGGACAATTTAAGCTCTCTGTGCCTCAGTTTCCTCATTTCTAAAATGTAGGTAATGATAGTATTATCATTTTTAGGGTGGTTGTGTAATTTAAATGAACAAGTATATGTAAATGACTTAGAAAGGGCCTGGCAACTATGAATGTTATAATAATAAGGGCCATTTGGTATCTACATTGTCACCATTACTGAAGATCAATATGTCTAAAATCTATAAACTTTGCAGTGTACACCCCCTCCCCCCAGGGTCTCTGTGGGCTCCTAGAGGCTGAAGTAGGAGGGCAGCAGAGTTGGACAGTGGCTGGAGGCAGGCGCGGAGTCGGATGGGCCCCTGAGATGTGCATGGACCTATGTGCACAGTGCACAGGTGGGAGGTGAGGGTGTCGTGGAAGGGGCCACGTAGCACAGAGGAGCAGCACAGCAACGCTTTATCTTATGGAACAGGAAGGGGAGGCTCACGGAGGCCGGAGAGGCCTCCAGTGCACACATCCTGTGATGCACCCCTAGGACTTGGGAGTGGTCTCCCCACTCCCGCCCTTCTCTTTGCACACGTGCTTTAGGAAGCGCAATGGGGTGTGTGGCTTTGTGCCAGGTGCTTGCAAAGAGCCTGCTGTAGTCACCTTAATGGTGAGACAAGCCCATGAAGACACTGCAGGGCCCCTGACTGCAACCTGAGCGTGGGGGTCCCGCAGCTGGATTTCCTCAGGATTGCCTTCAGCAGTTCAGTGACCGTGGGCACAGGATGTGCACATTCTCTCAAGATCCCTTGAGTGAGAGACTTCCCTGGTGGTGCAGTGGTTAAGAGTCCACCTGCCTATGCAGGGGACATGGGTTCGAGCCCTGGTCCAGGAGGATCTCACATGCCGCGGAGCAGCTGAGCCCGTGCGCCACAACTACTGAGCCTGCGCTCTAGAGCCTGTGAGCCACAACTACTGAGGCCCGTGTGTCTAGAGCCCGTGCTCCACGATAAGAGAGGCGACCACAATGAGAAGCCTGCGCACCACAACGAAGAGTAGCCCCCGCTCGCCGCAACTAGAGAAAGCCCACACGCAGCAAAAAAGACCCAACGCAGCCAAAAATTAATTAATTTAAAAAAAAAAAGATCCCTTGAGCGAGAGCCTGGCCCAAAGTGAATGCTGTACGTTGCCAGGTGCCACCGCGCAATCGTCAATGCTGTCCCTACAGGCTTGTTCAAAGTGAAGATTTGTGGCCTGTTCCTATGATGTAGAAAGCCCTCAAATGTTATACTTCCAAGTCCATAGCTGTACAGATTTTCGCTTTTTCAAAACTGACACTTACAGGGACTTCCCTGGTGGTCCAGTGGCTAAGACTCCTTGCTCCCAATTCAGGGGGCCCGGGTTCAATCCCTGGTCAGGGAACTAGATCCCACATGCCGCAACTAAGACCTGGCACAGCCAAATAAATGAATAAATATTTTTTTAAAAAATAAATTGACATTTACAGTTCACTAAACCTATTGTGGTCATCATTTTATGATGTACGTAAATCAGATCACTGTGCTGTACACCTTAAACTTATATAGTGCTGTGTATCAATTATATCTCAATAAGACTGGAAGAAATATACATAAAACGAAATTGGCATTTACAAGGTGAAAATATGTGTGTTGCGTTGTGGAGGTGTGATGCGTACTTTTGCTGCTCTTCATTCCTAATGCGTCTGCTGTCCTTTCCAGCTCCACTGAGGCCATGGGCCATGCAGGCTTCACCCTGCCGGGCACACAGGAAGTCTGCCAGGAAAGGCTCTGCCCTCGCCCTTGTGGGAGCGGGCGGGTCACTTCCTGGTTCTTTCCTATTATTATTGTTTGTTAAGTTTGAATGGTACCAATGACTGGGCATTAAGGTAGCTTTTCCAAAACCTCCTTTTTAATCGTTAAAGGTTTATTACAACAATATTTGAAAAAAACGGAAGAAGAACATGTCACTCATATTCCCTCCATCCTACCACAATAGTTGCTTTCATTCCCCCAGATTTTCTTCTAGTCTTTTCTCATGCTAATGCATATTTTACCTTGTCGTAATCATTATATTTGGACAATTTAGGGTCTTTCTGCTCAGCTCATAAATTTTTTTCCATGTCACATTATTTTTAATAGCCATATGATAATCTGTTAGGTTAATATAATTTATTTAGACATTCCTCTGTAATTAACAATTAATTTTCCCTAATTTTTCACCATCGTGAATTTTATTTTATTTAGCTATTCTTGGTTATGTGCAGTTTGTAAAAAATATAGGTTTAGGTTTAAATGTATAATTAAAATTAACCCCCAAGTCAATCACATTCAAATCACTGAAATGAGTCTACTGTTTTATATATTGAAAATCCTTTCTTTTTTTCTTTTTTCTAACATCTTTATTGGAGTATAATTGCTTTACAATGGTGTGTTAGTTTCTGCTTTATAACAAAGTGAATCAGTTATACATATACATATGTTCCCATATCTCTTCCCTCTTGCGTCTCCCTCCCTCCCACCCTCCCTATCCCACCCCTCTAGGTGGTCACACAGCACCGAGCTGATATCCCTGTGCTATGCGGCTGCTTCCTACTAGCTATCTATTTTACGTTTGGTAGTGTATATATGTCCATGCCACTCTCTCGCTTTGTCACAGCTTACCCTTCCCCCTCCCCATATCCTCAAGTCCATTCTCTAGTAGGTCTGTGTCTTTATTCCTGTCTTACCCCTAGGTTCTTCATGACATTCTTTTTTTCTTAAATTCCATATATATGTGTTAGCATACGGTATTTGTCTTTCTCTTTCTGACTTACTTCACTCTGTATGACAGACTCCAGGTCCATCCACCTCATTACAAATAGCTCAATTTCGTTTCTTTTTATGGCTGAGTAATATTCCATTGTATATATGTGCCACTTCTTCTTTATCCATTTATCCAATGATGGACACTTAGGTTGTTTCCATCTCCGGGCTATTGTAAATAGAGCTGCAATGAACATTTTGGTATATGACTCTTTTTGAGTTATGGTTTTCTCAGGGTATATGCCCAGTAGTGGGATTGCTGGGTCATATGGTAGTTCTATTTGTAGTTTTTTAAGGAACCTCCATACTGTTCTCCATAGTGGCTGTACCAATTCACATTCCCACCAGCAGTGCAAGAATGTTCCCTTTTCTCCACACCCTCTCCAGCATTTATTGTTTCTAGATTTTGATGATGGCCATTCTGACTGGTGTGAGATGATATCTCATTGTAGTTTTGATTTGTATTTCTCTAATGATTAATGATGTTGAGCATTCTTTCATGTGTTTGTTGGCAGTCTGTATATCTTTGGAGACATGTCTATTTAGGTCTTCTGCCCATTTTTGGATTGGGTTGTTTGTTTTTTTGTTATTGAGCTGCATGAGCTGCTTATAAATTTTGGAGATTAATCCTTTGTCAGTTGCTTCATTTGCAAATATTTTCGAAAATCCTCTTTCATAATTTGTCCTCTGAGCTTCTCCAGGTGGGTCAGGCCTAGAGTTTTAGACCAGGTATTGCCACACTCCTTTGTCCCTCATACCCGGCTTCTGGGGAGGGCTGCCAGCAAGAACCCTGGCAGCAGCATTTTGGAGCCACAAGCCCCGTAGGTGAGGGCCACGAACAGGGCTGCACACGTGGCTCTCTGGGGTGGCATCCTCCTGAGGCAGGTTGAGTGTAGGTGCTTGGCTGGACTGTCCTGGGATGGACCGTGTCAAGGTCAAGTAATTGGCAGCAGGATGGGGTAACCATGTTGCACGCACTCTGCCGCCCTAAGCCGCTGGCAACCTGGACGAAATATATGAATTAACTATCTTCAGACATCGAACAACAGGCAGCACAGAGCTGGGGTCCTGGAGAAAAGGGATCCCTGAGCATTTGGGGATTACTGAGGTGTGTGTGTGTGTGTGTGTGTGTGTGTGTGTGTATGAGACCCCACAGAGCCAGGCCAAGAACAGCTGCCAGGGAGCTGCCAGGGGGCAGATCCCAGGAGCTCAGCTGCAGTGGGTGGCTCTCGCTGACCCCCAGGCATGCTGGAGAGACCCCTGAAGGACCCCCTTAGGTCGCAGTGGGGAAAACGAGCACTAGAGTGAGGGTACATTCGACCCCCCTGCCCCCAGCAAAGCTTAGAAGCAAGTGTAGAAAGGATCACGCTAGCCTGCAAGTCACTTAAATGCCTGCCTAAAGAGAGGAAAGGATAACAATGGAGCAAGATCCCACGTGGGCCCTGATGTGAAAATCCTCAACAAAATGCATCAAGTCTATTCAGCCGTGGATAAGAAGGATAATACATCACGGGCAATAGAGCTTATCCCAGGAATAGAAGGGTGTTTGCACATCTGACAGTCGATCAAATGGCTTTCCTCAAGAAGGAGATGTTATGATCATCTCAATAGATCCAGAGAGCTATATACTAGCAAAGAACCGTTGGAAATTGAAATTTTAAACATTTGCATTTACAATAGAACCAAAAAAACCCATGAAATACCTAGGAATAATTCCTACAAAATACATGCAATGACTTTTTGCTGAAAGCTCCAAAACACCAATGAAAGAAAGAAAAGTATTCCTAAATAAACGGAGATAGATATTGTGTCCGTGGATTGAAATAGTCAATACAGTAAGTCCCCTATATACGAACCTTCAAGTTGCAAACTTTCAAAGACGCAAACGTGCGTTCCATCAGCGTCAGGCGTGAGTGAAATTGCGGCTTGCCCTCTGTCTCCTGCTGACGGATCCTGCAGCTCTACCATCTCCCACCTCCTCTCCCTCCTCCAATCAGTAACACTTCTTGCCTGTTCACTCAATGCCAGCCCCTGTATACCAGCTGTTGTACTGTATTACTGTACTTTTCAAAGGACTGTACTATAAGATTAAAAATGTTTTATTTATTTTTTGTTTGTTTTTATGTATTATTTGTGTGAAAAGTATTATAAACCTATTACAGTACAGTACTATATAGCCAGTTGTGTTAGTTGGGGTATGTAGACTAACTCTGTGGGACTTACGAACAATTTGAACTTACGAACGCACTCTCGGAACAGAACTCATTCGTATGTAGGGGACTTACTGTATTGTTGAAATGTCAGTTCTCCCGAAATTGATGTAGAGATTAAACTCAGTCCCAATCAAAATCCCAGCAAGCCTTTTTGTAGAAATTAACAAGCCGATTCTAAAGTTCCCATGGTGGAATATTACTCAGCCATAAAAAGGAACAAAATTGGGTCATTTATAGAGATGTGGATGGATCTAGAGACTGTCATACAGAGTGGAGTAAGTCAGAAAGAGAAAAACAAATATCGTATACTGACGCATATATGTGGAACCTAGAAAAATGGTACAGATGAACCGGTTTGCAGGGCAGAAATAGAGACACAGATGTAGAGAACAAACGTATGGACACCAAGGGGGGAAAGCGGCGGTGGGTGTGGGGTGTGTGTGTGATGAATTGGGTGATTGGGATGGACATATATACACTAATACATATAAAATGGATAACTAATAAGAACCTTCTGTATAATAAAATAAATAAAATAAAATAAAGTTCCCACAGAAAGTCAAAGGTGCTGGAATCCACAAGATTTCAGAGAAGAATGTGGCCTAAGGACACACACCATCCGCAGAGTTCCAAGACTGACTGCAAAGTTGCAGCCACCAAGACAGGCTGGTGTTGGAGGAGGATGAACGCGTGGCCCGATGGGACAGAGCAGAGCCAGAAACAGCCCCCCACGGTGTGCGCCATCGACTGTGACCCTGTGAAGCTGCTTTAGCGGATTGTTTGGGGTTGGAAGCCCTTGTAGGATATGTAAGGGCCGGTCAGAGGATAGAGGGTAGGAAACTCCGGAGGGTGCTTGGGCACCCAAGACACAGTTTTTGGCGTTACTGAGTTCCAGGTGGAAGCGGAGGCATGGGGGGCTGTGATCTGCTGGGGTGGGGGGCAGGTGGAGGAGGCCAGGGTGGCGTTCTGGGTCTTGAGAGCGATCGGAGGCAGACACAGATGTTTACTCGATGCGGAGTAGCCTCCCAAACGCTCAAGTGGGGCCAGGTTGGAAAGGGGTCCCCGGAGCCCATTTGGGTCCTGGTGACTGAGAGGGAAAAGGTGGAGGGAGGGGAGCACAGGCCAAACCATGGAGACAACGCCGTCACCTTCCTCTCCACACGGAAGGGACTTCATCACGTCAGCAGCCAGGATGTTTCCCTCTAGTGGCTTTTTTGAAAAACCCCATGTTTGGAGTGATTCCTACGTGCCCAGCACTACCCTGAACGCTTCCTAAGTGTTGCATCTCTTCCCCTCACACTCTCTCAAGTAGGGTCTGTGGTCCCCATTTCACTGACGGGGTAACTGAGGAACAAGACAAAGCCTAGGTTTGAATTTGAAAGGAAGAAAGGCTTGATTCTAAAATGTTGAGCCATATTTATTTGAATGACTTACTCTGTGACCCGAAAGAAACTCAGAGTTATTTCCAAGTTATTTTGAACAGCGGTAACCTCTTTAAAATCTGTTCATGCAGGGCCTTCAAATGTGTGCTAAGGGCCAGCACTGGGGGTTTTTTGCTGACGAAGAGACTGGCTCCCCATTTCAAAGTCAACCTGGTATTTTTGGTCTTCTGTACCTTTTGTAACTTCCTCTGAATAAGAGGAAATATGGTTGCCAGTTGTGTTTAATTTATTTTAAACAAATCAAAGCACCGATTTCTGCTTCCTGCCTGTGTAATACTTGAGCTGCAGGCGGCTTCAAAGGGCAGAATAACTGTTCTTGAGTGATTGTGTGTCTGTTGTGTTATATCATAAACAGTTCAAAGCTCTGCATTGTACAGGATCAAGGGCCGCAGCTTCGAGATACCGTTTTCTGGGTGAGTGGGGTCGGAGAGCTCTGCGTGATCTTTTGATTGGCCCTGTGCTACTTAATAGATTAAATTTAGATTTTGCTAGAATATATATTTATGTAAAGACTCGGAGTTTGTTTTTCCTGTTTTCTCTAGCACTGCTCAACGTTCTCTGAGACCTTTATCGCAAACGGCAGGTTGTTGCAAAGGGCAGTGGAAAGAAAAGTAAACACTTATTCATCACTTGGTTTTCTTGCAGGTTCATGGGGTTTAGGAAACTCCACCTAGATTAACTGTTTGTTTCGGACAGGCCTCTCCCCAGAGCTGCGTTCCTGGGGCGACGGGCATGGGGGCTTCAGAATCCAGAGTTCCCAGGGCCACACAGGGCAGATGCCGGCACGCAGGTTGTTACAACAAAGATGTTATGGCACCTAGATTCCCGAAGCAAGTTCACTTTTTTAAAAACAGTTCCCTGAGGCTCTGCTGGGGCCGCTCAGCCTCCAGTCCAGCCTCTGCTGCCCTGTGCCCCCACCCCACCCCCCGCTAGCCATGACAGCATCCGTGCTTTCTGCTGCTGGTTGGTAGGATGTGCCAGGGACAGAGGGAGGTTTGTACCCGCACAACCACCGCGCTGCCTGTGGGACCCGTGGGAGAAGCCCTCTCTCCTGCTGGACACGTGGGAAGAGCACGTGTGAGAGCCTTGGGGGCCACTTGGGGAGGCCAGACGCCAGTCAGGGCCTGGGGTGCAGGATGTGGCACGGGGAGGAGCCCCGCATCCTGGTCTGGGGGGGGTCTCCCGCCACCAGTCCCCGGTGTGCAGAATCAGCAGGCGCGCATGGCACCCGCCACTCGGGATTGAGCTGGGGAGAGGCCAAGAGGCCCCAGAGCAAAGGCTGCAGCTCCCGTGCCCTTGTCATGTGGTGACAGGACCTGGTGGACAGGCCTACAGGGAGCGGCTGGTGCTGGGCATTCCAGTCAGCTACCCATCTTTCCCTGTGGCTATGAGAGCTCCAGTTGCCTGTTTTCACTTCTTGGGAACTGCTGATAAGAAAGGAACAGAATAAATCAAATGCAAAGTTACATGTTTCCTGGCTGAGGAAGCAAAAATCTAAGTATGACCTTGGAAGTGCTCCTGGACACTCTTTTTGTAATATTTTTCCCCACGTTGGCTTTTTCTTCTTGTTTTTTTTTTATTGTGGTAAAATTTATATAACATAAAATTGACAATTCCCACCACTTCTAAGCGTACAGCGCAGCAGCACTGAGCACATTCACACATTGTGCAGCTGCATCTCCCACACTTTTCCATCTTCCCCCCCAGCAACGCTGCCCCCTACCCACCAACCCCCGCCCCCATGCTCCCTCCCGTTACCTAGGAAGTGGGCTCCAGCGGGGCCCTGCCTCCCAGGCGCCATCTCAGGCAACATGTTCAGATGCAGGGTGGGTCCCTGGTGGCCCGGCTGAATTCCTCCTGCTGCGGGAGGACCAGGAGGCTTGGGCAGCCCTGGGTGAAGCTCTAAGGACAGCTGTCCCCCTTCCAAGGAGGGGGGTCTGTCGGACGCCAGTCTTCTTTGTAGTAGTCATGGGTGGCATGGGTGAAGCGCCTGGGTGCCAGGCACTGGCCTAAAGCCTGCTGGCTGCACGCAGCTCTCATCCTTCGGGGCCTTTGTCTCACAGGAGGGGCAGGGAGAGCCGATTAACCTGCACCCTTGACTGGGGCAGGGGTGGGGGGGGCTCTCCCAGGCTTTGTCCCAGTCCCCATGAGGACCCATGAGGGGCGTAGATATTTCATTCCCATTTGGCAGGTGAGAAAACAGGCACAGAGAAGCTAAATCAAGGGTGTGTTTCTGAATCCCGACCAGAAGGGTCCGAGTGGAGATGCTGCTGCATTTGGCGATGGGTGTGGTCTGGGGTTCAGAGTCCCTGCGGCAGGTGTGCTCGGAGGAGGCAGGAGGGGCGGAGGGCTGGCTGCCCCGTGCCTGGGATGGTACCCGAGTGTCCGAGCCTTTGTCACCCGGCGTCATTACGGGACGGGGGTGGGGGGGCGTCTGTGTGCGCACGTGCGAGAGGCCCAGCATGTGTGCCGAGCGTGGCTTTCCTTCCTGGGGACAGCGGCTGGCTTGTGCCATTTCTGGGTTAATTTTCTAGGGCAAGGGTCCACTGCGGGTCTACACGGACATGAACCAGTTCTCGTGTATTTGGGGGCAGCTGCTCTCCGAGTGACAACGCCAGGCCTGGGCGCGGGGCCAGGCTGCACGTGCATGGCCGCTGACCCTTGGCCCTGCAGCCTCTCGTTTGTCCACACTGCTTCCTCTGCAGCTGATGTCACTGTGGCTTCATACTTTGCCCAGGCCGGTCCCTGGGGAGGGGTGGGGAGGGACACCGCAGTCCGGACACCAACCACCTGACCCCCAGCTCCGGAGCTCAGAGTGGCTGCTGCATCATTACATGAAAAAACTGAAAGGAGATTTCACGACCCCTGCAAATTACATGAAACTCCGACATCAGGGTCTGTAACAAAGCCATGCTGGGACACAGTCACACACGGCTGTCCTCTCGCCACACCTGTGGTCTACAGAGCTGGAAACGCTTCCTGTCTGGCCCTTCCCAATCCAGGCAGAGAGGCCTCCTGCCCGCGGTGACAGAGATTCGGGCCAGTGGTAGCGTCTCACATGGTCAGCTCTCTGGGCCATGGAGGACACTTCCTCAGAAAGTGGACTCATAGGGAGGGGCCAGAGCAGAGGGGACTTCTGCCCCCCACAGCCTTTGGGTGAAAAGTGAGGATGAGGATGGGGTGGGTTTGCACAGACCCTCTGCCCCCTCACTGTATGTCTTTAAAAAATTGTGGTACATTACTCAACATAAAATTTATCGCCTTAATCATTTTTTCCCTCTGACAGATGTTTACTGAGTGCCTTCCATGTGACATAGAGATTTCACAGTCAACCATAAAATAATTATTAAATGTTTACTCTTAAAGTCAGGGGTAAAGTCTGGGGTCTGCTAGTCTACAACTTTGAAAACCGGGAAACTCATTTTTTTCAAGCTCAGAATGTCTGAAATTTTACATGTAATAAAACATCATGATGCAAATTTATTAATTTACAGGGAGCCCAGGTCAGTTGTAGAATTATCTCCTCAGTAGACAAGAAAGTCAGATTATTATCAGAAGTTGCAATGGTTGCTTAATGCATCAAAACTGTACAGGATCCAGCCAGAAATTCAAAGCCGCAGCTCCTCTGGCCCTCTGCCTGGACACTAGTCCATTAAAATATCCTTTCTTCAAAAATGTTCCACACATTTGAGCACCATGGTTCCCAGGGGCCGCTGCTGGCAGCAGAGCTGGCTGTACTGCTCAGAGACATCTGTTTGCCATCACTCTGCTTTTCGTTATTTAGTTTTCGGCTTTTGTTCATGTGTTTGTTTCAATTTTTTTATTGTGGTAAAATACACATAACGTTAAAGTTACTGTTTTAGCTATTTTTAAGTGCACAGCTCAGTGGCATCAAGTACATTTACATTGTTGTGCAGCCATCACCACCATCATCTCCAGAACTTTTTCATTTTCCCAAACTGACACTCTGTCCCCGTCAAACACTGACTCCCCCTCCCCCTCCCCCAGCCCCTGGCCCCCACCATCTACTTTCTGTCTCTATGAATAGGATGACTCCAGGGACCTCATATAAGTGGAATCACACAATATTTGTCTTTTGGGTCTGGTTTATTTCACTGAGCGTTGTGTCCTCAAGGATCATCTGTGTTGTAGCCGGTGCCAGGATCTCCTTCCTCTTTCAGGCTGAGTAATATTCCACTGTGTGTTTATTTTGCTTGTTATGTTGGTACATTTTGCTTCATTATTCATCCATAGATGGACCCTTGGGTTGCTTCCACCTCTTAGCTATTGTGAATAATGCTGCTATGAACATGGGTTCATAGGACCCTGCTTTCAGTTATTTGGGGTTATACTCAGAAGTGGAACTGTTGGCTCATATGATAATTCTATTTTTAATTTTTGAGGAACTGCCATACTGTTTTCCATAGCAGCTGCACCATTTTTCATTCCCACCAGCAGCGCACAGGGTTCCAACTTCTCCACATCCCAGCCAGCACTTGTTATTTTCTGTTGTTTTTTTTTAATAGTAGCCATCTTAATAGGCTTGTGGTGGTTTTAGTTTTGTTTTTAAATAAGGCATCATTTGCATCCAGTGAAATCACTAGAGGAGTTCTGACAGGTAACCACTGTCCAGAGAGAACATTTCCAGCTCCGGAAAGTTCCGCTTTCCGGAAAGTGACCTTTTCCGTCAGTCCCTCCCACCGGCCACACTTCGGCGTCACTAGGGGAGAGGAGGCCCCTCCTTGATCTCCAAGTGGCTGGTCCCACTTGGCAGGACCGAGTCGGCCTCCTTGTGCCCGACGGGGCCAGGCCCTCTCCCCACCTGGAACGAGGTGTCATCAGGAGTGTGGAGAGATGCTGTTTGCAGCAGAGTTTCTCTGTTTGCTTTTGGAGGACAAGGTACAGGATGCCCCGTCCTTGCTGGATGACAGGGGAGTGATGTCAGCCCAGGTGCTTCCGGGGCAGGGTGGGGGAAGGTTCCCAAAGTGAGGGCCGCAGCCTTGAGCCAAAAACACTTTCCCTGAATGTGCTCAACATGGAAAACAGTGCAGTCGGCTTAATGGGCAGTAGGTTCCTGAAAAGCTGTGTCCAGCCCGGTGCCCGGGTGGCTGGGTCTCCTCACCTTCTCCAAGGATTTACTGAGCGACAGTGCACGAGTCTCTCTTTCAGAGCCTCGCTTTTTCATTTATCTGTAATTATTTCTGCCAGGCACTTGGGAGACAGAACCCAATGGGCCAGGTGGCGAGAGCGCGTTGGGTGGGGGATGACACATCATGTCAATATTGACGGAAGGCGGGGGGCACATCCAGATGGGAGAGGGCCCCTCTGAGGAAGTCACACCTAAAGGATGGGCAGGATTTATCTGTGACACACGCCGATGGCAGCTGAGTCTCAGGGGCTCAGGATGCACCACATCCAAGGCGATGCGTGTGCAAGGGCTGGGTAGGTGGCCACTCTGCACCATGGGACAGCACGGAGACAGCATGGGGTGGTGCGTCAGCCCTGTGCTGGCTGCTCCCAGGGTCAGGGTGCAGGGGGAGCTCCTGGGGGCCAGAACTGTCCTTCTAAGCCTCAGCTGCTTCTAGGGCCTTCAATGGCTGGGGCGGGAAGAGACCAAAGTTTCCACTTCAGTTCTCTTCCCTAAAATTAGCTTTTCTAACACTGGCTTTGATGATTTTGCTGGTGTTTTGGCTCCTTTTCTCGGAAGATGTTGGGTCAGGGTCAGGTCTAGCCCCCAGGAGGGCCAGGGTTACGGTCTGTGTGGTGCCAGGTCCTGAGTGGTAGGTCCCTCTCGCTGGCCATCTGCTGCCCCTGTCACCTGGCACTCACAGCATCCATGTCTCATGTCCCCGTGTCTCCACGTGGTGGCTGGCTGCCATGCTACCTCCTCGGAGACCTCAGTGTGCGGCGGGTCAGTGAATTGACATTCGGGGAAGACACGAAAGCAGGGCGGAGGCAGAGGACAAACCAGCTGGGCTGTAAACTCGGGGTCTCTGCCTTTTTTTCTTCTCTTTTTTTTTTTTGTGGTATGCGGGCCTCTCACTGTTGTGGCCTCTCCCGTTGCGGAGAACAGGCTCCGGACGCACAGGCTTAGCGGCCATGGCTCACAGGCCCAGGCGCTCTGTGGCATGTGGGATCTTCCCGGACCAGGGCACGAACCCGTGTCCCCTGCATCAGCAGGCGGACTCTCAACCACTGCGCCACCAGGGAAGCCCCTCTTTTCTTTTCTTTTAATTGTGGGAAATGTACATGGTGCGAGTGTGTCATCTGAACCATGTCTAAGTGTCCAGCTCAGGAGTGCAGGTTGTGTAGCCAGCCTTCGGAGCCTGCTTCATCCTGCATGAACTTGGGCAGCTTTTAAAAGATAAAATCAACAGAGCAATGCTCTCTTCAAAAATGAGCTCCCACCATTGCCCCTCCCCGGCCACCTCCTGCCCCTCACAGGCCCCGCCCGGGGCTGCGTGTCAGCCTGGGGCTCCAGGGACCCACACTCATACTGTGGTTTTCTAATCATTATTTGTATGAAGTAGATCAGAGCAAAAAGAAGAAAAACAGAAGACAAAAAGCTTATCTCAGGAACATAGTGTGTCCCCCATCCAGCTTAAGAAGTAAAATACTACAAACATAGGCAGCATCCCAGAGCCCCCCCAGAGTGATCAGGTGTGACCTGAATTTGGTGTCACTGTCCTGTGTGTGTTTGTGCTGCTGGTTCCTGGGCTCACACCCCTCCGTGGTACGTACCCCTGGGTGTAGACCATGTGTCTGTCTCTACCCGCGCCTGCACCTACGTCTGCACCTGCTTCTCCCTCTGCAGCACCCCCTTCCCCACAGTGAGTTAGCCCCTCGTGTTCAGGGTGGGGCCGCTGGACACTCAGTCCTGGGGCACGTGCTGGGGGCCTGGTCCTCTCAGAGCACAACAGGGTTGAAAACAAGACAACACAGCCCACACCACCAGACTGAGATCTGACTTCATCACACCCTTGGCTCTCCCAGAAATGGGATCTTAAGCCAGCCACTCAGGGATCCCCTGATGAGCACTGGTGAGGTCATCTGGCTGAGAGACCCCCGCCCTCCCCTAAAGCAAAGTGACCCGGAAACAGCCAACCTGCCCCTGACCGAGTATAACTTCCTTGTCTTGCTGCCTTCTGCCTATAAAAGTCTTGCCTTGTGTGCAGCCCCTCAGAGCTCCTGTCTGCTAGGTGGGATGCTGCATGATTCATGAATCATTGAATAAAACCAATTAGATCTTTAAATTGTACTCATTTGAATTTTGTCTGTTGACAACAGGAATGCCAGCCCTGGGCTGGGGTGCCACGTCTGTTCACTCTTTTCCCTACGGACGGGCCGACAGAAGATTCCAGTTGTCTGCCTGTCTAGGGAAGCAACTCAGTCCTCTGGGGCAGGCAACAGGTTCCCGAGGGTACAGGGTACGTCTGCATTAAAACACGACTTGCCCAGCCCAGCCAGGGCTGCTCCAGGTCACCTCCCACCAGGAGGCGTGAGAGCTGCCTTTTCCTGTATTTATTGGCCATTCCGTTTCCAGCCTGTGAATTGCCAGTTCACATTTCCCCTTTTTTCTGTTGGATTGTGGTCTTTTTCTTATTCGTCTGCAAGGGTTCTTTGGCTGGCCTGGGTCCTGTGCTTTGCTGGCTCTGTCCCCTGCAGATATTTTCTCAGGCTGTGGCGCATCTCTTCACTACTTTTTAGTGTCTTTTAATATATAGACCTTTTAAAGTTGAGTGTAGACTTCTTTATCAACTTGCTTTGCGCTTTCAGTGTTTTAGTTAAGTATTTTTTTTCTGCCCAAAGTTATAAAGATAGCCGTCCGGGTTTTCTTCTGCAGGGGGTCAGGTTTTGCATTAGGTGTTTTGGGGTAAGTTGTGAGGTGGAGATTCAGTTCTGTTTTTCCCCACGTGGGTAGCCCACTGTCTCAGGACGTCAACCAAAGTCCCTTCTTCCCCTGCGGACAGCAGTGCCCGGTGGCCCTCCGCCACGTTCTAGGCGTCCTCGGCACTGGCCCTAGACTCCATTCACCATTGGACCACTTGTCCATCCTGTGCTGGGGTGGCTCCCAGTGATTTCAGCTTCTGGGTCCATCGTTACATCCGGTGGGGACCTCCCACCTTGCTCTTTAGAACAGGCTGGGCGCTTCTTGGCAGTCTGCTCTCTCACTGCACATTTTGGGATCAGCCTATGAAGTCCCACGGAAAATCCTATCGAGGTTTTGATGGCAGTTGTTTTGAACTTAGAGAGAAATTTGTGCAGAACAAACATGATTGTAATATTGAGCCTTGCTATTTTTTAATGTTATTAGGCTGTTTATGTTTTCAGTAAAATTTTATTATTTTATTTGTAAAGGCCTTATGTAGTGTTTTTAAGATTTATCCTTAAGTACCTTTAAAATGGGTTGCTATGGTAAAGGATTTTTTTTTTAAACTACATTTTCTTTTTTTCAAGTTAGTTTTACTTTTTAAATTAATTAATTAATTGCAGAATAGTTGATTTACAGTGTTGTGTTAATTACTGCTATACAGCAAAGTGATTCTGTTATACATATATATATATATGTGCATTCTTTTTTAAAATATTATTTTCCTGTATGGTTTGTCACAGGATACTGAATATAGTTCCCTGTGCTGTACAGTAGGACCTTGTTCTTTATCCATTCTCTCTATAAAAGCTCACATCTGCTAACCCCAACCTCCCACTCCATCCTCCCCCAGCTCCCTCCCCCTTGGCAACCTTCAGTCTGTTCTCTATGTCTGTGATTCTATAAAACTACATTTTCTAATAATTTGTGCTGGTCAGTATGAATGCAATTGAATTTTGAACACTGATCTTGGGAAATTTTTCACTCCCTTTGACAATCAACCAGCCATCACCTGCCACACGAGTATACCCCTATCTGTCCCTTTCTAACTCTCACACCCTGTAGCGGACCTTTGACATGGCCTAGGATCATCACTGCCAGGTTGAAAAGTAGGGGGTGATGGCAGGTGTGATACAGCAGACATTTTTAAAGAATAAGAGAGTGCGACCCATGAGTTTTCTTTTTTTTTTTTGCGGTACGCAGGCCTCTCACTGTTGTGGCCTCTCCCGTTGTGGAGCACAGGCTCCGGATGCGCAGGCTCAGCGGCCATGGCTCACAGGCCCAGCCGCTCCACGGCATGTGGGATCCTCCCAGACCGGGGCACGAACCCGTGTCCCCTGCATCGGCAGGCGGACTCTCAACCACTGCATCACCAGGGAAACCCGCGACCCATGACTATATGCTAATACATTTGAACATCTCATTAAAATGGATAATTTCCCAGGAAAATTAATGTTCATAACCTCGTTCTAAGACATACAGGTGGCCAACATGCCCATGAAAAGTTGCTCAACATCACTAATCATCAGGGAAATGCAAATCAAAACCACAATGAGATATCACCTCACACCTGTCAGAATGGCTGTCCTTAAAAAGAACACATATAACAAGTGTTGGTGAGGATGTGGAGAAAAGGGAATCTCTGTGCACCTTTGGTGGAATGTAAACTGCTGCAGCCACTATGGAGAACAGTATGGAGGTTGCTCAAAAATCTAAAAATAGAACTACCATATGGTCCAGCAAGTCCACTTCTGGACATTTATCCAAAGAAAACAAAAACACTAATTCAAAAATATACATGCACCCGCATGTTCGTTGCAGCATTATTTACAATAGCCAAAGTGTAAAAACAATGTAAGTGTCCATCAGTGGATAAATGGGTAAAGAAGATGAAGTATACATATGATATATATATTATTTATTTATTTGTTTGTTTTTTATTTTTGGCTGCATTGGGTCTTTGTTGCTGTGCGCAGGCTTCCTCTAGTTGTGGCGAGCGGGGGCTACTCTTCTTGTTGCAGTGGCTTCTCTTGTTGTGGAGCACAGGCTGTAGGTGCGCAGGCTTCAGTAGTTGTGACTCGCGGGCTGTAGCGCGCAGGCTCAGTAGTTGTGGCACACTGGCTTAGCTGCTCCGCAGCACGTGGTATCTTCTCAGACCAGGGATCAAACCCATGTCCCCTACATTGGCAGGCAGATTCTTAACCACTGCGCCACCAGGGAAGCCCCACATATGATATTCATATATATACATGAATATTATTCAGCCATAAGAAGTGAAATCTTGCTGCTTGTGACAATATGGATGGATCTTAATGGCATTATTTAAAGCGAAATAAGTCAGACATAGAAAGACAAATGCTGTATGATTCCACTTATACGTGGAATCTAAAAAAACAAAACAAGCTCATAGGTACAGAGAACAGATTGGTGGTTGCTCACGGGTGTATGAAACAGGTGAGGGAGAAAAGGTACGAACTGCTAGTTATAAAATAAATAAGTCCTGGGGATGGAGTGTACTGCATGGCAGCTATAGTTAATAACACCGTGCTGCATATTTGAAAGTTGCTAAGAGAGTAGATCTTAAAAGGTCTCCTTGGGGCTTCCCTGGTGGCGCAGTGGTTGAGAGTCCGCCTGCCGATGCAGGGGACACGGGTTCGTGCCCCGGTGTGGGAGGATCCCACATGCTGCGGAGCGGCTGGACCTGTGAGCCATGGCCGCTGAGCCTGCACGTCCGGAGCCTGTGCTCCGCAACGGGAGAGGCCACAACAGTGAGAGGCCCACGTACCGCAAAAAAAAAAAAAAAAAAAGGTCTCCTTACAAGGAAAAAAATTCCATAAGTGCATATGATGACAGATGTTAACTAGACTTGCTGTGATCATTCCACAATACTTACAACCATCCAATCATTATGTTGCACCCCTGAAACTAATATAATGTTGTGTGTCAATTGTACCTCAAAAAAGCCCTCGATCTAAAAGAAATAAGGATAATTGTTATTGCTGCTTTTCTGTATCTTTTACAATTATTTTCATCATATCTATTCCCCCCCTTTTTAATTTTTATTGGGGTATAGTTGATTTACAATGTTGTGTTAGTTTCAGCTGTACAGCAAAGTGAATCAGTTATACATATATCCACTCCTTTTTATTTATTTATTTATTTTTATCCACTCCTTTTTAGATTCTTTTCCCATATAGGTCATTACAGAGTATTGAGTAGAGTTCCCTGTGCTATACAGTACGTCCTTATTAGTTATCTATTTTATTCTATTCCTCTTTTATACGGGAAAATAATATAGAGTGGCAAAAAATAAAAAAAAAATTCACTCAATTTCTTGTTGCTGTCGCCCTCCTTTCTCTTCCCTGCTCTGCTGCTGTTTCTGAGCCAGAGTGGAGAGAACAGCAGGGAGTCGGGAACTGTCCATTCCTTTCCATCTTCTTTTACAACAGCAAAAAGATGCCAGCGTTTTCCTGTGCCCCCTGGTTATGGGCTGAATTGTGTTACCCCACCCCCTGCTGCCAAATTCATGTGTTGAAGTCCTAACCGCCAGTGTCTCAGAATGGGACTGTATTTGGAGATGGGCCTTTAAAGTTAAAACGAGGCCACTGGGGTGGGTCCTAATCCAATATGACTGGTGTTCTTATATGATGGACGCAGACACACAGAGGGACAACCACGTGAGGACACAGCGAGAAGACAGCATCTACACACCCAGGAGAGAGGCCTCAGGAGGAACTATTCCCACCAACACCTCGATCTCAGACATGACTGTTGTTTCAGCCCAAGGCTGCGGCACTTTGACACGGCCGCCCCCTCCCACCCCCTTTCTCCTAGCGTCGCTGCCCAAGTAGGCATTAACCCCAGCAGCACTGCGTCACTGGCAGTGTCCACGCGAAGCTCTCCCAGGCTGGCTAGTAACTTGGGCAAGTGGCTGAGAGCCGAGAGCCCACATCCGGCCATGAACAGTATGATCCTCATTGAGATGCCGCTCGCAGCCCTCTGTTTCCCGAAGCCCTTGGCTGCAGCCCAACTTTATGTTCCAAATAGGAAAAGGCGGGTTGATTTAGAGGCTCGGCAGTCGTTAGGCGTTACCTTGATTTATGTAAAAATAATATTAACCAGTTGGATAACAATGGCTCGCCGTTCACCTGTGGCCTGGGAGCCTCATAAAACAGGCACATTCATCTTCATTGTGGTGACATCAATTTGTACCAGCCGTTCTTCCAAGTAGAGAAATGTGTCATGTTGTTCCAAATGTACCTTTACTTGGTACAGGGTTGTGTTAAGTGGTTCCAAAAAATGAGCGTGTATATTTTCTCTAGGGAAACTCTTGTCTATTATTTCAGCTGAAAATATCTCTCTCACACACAATGACTAATCAGGACTGAAAATCAGTGCTGGCCCTGCTGGCCCACCTGCTGCCCCACGACGTGGGGGGCGGGTGCCCAGGTTCCGTTCTTTGAGCCCAAGGAGCTCCTGCAATGATGCTGGGGAGGAAGCACGGCTGGGGACCGTTCCTGTTTTGCTTCATTGGAATTCAAGAGTATTTTGTCAGCCTTTCCCCCACTTGACTTGAGAGGGTCTGGCCTCCAGGATCACACGCTGGACTGTGCAGAGCTGGCCCTGGAGAAGACGGCTCCAAGGAGTGACCTCATGAGAGGGGAACTAATATTTGCTGTTTCTTCTTTTCTTCTCATTTCTCAAGGGAAGGCTAATCTTGAGAAACACAGAGCCTCTGGAGGCCAATAATACGGAGCCCAGGAGAATCGAGATTGTTTCATTGTTGCCGCCACGAAATAGAGTTTGTTTTCCTAGCGTTTCTTTTCCCTTCAGGAAAGCGCTGGGTTGAGAGCCCTGTTGGATTATTCTTGCGCCCCTGGTCCTGGCTTTCCCCTCATTGTTCCACTTGCCTTTTTATCACCGAGATCTCTGTCAAGTTAAATGCTGTTCTCCTCTCCTGTGCTTGTTCCCAGTGCTGGGCTGCTTGCCTGCGGTTCCCCGGGCTCTGTGGGTGACAGTGTGCAGCCCTGTTACCACCCTCTCGTGTGAGAAGCCGCGAAACCCACCCGGGGCGTCGGCAGGACGCTCAGCTATACTGATCCCTAGGCATCCCCCAGCCTAGCGGCCAGGCCGGCATCCACCTCGAGTGAAAGCCCCTCTGCGCACTCGGTGCCAGTGCCGGTGCCAGTGGTGGGGTTGGTGGCGGGTTTGGGAGGGCCTGGCCTGCGGCGCGCAGGCTGTGCCAGGTCTGATCACAGGGCAGCGTTTACCATATGGACCTGCAGCCCGAGGTCCTGATGACCGTACAGCAGGTGGGGCACTGCCCTTGAAGGCTAAGCCAGGGTGAGGGTCCAAGAGCATCGCACTTGGAGCTGAAACGTTTGGGCACCTCGCAGGTGGGGTGCTGTTCAGATGGTGGGAAGGAAAAGGGGCGAAGAGCTGGACCAGGTGGGGGGCATGCCGAGGGCCTCAGGGTCCTTTCTGATGGAGCACCTCCTGATGAGGGGGACTTTTTGACATTGTCATTTTTTATTATGGTAGAATATACATAACATAAAATTAAGTGTTTTAGCCATTTTAAAGTGCACGGTTCAGTGGCATTAAGTACATTCACATCGTTGTGCGACCATCCCCACCATCCACCTCCAGAACTTTCTCATTCTCCCAAACTGACACTCTGTCCCCATTGAACACTGACTCCCTGTCTCCCTCCCCAGCGCCGGCCCCCACTGTCCCACTTGTGTCTCTGGGAACCTGACTCCTCCAGGGACCTCTCACACACATGGAATCACGCAGGGCTCCTCCTCTTGTGGTGTGCTCATGGCACTTAGCGCACTGTCCTCAGGGTCAATCCAAGTGGCATGTGTCAGGATGTCCTTCCTTTCCAAGGCTGGATAATATTCCTTTGTGTGGATCCCACTGTGTTTCTCTGTTCCTCTGTCTGTGGACACCCGGGTTGCCTCCACATTTTGGCTGGTGTGAATGATGCTGCCGTGAGCATGGGTGCAAAGAGGGGTGTTTTAGAAATCTGAAAGCCTCTTGCCTTTGTGAAAGTTAGCATTTTATTTATTTATGTTTTTACCCTTGGAGTAGGCTTGGCTGAAATCCGGAGTCATTATAGCCAAGAGTTTCCCTTTAGTTTCCCTCAGGCTCCCGGCACGTGTGGTGGCCCCGTGTGCTCACGGGGACTGGCACCCCGCCTGCAGCCAGTGGACCCACCAGTTCTCGAGGCGGAGGCCAATCTGATGGGGGTGCGTGGGGGCCCTGAATCCCAGACTTTGCAACAGTTTGTGAAACCAGCCAGATGCTGTGATGGGAGCCTGCTCCCCTGAGAGCACAGGTAGACAGCGGCCTCTTGGAGAAAACTGGGCTTACATACAGCTTCCCCAGACCCCCAGGTCACCACCCGCAGTGGCCACCTTGATTGCACTGCACAGCACGAAGTTAAGGGTCACTGAACGAGAGGCGGCACTGGGAGTCCTGGGTCAGGGGGAGGCGTGGCTGCAGGCTGGGGCAGGAGGGTCAAGAGAAGGGGCAGAGGTCCCTTCCTGACTGACTGCCGGGGCTACTAGTGATGACACCACTGCTTGGAATCACTCTTCCCTGAGTCTTTCTGGAATCTGTGCTGTGTCAGTACCTGTGATCCACCTCCAGGACAGGGGGACCATCCCACAGGGCATGTGCATGGCAGGAGCCTCTCCCCTTGCTGAGGACAGGAGGTGCCCGGGTCCGCTCCAGAGATGCTGGGTCAGCAGGTGCCTTCAGTGAGGTCACAGGGCATGGAGAGGGAGAGGGACAGGGACACTCAGAAGGTCGCCTCTGAATTGAAAAAAATACATGCACCCCAATGTTCATAGTGGCACTATTAACAATAGCCAGGACATGGAAACAACCTAAATGTCCATCGACAGATGAATGGATAAAGATGTGGTACATATATAAAATGGAATGCTAGCCATAAAAAAATAATGAAATAATGCCATTCACAGCAACATGGATGCAACTAGAGATGATCATACTAAGTGAAGTAAGTCAGAAAAAGACAAATACCATATGGTATCACCTATATGTGGAATCTGAAATACGACACAAATGAACTTATCTATGGAACAGAAACAGACTCACAGACATAGAGAACAGGCTTGTGGTTGCCAAGGGGCGGGGAGAGAAGGATTGGGAGTTTGGGATTAGCAGATGCAAACTACTATATATAGGATGGATAAACAACAAGGTCCTACTGTATAGCACAGGGAACTGTGTTCAATATCCTGTGATAAAGCATAATGGAAAAGAATATTTTAAAAAAATAATGTATATATGTGTATAACTGAGTCACTTTGCTGTACATCAGAGATTGACACCACATTGTAAATCAACTATACTTCAATTGAAAAAAAAAAAAAAAATGAAGGTGGCCTGGGCCCTTCACGGAGCGCGGAGGGTCCTGGCCTCCGTTCACGAGCGCACACCGCCCTCTAGTGGTGATATGCGCGCGGGATGCGCGGAGTTTCTCCTTGGAAGTTGGTGATTCCTGGGGTCACAGCGTGATCGTTACCGCACACCGTTTCTGTTACACGCGTGAGTTTGTGCGTGTTGTGTGTCGGGTGCTGTGGGCGGACGAGATGAAGGTCACGTTGTTATGGGCTGTGTTGTGTCCTCCGAAAATTCATCTGTCCTGACTCCCAGGACCTCAGCATGTGACTGCACTGGAGTTGAATGAGGTCCTCAGGGTGGGCCCTGTTCCGATATGGCAGGTTCTTTATAAGACGCGGAGATTAGGGCCCAGACACACACAGGGACGACCACGTGAGGGCTCAGTGAGAAGGCGTAGGCGCCTTCTCACAAGGGGTCTGGGATCTTCAGCATGCCTCACCTCAGACCCGTGTCCTAGGGGGGGCTGGGCTGCTCCACGTCCCACTTGGCACTGGGCCTTTGGAGCAGCAGATCGTCAGACCCTCTCAGGTCAGGTGCTGCTCTGTGCCCCTGAGTGTGTCCGAGGACACCGCCCCACCCCCGCTCTGGGTGCTGGTTGGGGGCACCTCAGAAGGGCCTTCCCCCATTCCCTGGCCCACCTCCCCAAACACACCTGAGGCTCGCCCAACCCTGCCAGCCGGGCCGGCCGGGAGCCAGACCCCAGCTGCTGAGGGCCCGCTCCCCACCCGTGTAGCTCTCGGGCTGGAGTGCGGCCGGGGAGCCCACAGGCCCACAAGCAAAGCTGATCATCAGCTCAGAGGGTGAAACCAAATCTCATCGTGCAGGCCTGAGGGATTTGTGTTCATGATATATAAAGAACTTCTACAGCTCCGCAATAAGAAGACAAATAACCCATTTCGAACACAGGCAAAGGACTTGAATAGACATTTCTCCAAAGAAGATATAAAAATGGTCAATAAACACGTGAAAAGATGCTCAACGTCATTAGCTGTCAGGAAAATGCAAATCAAAGCCACCATGAGATATTTCACACCCACTAGGACGGTTTTAATCAAAAAGATACACAATAATAAGTATTGGCAAGAATGTTGAGAAATTGGAACCCTCACACATTGCTAGTGAGAATGTAAAGCAGCACGGCTGCTCTGGAAAACAATCTGACAGTTACTCAAAAAGTTAAATGCAGAATTACCTTAAAACCCAGCATTCCACTCTTAGGCATACACCCAAGAGAACTGAAAACATGTGTCCACACAAACACTTGTACGCAAATGTTCATAACACTATTCCCAAAAGCCAAAAACATGGAAACCACCTAAACGTCCATCAACAGAAATATGGATAAACAAAGTGTTGTATAGGCACACAATGAAATATTATTCAGTCATAAAAAGGAACGAAGTCCTGATTCATGTGGCAACATGGATAAAGCTTGAGAACGTGATGCTGAACTGGAAGAAGCCAGACACAAAAGGCCACACATTGTGTTTCCGTTTACATCAAAAAGTCCAGAGTAGGCAAAGCTACAGAGACAGGAAGTGGATTAGCAGTTGCCAGGGGCTGGGGGAGGAGAGAATGGGGAGTGACAGCTGGTTACAGAGCTTTTTGAGAGGTGATGAAAAAATTCTGGAATTAGATAGTTTATGGTGTTGCATAACTTTTTTTTTTTTTTTTTTTACTTTTGGCTGCATTGCGTCTTCGTTGCTTCATGCGGGCTTTCTCTAGTTGCGGCGAGCAGGGGCTACTTTTCCTTGTGGTGTGCGGGCTTCTTATTGCGGTGGCTCCTCTTGTTGCAGAGCATGGGCTCTAGACACGCAGGCTTCAGTAGTTGTAGCTTACGGGCTCTAGAGTGCGGGCTCAGTAATTGTGGCGCATGGGCTTAGTTGCTCCACGGCATGTGGGATCTTCCCAGACCAGGGATCGAACCCGTGTCCCCTGCATTGGCAGGCGGATTCTTATCCACTGTGCCACCAGGGAAGTCCCATGGTGTTGCACAACTTTTAAAATATGCTAACAACCATAAATTGTACACTTAGGAATCTTATGTTTGAATCTTATGATGTATGAATTACATGCCATTTAAAAAAAATGAAAATCCAAACCAAAGAGAGAGAGATCTGGCTGACTGGAGGAATCGTGAGGGAACCCTGTTCTACAGGGAGCCCCATTTGAAATGTGTCTTGCAGAGCGTGAGGGTTCTAAGGAGTAGATATGGACCATTTTCCTTATAGATAAGATATTGGTAAAATAAAAATCACTTTGGGGGCTTCCCTGGTGGCGCAGTGGTTGAGAGTCCGCCTGCCGATGCAGGGGACACGGGTTCGTGCCCTGGTCTGGGAGGATCCCACATGCCGCGGAGTGGCTGGGCCCGTGAGCCATGGCCGCTGGGCCTGCACATCTGGAGCCTGTGCCTCCGCAACGGGAGAGACCACAATGGTGAGAGGCCCACGTACCGCAAAATAAAATAAAATAAAATAAAATCACTTTGGTTGAAATAATTTGTGTTTCTTTTTAAACTCCTCTTCCAAAGTAAAATAAATGTCTTTTTGGTTATGGGTAGGTTTGCTGGAGTGTAGTTGTGCCTGGTGGGGCAAAGTTCTCCCCACACCTTCCCTTCTTCCGGGACAGAAGGAGACACACGGGGGTGGTGTCTGACTCTGTGGCCCTCACTCTGCTCAGGGGTTAGGAGATGGGGCCTGGTCTCAGAGCGAGATGGAGTCCAGATTTCAAAATACTTATACGTCAAGGCAGAGGGGCGTCCTGGGAACCCTTGGGGAGAAGCCGGTGTGAGCTGATGTTGGATGATTGAAAGGAATTGTGTTTCACTGTTTTTTACATTGTCAGATATGAGGAGAGTATTGTGATCATATTGTAAAATTTTCACCTTTTAATGTGTCCCAGAATATTTAAGGGTAAAATGTGTCTGGGCCATGCTGGAAAATACTTTAGCAAAGGGAAAAAAAGAGATGAAGCAGATATGACAAAATGTTAATAATTTAACAATTAGCTGATGAGTATATGGGGTTCCATTTAATATTATCTCATTCATAGATATAGATAAATAGATGATGTTAGATACATATATCTGCAGATAATATTTTCTCACATATAGATAAATATCTCTATTTATATGAAGACTTTCCATTAAAAAAGTGGCTGAGTGGAAGTGCACATTCGAAGGTGTTTTCCCACTTAACTCACTTACTTCTAAATTATTTTGTTCTCTTTGAACAAAAATGCCAGATATTACAATCTTGTCCTTCTAGAAATGAAATAGAATAATAAGATTTAGAAACCCTTTAGATTATCAAGATGAATACAAACATAAAATCACACCCCAAATGCCCCAGCTGTTCGTCCAGTGGCCGGGAGTGACAGCCTGAGCTGGTGACCAGTTGTGAAGCAGGGTTTCACTGTTGGATCATCTACGGGGTCGCATCTTGGGAACACCAGACTGCTCTCAGAAGGGGACTGGCGGAATCCCGGAGATTGCTGTGCCAGCATTTATAGTCAGGTTGGCAGGATGCGTGTGGCTATGGGGCTGGGATCTGTTAGCACCAGCCAGGAGTGGGACGGCCTATTGCCTAAACGTGCAGAGCGGCTTGTAGGGAGGACCTGCTTGGTGTTTGGTCAGTCAGCAGCCTCCCCCACGTGAGGACAGGTCGGGCAGGTTGCTGGGTGGCCCTGGAACACACCCCTCCAGGGAGATGCTCATTTATCTGATGAACAGGTGAAGGGTCAGGGAATCACTAGGGATTTTCATTTTATTCTTTATGTTTTCCTTTAGGTTTTCAAATTTTCTACAAAGACATTTTATACTAAAAAAATAATAAGTGATGAAACTAACACAACATTGTGAATCAACTACACACCAATATAAAATTTTAAATTTTTAAGAAGAAACTAACACAACATTGTGAATCAACTATACTTCAATATAAAATTTAAAAAATATTTTTTTAAATAATAAGTGTTGCTTTAAAAAGCAAATGTGTGTGGAGCAACAGGAACTCTCATTCGTGGCTGGTGGGAATGGACAATATCCCAGCCACATAGGAGGACAGTCTGGCAGGGCCTGACACAACTGGACACACTCTTACCCTACGATCCACAGTCCTGCTTCTTGGTATTTATTTACTCAAAGGAATTGAAAACTATGTCCACACAAACACCTGCACAGGGGTGTGTACAGCAGCTTTATACATAATTGCCAAAACTTGGAAGCACCCAAGACATCCTTCAGGAGGTGAATGGATAGATAAACCATGTACATTCAGACAATGGAATATTATTCAGCACTAAAAAGAAATGAGCTATCAAACCATAAAAAGACATAGCAGAACCTTAAATGCAAATTGCCAAGTGAAAGGAGCCAACCTGAAGAGGCTGCAGACTGTATGATTCCAAGTGCACGACATTCTGGAAGAGGCAAAACTATGGAGACAGTAAAAAGATCAGTGGTTGCCAGGGGCTGGGGGAGGGAGGGATGAACAGGCAGAGCACAGGAAGGTTTTAGGGCAGGGAAACTACTCTGTATGACACTATGATGGTGGATACACATCATCAAACATTTGTTCAAACCTGTAGCATGTACTAGCATGACCCCTGATGCAGACATGGACTCTGGGTGATGAAGGCATGTCAGCGTAGGTGCGTCAATTGTCTCAATGTCCTGCTCTACGGTAAATGTCACTAGTGGGGGAAGCTGTGTGTTGAGGGGTCGGGGACGTGGGAAATCTCTGTGCTTCCTGCTCCATTGTGCTGTGACCCTCAACTGCTCTAAAAATAAAGTCTATTAAAACATTTTAAAAAATAAAAGTAAATGTGAGCCCAGAGAGGCTGGGTCACAGCGCAGGCTCGGCTGCCGTGGTTCCAGGCACAGAGCAGGCGCGGGCGGGCAGGCTGCTCCTTGACCCCGCTCAGCCGGCAGCCCTGCAGCCTCACCCAGGCTCTCGGGCACAGTCACCTCCAGTCACTGGCAGGCGCACCCTTCACTGCAAACCACCAGGAGATCCGACCTGAAGGTGGGGGTGGGCTGGCACGAGGACAGCCCAGGAGGAAGTTTCTCCTTCCAGAGACCCTGCCCCTTTCCTGCAGGACGTGTTCCTTCGAGCTGTTGTCCCCGGGCTTGCTGCGGGGGAGCAGGAGATGAGGAGCTCCGAGCACACAGACCGGCCGGGTCGGGAGCAGAGGCCGTGGGCAGTGGAGGGAGGGCACCACGGGCGCTCGGAGGATGGCGGCCTGATTCAGGTCCAGGCACCACCTGGGGCCTCACAGCCACCTGGACAGCCTCGGGATCTCCTGTCTGTAGGGTCAGGCCAGAGGCTGTAGGTGACAGTCACACTCAGTCCACCGTGTCCTTCTCACCTGGGACACTCCCTTTCCTTTGCCCGGGATTCTGCAGCCAGCGGGCCCCCTACTCCAGGGGAGCGCCAAGGGAGACCAGCGATTTGCTTTCTTCCCTGGGTATGGGGTCAAGGGACCCGGCCCTGCCCAGGGTGTTCCTGGTGCCCCGTGAGGACTCTGCCGGCATAAAAGAGCCTGTTTGGACTGGAGTTGAGGGGGCAGAGGGCATGGGGCCGCCCAGAAGCCCCTGGAGGCAGCCAAGTTGTGGGGAGCCGGGCTCGCTTTGTGGGTGCAGGGGCGGCGCGTGGCCTGCAGGGCACCTGCAGGCTCCTCCCCTTGGTAGACCCCCCTCAGGCACGCAGTGTGTTTGACTCGGTGTGTTTTTCTTGGCTTGAATGAACAGGATTGGTTGCACTCTGTAATTTTTGGAATTGAAGGTATTTTTAACAAATGCAGCCAGTATCGTGGGAACATCCTGAAGTTGCTGGCGTGTCTGGAGTCTACAGTCAGCCCCGTCCTGCCCCCTGCCTCCTTCCCTGCAGCTCCAAGTCGCTCAGTGGATGTCTGTTCTTGTTTGTTTAGGTTTCAAACTGAGGCGTGGACAGAACCACAGAGACTGGCCCCCCTATAGTCACTTCTTTCTCCTGCTCCTGACCTGTGAAAGTAAAGTGGACAGTAGAAGGGGCCAGGCCGTCTGGCATGTTCCAGGTGGGCAGGTAGAGGCCTCCTGGCCCCTTGTGAGTTAACTGCAGGTTCTAGTTGGGAACAAGCAAAACAAAAGTGAGGTACGTCAGGAGTCATCAAGTTAGGAAGGTGGGGAATTCCCTGGTGGCCTAGTGGTTAGGATTCTGGGCTTTCACTGCCATGCCCCAGGTTCAACCCCTGGTTGGGGAACTGAGATCCCACTAAGGAAGTTGTATTAGTTATTTACTGCTGTGTAACAACACGCTACAAACTCAGTGGCTTAAACAGCACAGTGTCTGCGGGTCAGGTTGGGTGCAGCTTCACTGGGGCCTCTGCTCAGCGTCTCTCACAAAGCTGCCATCAAGGTGTCAGTCGGGGCTGTGGTCTCATCAGAAGGCCCCACTGAAAAGGAAAGATTCTGTATGGACTCTGCTCCCAATGCTTCGCCTGTTATGTGTGTTCCAAACATTTTCTCCCGGCCTGCCAGTTCTCTCGTAACTTTCATTTTGGTGTCTTTTGTCTTAGAGAAGTCTAAGTATTTATGAAGTCAAACTGCTTGGTATTTTCGTTATGGCTCCTCAGAGCTGCATTTTGTGTATGCTGCTCCACGTTTCCTCTGTTTCCTCAGTTTTTTCTTCTGCCTCTCACCAGCGTCAGTGTCCCTCAGACAGAGATCACCAGGGGCCATCTCTGGTCAGCAAGGCAGGAGGAGCCTGCACACCTCGGGGTCTGAAGGGCGTCTCTGGGGGTGGGGGAGGGACTTCCAGGGTTTGGGGCTAGAGTTAGTTATGGGACGTCTTGGTGGCAGGGGGTATAGAGCTTGCTGGAAGAGTGAGTGACCATCTCTAGAACACACAGCTCATGTGGTGCCACCGTCAGGCAGTCTGTCCAGGCCCATCTGTCCATTCCAGCTGCCGTAACGGAATACCACAGGCCACCCAGACTACAGCAGACAAAAATTTGTGTCTGGTGGGGACCGCCTTCTGGTCCATGGCTGGTGCCTCCTCGCTGTGTCCTCACACAGGATGAGGGAGCTCTTGGGTCCCCTTTATGAGAGCACTAATCCGGCATGCGGGCCCCACCCTGCTGATCCGGTCACCTTGAAGACCCCTCAACACCATCACCTTGGGGGTAGGATTTCCACCCATGAATCTGGGGGACTCGGACGTTGAGACCATCACAACAGCTTATTTTAGAGCATCTGGCGTTACACAGGGCGCCCACTGTGCTTGGTCGGGCAGGTTCGTGTTTGCTAGTCGGGGACCTTATGTTTCTGTTTCGATTCTCAGTTCCCCACAGCCTGTAGGCAGCAGGGCCTCAGCAGTTCCTCTCCCGGCCGTTCTCCCGGTCACCTCTGGAAGGAGGACATTCTATCCTGGGACCACAGCTTATCCAGACCTGCACCACTGGTCATGCATGTGTCAAGTCAAAATGGCTCCAAAACGATTGTGACGCCTGTGACGTTGGGCCATTTGCTGGGACAGCGGCTGTGTCACCTCCTTCTAGAACCCAAGCTCACATTCCCAGCGACGGCTCCACAGTAAACCCTGAGACCAGGGATTGCTTCACACGTGGAGCACGTCACAATGAACGACCATCATGACTGTTTGATGTGGCTCTTTCTCAGGTGGCCAGGCCTCCTTTCCTTTGACCCAGACACAGTTGGCTCAGCTTTGCTGGATTTTGAAGAATTTGCTCTACACCTGGTGACTGTTGGTCAGGGTCTTGGGCTAAACAGCAGGTGTCCACTGGCTGTGCAGGACCTGGGCCGTTGTGGGACCCCCAAGGAGATAAAAGCAGTCACGGGTGGAGCCCACAGCAGTGGGCAGGAGCAGGCTCATGCGTGCCCTGCTCTGGCCCACCCGCTCCTGGGACCCACACCTGGTCATGGTGCCATCGG
Source organism: Aethalodelphis obliquidens (assembly GCF_003676395.1). NCBI lineage: Eukaryota > Metazoa > Chordata > Mammalia > Artiodactyla > Delphinidae > Aethalodelphis > Aethalodelphis obliquidens. The sequence continues at coordinate 2,150,356 of NW_020838007.1, forward strand.
CCCCGCCTGGAACGGCTGTCACGGTTCCCAGAAACGTCCTTCTGACACCTCTTCCACAAGGTCCAATTCCTGACCTTCACAAGGAGCAGGAGCCCTGAGGTGAACGTAGGTCACAAGCAGAAGGCCTGTCGACGAGACCAACTGACCCAGATTCGTTTATTGTAATAACGCACTTTATCAGAACAGAGAACCCAGTTGAAGCATCACACAACTAGTTACTCACTTGGGCTCTCTTTGGGGAACAAGACAATCTCTAGGTCTTTGATTTATCCCTTTAACTGAGTTATAAATATTAGCAATTGGCAGCATATTTAAACCCAGACACGATAGTTTTGTAGATAGTTATGTCTGTCTTTGGACAGGAATGTGAGTATTTTCTTAACCTGAAAGGCGCACTTACCTGGACCAGCGGTGGGGGGGCGGTCATCTGAGCCACCTTGGGCCATGCTTGGACCCGCTGCCTTCTGGCTACGGCACCATCCCAGAGGCTGCTGGGGGGTGAAGGGGAGGAGTCCCCGGAGGAGGTGGGCTTCCTCAGCCTGCATCACACTCCGTGGGCTGGAGGCAGGGTGCTGAGGGGGTCCTTCTTTGACTCCAGAAGGTGTCACAGGACACCCAGGTGTCTGGCGCCAGTCGAAGTCCTGAGCCCAGCCAGCCTCTGAGGGTCGGGCGGCCCCTCCCTGGGCCCCAACTGGACTGAATGTCCAGCAAGACCCTCTCAGGTGTAACTCCCTCTCAGGTGTTCTGAGAGAGTTCTGGGTGATCTGGAGTCCTGCCAACTGGACAGCTTGTGTCTAAGACAGGCTGGAGTCCCCTGTGAGTCAATGAAGCCTGGAGGAGGGTTTCTGGGAAGTACATACCTCCAGCCCCAGGAACTGCTCTAGAGGTCACTCGGCCCTTAGGCCCTGGGGGTGTAGGGCAGGGGGCAGTGCAGCCAGAAGGAACCTCTGGTTCCAGCCCAGGTCTGAGCCCCTTGGGTGGACCATGCCCCAGGCCTGGCGGACACTCAGCTCAGATCTAGAAGTAGTTTTCTATTGTCCAGTGTCTAACACACCGAGGCCTCTCAGGCATGTGCCAATGGCACAGGCCACAGCACAACCCCCAAGCCCACCAAGAAGCTGTAACAGGCACCCAGCCCCTCCCTGTGGGGAGAGGCGTCAGAGGAGGCCAGGTGGGAGCCAGGACTTGTGCCACCCAGCAATCAGGGGCCACCCCCATGGGGAGTCAGGGCCCTGCCCAGAGTAGAGGAAAGGATCCGCTGTGGGTGTCGGTGGAGCCTGAGTGAGGAACCTGGACATCACAAGGTTCCAGAGCAGTGTCAGAAGACAAAACTGGACAAAGAGCAGGACACTTTTGGAGGGGATGGATATGTTTATTACCTTGATTGTTCATCAAACTGTACACTTTAAATGTGTGCAGTTTCTTGTATATCAGTTATACCTCAGGAAAGCTGTTTTAAAATAAAACAACTAAAGCAGAAAATTTTTAAGATCCAGAGTCTCATAGCATGATAATTCCCAGGCTTCAATAGAATATCATTCATCACACTAAGAACCACAAAGTTAGTTCTTGGTACAACGAGACTGTTGAATGAAACTGAATGAAAAGACAGAGATTGGCAGATGGATTTAAAAACATGCCTCAACTCTATGCTATCTACAAGAAATTCATGTCAATCTATTTTATACAAATATTAATCAAAGGAAAGCATACGGGGCTACATCAGGTGAAGTAGACTTCAAGGCAGAGAAAATTACCAGGAAAAGAGACTAACAATATGTAATAATAAAGGGTCAGTCCACCAAGAATACATAGCAATCCTAAATGTGTATGCATCAGACAACAAAGCTACAAATATGTAAAAGAAAAACTGATACAACTAAAAGGAAAAATAGACAAATCCACAATTGCAGTTAGAGACTTCAACACTCTTCTGTCAACAATTGATAGAAGAACTAGACCCAAAATCAGCAAGGAAATAAAAGAAACAGCAACACCATCAACCAACAGGAGCTGACTGACATTTAGTGAACATTTTATCCCAACAATAGCAGAATACACGTTCTTTCCAAGTGCCCTTGGAACATACACCAAGATAGACCACATCCTGGGCCATAAGACAAACCTCAACAATTTCCTAAAGTTTGAAGTCATGCAGAGTAGATTCTCCAACCACAGTGGATACAAACTAGATATCAATAAGAGAGAGAATAGGAAAACCTCCAAACACTTGGAAACCAAGTAACACACTTATACATAATCTATGGGGGAAAAAAAAAAGAATCTCAAGGGAAATTTTAAAAAGTACATTGAACTGAGTGAAAATAAAATACCGCAGGTCAAAACTTGTAAACAGATAAAACAGTGCTGAAAGAAATTTATAGCACTAAATATATGTGTTAGAAAAGAGGGAAGGTCTTAAATCCATAATCTAAGCTCAAACCCCAGTATGCTAGGAAAAGAAAAACAAAGTAAACCCAACACAAGCAGAAGGATGAAACGAATAAAAATAAGAGCTGAAATCAATGAAATTGAAAACAAAAATAATAGAGAAAATCAATGAAGAAAGAGTTGATCCTTTGAAAAGATCAATAAAATTGACAAAACTCTAGCAGCACTGACAAGGATAACACAAATTGCCAATATCAGGAATGAAACGGGACATTTCTAGGATGCTGCAGACATCAGAAGGATAATAAGGGAATATTACAAACAACTGTATGCACATAAATTTGACTACTTAGGTAAAATGAACCAATCACTTAAAAAAAAAACAAACCACAAACTACCACAACTTGCCCAATATGAAACAGATCATTTGAATAACTCTATTAAGGAAATTTATTTCATAATTTAAAAACTCCCCCAAAAGAAATCTCTAGGCCCATATAGTTTCAATGAGGAATTCTAAAAAATTGTTAAAGAAGAATTAACACCATTTCTATACAATCTCTTTAGAAAATAGAAGAGAAGGAAACACTGCCCAGTTTGTTTTATACTGTTTGAATTACTCGGCTCTCAAAACCAGAAAAAGACAATACAAAACAAATAAAATCACAGAACACTATCCCTCATAAATATAGGCACACTAATCCTTAACAAAATATTAGCAAATAAAATTCATCGATGCATAAAGATAATTATAAACACCATAAGCAAGGCTGATTTATTCCTGGGATGCCAGGCTGGTTCAGTGTTTACTGAGCAATCACAGTAGTCCACCCTATTGATGGGCTAAAGAATAAGAATCACATGATCATAGCAATTGATGCAGAGAAAGCATTCAGCAAAATACCACACTCATTAATGATAAAAGTTCTAAAAACAGAAATAAAGGAGAAACCTCCTCAACTTGATAAGGAGCATCTACACAATACCTACAGCTAGCATTATGCTTAATGGTGAAAGACTAAGTGCTCTTCCTCCAAGGTCAAGAATAAGACAAGGGGGTCTGCTCTCACCACTCATTCAACACAGTGCTGGAAGTAACAGCCAGAGCAATGAGGCAAGAAAAGGAAATAAAAGGCATCCAGATAGGAAAGGAAGATATAAAACTGCTCCTGCTTGCAGATGACCTGACTGTGGATAGAAAATACCAAGGAATCTAAAAACAAACAAACAAACAAATAAAAATCCTCCTAAAACTAATACTTGAGTTTGGCAAGGTCACAGGACATAATATAAACTTTCCAAAAGTTAATTGTATTTCTGTACATTAACAATAAATACATACCATTTGAAGTTCTTCACAGGGACTTCCCTGGTGGTGCAGTGGTTAAGAATCCACCTGCCAATGCAGGGGACACGGGTTTGAGCCCTGGTCTGGGAAGATGCCACATACCGTAGAGCAACTAAGCCTGTGTGCCACAAGTACTGAGCGTGCACTCTAGAGCCCACAAGTCACAACTACTGAGCCCATGCACCACAACTGCTGAAGCCCACGAACCTAGAGCCCGTGCTCTGCAACAAGAGAAGCCACCACAATGAGAAGCCCGCACACCACAAAACAAAGAATAGGCCCCGCTCTCCGCAACCAGAGAAAGCCTGCGTGCAGCAGCAAAGACCCAACGCAGCCAAAAATAAATAAATAAATAAATTTTAAAAAATTCTTCACAAAATGTTGCAAGTCTAACAAAACAGATACAGAATTTGGACACAGAAAACTGTACAACACTGATGGAAGAAACAAGAAATGAGTTATTGATACACACAACCACCTGGATGAGTCGCCAGAAAATTATGCCGAGCGAAAAACACCAATCCTAAAAGGTCGAATGCTACAGGCAGACCTCAGAGATACTGAGGGTTTGGTTCCAGACCACTGAAATAAAGAGAATATTGCAACAAAGTGAGTCACACATATTTTTGGTTTCCCAGTGCAGATAAAAGTTATGTTTACACTGGACTGTAGACTATTAAGTGTGCAATAACATTATGTCAAAAAGACAACGTACATGCCTTAATTTAAAAATACTTTATTGTGGGACTTTCCTTGTGGTCCAGTGGTTAAGACTCCACGCTCCCAATGCAGGAAGACTGGGTTCGATCCCTTGTCAGGGAACTAGATCCCACATGCCTCAACTAAAAGATCCTGTGTACCGCAACTAAGACCCAGTACAGCCAAATAAGTAAATATTTTAAAATAAAAATACTTTACTGCTAAAAAGTGCTAACCATCATCCGAGCCTTCAGCAGTCATAGTAGCAACATCAAAGTTCACTGACCACAGATCACCACACAAATATAATAATAATGAAAACGTTTGAAATATTGCGAGAATTACCGAAATGTGACACAAAGACAAGAAGTGAGCAAATACTGTTGGGAAAATAGCACCAATAGGCTTGCTCTACATGGAGTTGCCACAAACCTTCAGTTTGTCAAAAAAAAAAAAAAAAAAAGCCGCATCTGTCAAGTGCAATAAAGCGAGGTGTGCCTGCATACGATTCATTTCCGTTTATATCCTGTTGAAATGAAAAGAATTATAAAAAGGAAGAACAGATTAGTGGTTGCCAGGAGGTAGGGAGGGTGTGGGGAATGGAGGAAGTGGACGTGGCTGTAAAAGGCCACAGCAGGGATCCTGTGTTGATGCACCGCCTTCTGTCCCGATGGAGCCAACGTCAGCATCTGGGTTGAGATGTCACCACAGTTCTGCAAGATGTAACCATTGGGAGGAGCTGGGTGAAGGGTACCAGGGCACCCGAGGGATGGCATGGCATGGGGATCCTCGCCTTGCACAGGGGCTGCTTGGGCAGCTGCCTGCCGGTCCCCCTCCCAGAGCCCGGTTATCTTCTGCTCTCAGTGCAGGCCTGGCTCCCTCTTGGGTCACAGTTGCCAAAGAAATGCATTACAGCACAGCAAGTTTTCCACACATCTGAGGAGTGGGGCCCTCGGGGGCAGGGACCTGCTGAGGGGGCTGGGAGGTGCTTCTCTGCATCCCAGTCTGCACACCTCGCCACCAGCCGCCTCTCCAGGCTGGCGCTCCCAACATGCCCTGTACAGAGAGACCCTGCCTGCCTGCAGCTGGGTGGACGGTGTGCACCAGAGGGGCCCTCTGCAAGGGCCGGTGGACGGACCCCGCACCGGTCGTCCGAAGGAAGTTGGAGGAGTGGGGCATCACAGCTACAGCGCCCTTGAGCCTGCAGTTTGCTTTTCAGTTTGTGGCCACAGCCAGCGAGTGTGGAAACCACAGCAGGACGGGCTCGAATGGCACAACCCAGGGAGTTGCTTCACCTCCATGTCCTCACTCTGCATCTTGCCCTCCTTCCTGCCCTCCTTCTGTCATTGGCCCCTCGCCCTTTCTTCCCTAACAGCCCAAGGACCCCGGCTGTCTGCAGCCTACTGGGTGTGAGGCATCTCCCTGGGGATCTGGACGGCTGCTGACCCCGCTACACTGTTCCCCCAGGACACTGGTCTGGTCATTCTACCCCCCAAAAACCACCCTGGTTTCTTTCAACAAGTTACAGTGGGGCCCTTGACCTCTTCAGGGCAGCTCCCCCCAACCCCACACGAGCGGCTCTGGCACCTGGGACTTTGTGTTGTTTCCAGCCACTGCCCTGCCCTCGGCCATCTCTTCAGCCTGCCCTTCTCCAGGTTCGCGTGTCACGTGCTACATCGGGGAAGGGAAGCTCTGTCCCTGACCCCTCCCCCTCTCTTTTCTGGAGCCAGGGTTTGCTGGCACATCTTATCCCCCAGAACCGAGCCTTCGAGGCACACCCCCATCTGGGCTACTGCTCTGCAGTTCCAGATTGTTCCATGCTTGCAATGCCCGGTAACGAGGATGTCTGTCCATGTGTCTCCCCATTGCCGGAGGTGTGTCCTCAGGACACATTCCCAGAGGTGGGGTTGCAGATCCCAGTGGAAAGGGATATGCAATCTCGTTAGATCCCTCCTGACCCCTCCACCCCCACCGTGTGCAGCCCCGGCCTGTAGGCGTGTGAGGCCTGCCTGTCCCCGCAGCCTCTGGCCGTGAGCTGTCCACCTCTGCGTGTCCGCTTGGCACTTCCTGGGTGTGAGTGAACCTGGGCCTCTGGCCCATTTTTACGTTGTGTGTTAGGCATGTTCTGTATTTTGCCCATTCTCCTGTTTCCCCACCCTGATTGTTAAGAGTCTTTATATGTTCGGGATATTGGCACATAACTCCCAGATGTGCCCTCCCTGCTCGTCATTTTCATTTCTTATGCTCCCTTTTTTCATGGGCAGGATGCGATTTTATGTCACTGAATTTGTGTCTTTTCTTTTATTGTATGTAGAGCTTTGAGTCCCCATACCCCGCCTGCAAAGGAATTTACCCACATTTCAGTATTTAGCTCCTGTGTGGTTTCGTTTGTTAATTTTGATATGGTCCATTGCAGTTTCCTTTCGTAAAGGTGTGAGGTGTGCATCTAATTTTACCTGTTTCTAAATGACTTCCTAACTGTCCCAGTGTCATTTATTTTTAGGAAGCCCATCTTTCCCCCAACTTTGTTATATATTGAATCTCCATGTTATATATTGAATCTCCAATTGAACTTGGGTCTGTTCCTGAATCTTTTATATCAATGCAAGCCACGTGCATAATTTAAAATTTTCTAGGAGCCATGTTAAAAAAATAAAGAGAAACAGGTAAGACTAATTTTAATATGTTTAACTTAATATATCCAAATATCACTTCAATGTGCAGGCAGTATAAACACAAGATTAATGCATTGGTTGCCTTTTTGGCTCACAAGACTGGGTGTGCTGTTCTCCATCAGGACCACCACATCCCAGGGCTCAGTGGCCGAGTGGACACGCAAGCGGCCGTGTGGACACGCAGGGATGTGCCATCCTGTCCCTTCCGCCCGTCTGCTTGGGGCCCACCCTGCGCTGTGATCACTGTGAGAGTGTAGTGGGTGTTTGCGTGTCTGGCGGGGCCATATTCCTCTCCACACTGGGACTGCCTACTCAATGCCGGTGCCTCTCTCCCCAGAGAACTTTCTCATTCTCCAGAGGGAACTGTCTTTCGGAAGCACTGGGGGCAGCTGGCATTTTGGTGAGAAAGCATGAGAAATTTCTATTTGTTTGGGAATTTGTTCTAGGAAAATTTGTCTCTCTCATTTTGCTAATGGAAGTCTATTCATCTGCTAGATTCTGTGAGATGACTTCTTAATTTGAATATTGAATTTTCTTCTGATTCTCAAATCAGCTTTGAGGTAACTTCTTAGGAAATTTGACAAACTGTGAAAATAAAAATAGAAGCCAGTAATATACCTTATTATTGCTGTCTAATTAGGTGAATGCCTGGCTTCTTAGGCTGCTGGGATGTAATTCTGAACAAAATTGGCTGTGTTTTTCTTTTTAGGAGGCTGTGTCTGTGCTAATATCTCTGACTTTACATGCAGCAAACTTTAGTTGCCTTTCTGCAAACCCTGGCTTTTTCTGTTTATTCCATTTCACTCTTTCCGCCGTGGACGATCCTTCACTGTAAGACTCCTGCCCAGCAGAGCCCCAGACGTGGTTTTTGGCCGGGAGTTTGTGCTCTGGGCCTGAGCATTGCCGTGGGAAGGCCAAGTGCTTCCTGCCTGTCTCCTGCTCTGAATTCCAGACTCTGGTCTGGCCACTGGGGCGACCACACGGCTGGACCTCTGTACGAGGCTGTGCAAGGAAGGAAGAGGAGGGAAGAAAGCCCAAGCTGACCGGGTTTGCAGACACTCGTCACCATTAGTCAGCTCGCTGCAGAACGGGACCTTCAGGTTCTCACCGAGAGTGGGGCTCAGGGCAGGGCTGCTGTGTCTGCACAAGGAGCCGGTTTGGGGCAGGGCCACTGGCTCCTCCCTGCCCAGCAAACGCCCCTCAGCTGGGTGGGGCGGCCTCGTCCCTGGGCTCCCTCTCTCTTCCTCAGTTTGGCCTCCAAAGGCGATCTAACCTAACCCTAACCCTAACTGAGTCCCAGGATTCAAGCTTCCAGAACATGAAAGTTCCCACGTCGAGAACCCCTTCCCGTTGCCCACTGATGGGCAGCTTCTCGGTGTCCCTCTGGGGCGCCTTATGCGTGTGCCAGCACAGATGTGCATGCATAAACACGTTTTCTGTTGGGCCGCCTTTTCCGCCCACAGGTCTGCAACTGTTTGTCTGGGTTTTTTTTTATTATTATTATAACAACACATCATGAGATCTGCCCTCTTAACAAATGTTTTACAGTTTTGTCAACTATGGGGACATCGTACAGCATGTCCTAGAACTTAATCATCCTGCAAAACTGAAACTTTATACCCATTGAACTATTTTTTATTTTTTTTTTAAAGAATTGCAGCAAAATACACATAACACAAAGTTTATCATCTTAACCATTTTTAAGTGTACCATTCAGCAGCATTAAGTACATTCACATTGTCATGCAACCATCACCACCATCATCTCCAGAACTTTCCATCTTCCCACACTGATACTCTATACCTATTAAACACTGACTACCCCCTCCCCCAGCCCCTGCACCCACCATCTACTTTCTATCTCTGTGAATCTGATGACTCCAGGGACCTCATGTAAGTGGAATCACACAGTATTTGTCCTTCTGTGTCTGGCTATTTCACTGAGCATCATGTCCTCAGGGTTCATCCCCATTGTAGCCTGTGTCACAGTGTCCCTCCTCCTAAGGCCCCACAATATTCCATTGTATGTACAGACCACATGTGTTCACAGTGCTCCTGGCAGGACTCAGAGGTGAAGGAGTGGGGAGCGGGGGGAGGAGCTAAAAGCCCGTGCAGGGAGCAGCCTGAGGCCCTGGGAGCTAAGGGGGTGTGCCAGGTGTGCCCAGGTGCACCCAGGCACCCTCCTCTCCCTGGGGCCAGCCCAATCCTCATTCCACACACAATGGACACAGTCCCTGCCCTCATGCCTCCTTCCTCCTAGATGGAGGAGATGGACAGTAAATCCAGGTGATCAGGGAAACAGAGTGACCTTAGGGTCCAGTAACTCCACTCTGCTGGACATTTACCCCAGAGGGGCAAAAATGTGTGTCCACAGGAAGACATATCCCGACTGCTCGTACCAGCCTGTTCATAATAGACAAAGAGTAGAGACAACCCAAGTGTCCATCAGCAGACGGGTGGACCACAAGTTGTGGTCCATCCACACAATGGAATGAAGTTCTGCCACAGGCTGCCCCGTGGATGATCCTTGAGAGCGGATGCTCAGTGAAATAAGCCAGACACAAAGGGCCACATATCATGTGATTCCATGTATAGGAAACGTCCAGGGTGGGCAGATCTGTGGACCTAGGAAGTAGATTAGGGATCCCCGGGGGCTGGGGGAGGGGTGGGGAGTAACTGCTAACGGGTTTCTTTTGGGCGATGGAGAATAGTGATTGATGCACAGCTTTGGAATGTACTGAAATCCACTGAATTACACCCTTTCTAAGGGTGGGTTTTCTGGCATGCAAATTATGCCTCAATAGGACGCCTTCGAAATGTGCTTGTGGTGATTGCTGCTCAGCCCTGGGAACGTCCTGGAAACCTTTGAATGGTGCACACTAGATGGTGAATTGTGCGGTAATGAATTGTCTCAATAAAGTTATTATTTAAAAAAAACATAGGCACACGACGAGGGGACTGGGGCGAGCTTGGTATGTTTAAGGGGAGGTGAGGAGGCCTGTTGGCTGAGTCTGGGGTGAAGGAGGAACTGAGGCAGGTGTGGGAGCTGGGGCTCAGCTCCTCCTGCAGGGCTGTGTGCATGGCAAGGGTGGAGCCTAAGGCCTGAACCGTGGTTCTAAAGGGCCCCCACTGCGGGCAGGGGTGAGTGTGGGCCAGACCCAAGGCCTGCGCTGGGGTGATGCAGACGAGGGTGGTGCTGGGTGCTATCACGGGCTGAACTGTGTCCCCCAAATTCATATGCTGAAACCCTAACCCCAGTGCCTCGGAATGTGACTGTATTTGGATATAGGCCTTTATTTTTTTAGTTTTTAATTTTTTTCAGCCGTGCCGCTCAGCTTGTTGGACCTTAGTTCCCTGATCAGGGATTAAACCCGGGCCTTCAGCAGCGAGAACGCAGAGTCCTAACCACTGGACCGCCAGGGAATTCCCAAGGTGGGCCTTTCAAGAGGTGATTAAGGTAAAATGAGGTCACTTGGGTGGGGCTCTCACCCAACAGGACTGGTGTCCTTATAAGAAAGGAGATCAGGACACCAGCACACACACGCGAGGACACAGGGAGACTAGGGTGCGTACTCACCAAGGAGAGAGGCCTTGGGAGGAGCCAGTCCCCGACAACACCTCCTCAGCCTCAGGCTTCCAGCCTCCAGACTGCAGGGAAGTAGATCCCTGCTGTCTAAACCCTGGGGCAGTGGTGCTTGTTACAGCAGCCCCAGCTCACTGCTTCAGGGCTGACAGAGCCAAGTGAGGCTTCATGAATGCATTTCAGGAGCAGAATCCACGCTGGATGTGGAGGGAGAGGGAGGGGATGAGCAGTGTGATTTGAGATTCAGATTTGAGCCACTGGTGGGTGGTGGTGACGCCACAAGTGAGATGGGAAAGCCAGGCAGGAGCGGAGCGGGCCCCCGAGAGTATCACTTGCTGCTGCCGTAAGCAGGACGAGGACACAGCTGGCCCTGGGCAGCCCCGAGCTGAGCTTGGTCTGCAGCCCCCTTCACAGGCTCCCGAGCCAGGGCGAGGTCGCCTCACTGCCTGCACTGAAGCAGATGAAAACAAAAACTGAGAGGGACCCTTGGCCAAGCAAAGACCCTGCAGTGGGAGGGGAAGATGGCAGAGCCCAGGAGGCCGCTGGAGGAGGTGGGGCCGGTGGTCCCCAGACCATCTCCCCCATCCTGGACTGGACCCAAGATGCCAGGAGTTTGCTGCATGCAGCATGGTGTCTTTGGGGAGGGTCATGCAACTTGACCCCCATCAACAGTGAGTCTGAAGGGTCTCCTTGGATCCGTGAGTTGGGAAGGGGAGGGGGCCGTGAATGCAGGAAGAGCACTGAGATGGTCTCAGATTCTCTGGGCCCAGGAGGCGGGGGGTGGGGGTGTCAACGCCTTGGAAAGAGCCCCCCAAACAAAGCCGGTACCCCCTCCCCAGCCGCCCAACAGCACTGGGCCTGTCCTCGGCAGCCAGGCGGGGGCGTGGCCGCCAGCACGGAATGCACCCCCTCACTCAGCGTCTCCCAGAGCCTGAGACGCTGTTCTCAGCTCTGACGTCCTCCATGGGAACCCTGGCCAACCCAAACACGCCTGTGTGGGGCTTTCTTTCTGAGTCAGAGCAGTGTGGCCGCAGGCTCTCCTCCTCTGTCCCTGAGCCCCGTCACCCACCCAGTCCTTAGCAGTCCTCAGCCCCCGGACCCGTCCCCGTCCCCATGGGATACAGACTCTGGCGCCCAGCATGATGTCTCAGAGGCACATGGGGGTCACAGGTCCCCACCCCCACGTCTGACCACACACCTCGGATGGCCACTCCCCCCCTCTGTCCCTCCCTCGTCCTGCAGGCGTCAAGGTAACTCACCTCTATGGGGGAGTCTCCCCACCCCCGATCCAGGTCACCCCCAACCGCTGGCCCAGAGACAGGTCAATATTGATTATCCAGGCTCTGAACAGAGAGAAAAAGCATTGGCCAAAAAAGATGAGATTTTACAGACTGTATTTTCCAGACAGTCATGACATATCTTCCAGCCCACACGTTCTCCTGGAGCCTTGATGCCCCCTTGAACGTAAGGGAACTTATCTATATCATTGACAGTGGGTCACAGCACAAGTGATACTGCACAACTTCCAAGGCTGGGGACTCGAGGCCCCCACTGTGCGGGATGCCAGGCCAGCCCCCTGCAGAGATGGGAAGAAGCTCCAAGACTTCATGGAAAGGGAGGCGTCCAGACAGCTGCTCCAGCTCTAGACCCTGCCTGAAATCACACGAACTACCCAGCTGAGCCCTCCTGAATTTCTGACCCATAGAAACCACGGTAGATTAAAAAATGACTAAATTGATGTTTTAAGTCACTATGTTTTGAATTGTTTTGCAGCAACAGATAACCATTTCAGAACAGGGTCCAGAAAAGAGATCCACAAGATAGCCAAAATCTTGATTTTCATCAAAGGTGTCATGGCAATTCAATGGAGAAAGTTAAATTTTTTCAACAAATGGTGTTAGAACTGTTGGATAAACTTGGGTGGGGGTGCATTATGACCTCTACCTAACACCATACACAAAAGTTAATTCACGATGGATCACAGTCCTAAATATAACACCAAAACTATAAAGCTTATAGAAAAACAGAAAAGAATATACTCATGACCTTGGAGTAAGTAGGCAAAGATTTCTTGGAGAGGCCAAAAGAAGCTTGAGATAGAAAATGAAAAATCCATAAATTGGAATTTATCAAAATTATAAACATCTGTTTCTTAAAAGACATCATTAAGAAAATGAAAACTGGGACTTCCCTGGCAGTCCAGTGGTTAAGACTCCAAGCTTCTAATGCAGGGGGCATGGGTTCGATCCCTGGTCGGGGAACTAAGATCCCACAGGCCGTGCAGTGTGGCCAAAAAATTAAAGAAAGAAAGAAAACCAAGCCACTGTCTGGGAGAAAATATTTGCAGTGAACATACCTGGCATTGGACTTACACCCAGAATATATAAAGAACTCCTGCAAATCAGTTATAAAAAACAATCCAATTTAAACATGGGCAAAAGATTTGAATAAACATTTTATAAAAGAAGACATACAAATGGCCAATAAGCACCAAAGAGACACTCAGCATCATTAGTCATCAGGGAGATACAAATGAAAAGTGCAGAGAGAGACCACTATGTGCTGATTAGAATAGCTAAAATAAGAGACTGATAAGTGTTGGCAAGGATGCAGAGCAACTGGAACTCTCATACTCTGCTGGTGGGAATAAAATGGTACAACCCCTTTGGAAACAGTTTGACAGCATCTTATAAAGTTAAACATTCAGCTATATGATTCAGCCATTCTACTCCTAATTATGTACCCAAGAGAAAAGGAAATATATGTCCAAACAAAGATTTGTACATGCATGCTCATAGCAGCTGTATTTGTAATAGCCAGAAACTGGAAATAACTCAAATGTCCATCAGTGGTGAATGGATAAAAAATTGTGGTATATCTATACAATAGAATATTACTCAGCAGTAAAAAAAAAATAATGAACTATTGATACACTTATCAACATGGATTAATCTCAAAATAATTATGCTGAGTTAAAGTCAGATTTTAAAAATACATATTGTATAATTCCCTTTATTTGAAGTTCTACACGGGCAAAATTAATCTGTGGTGACAGAAAGCAGATCTGTGGTTGCTTGGGGCTTGAGGGGCTGATAGTGGTGGTGGGATTGACTGGGAAGGGGCATGGGAAACTATATGGGGTAATGACAATGGCTCTTGATGGAGGTTTCAGTTATATAGGTCTATACATTTGTCAAAATTCAATGAACTGAGCACTAAGGTCTGTGCATTTCATTGCATATAAATTTTACTTCAATAAAATAATTTAAAATAAACCAAAAAAGTGAAATGAGTGACCAATCTGTTAAATGGGTTAAAATAACAATGTTAGCTATTCTAGTTCCTTTGCTTTTCCATAAAAATTTTAGAACATCCTTGTCCATATCTACAAAAAATCATGCAGGGATTTTGATATTTTTATATTTTGATATATAGGAATTTGATAGGAATAACTATATATCAATTTGGGGAGAACTAACATCTTTACAATGTTGAGCCTTCCTATCCATGAACATGGTATGTCTCTTCTTTTCTTTAGATATTCTTTGACTTCTTTCGTCTGCATTTTGCTGTTCTCAGCATATAGATCCTATACATGTTTTGTTAGATTTACACCTGTCTCATTTTTTTGAAAGATTGTAAATGGCATTTTATTTTTAATTTTGGTTTCTTTCTCTTTTTTTTTTTGTGGCTGTGCCATGAGGCTTGTGGGATCTTAGTTCCCCAACCAGGGATTGAACCCGGGTCCTCGGCAGTGAGAGCAGGGAGTCCTAACCACTGACCGCCAGGTAATTCCCTAATTTTGGTTTCCATGTGTCCATTGCTAGTATATAGGAACACAATTGATTTTTGTATGCTGACCTTGTATTTGGCAACCTTGCTAAGTGAGAAGAAACAGTCTACCTGATTTCTTTACATTCTATGTATTTATATATATTCTATAGCCAAAGTTATTAAAACTGTATGGTAGTAGCAGAGGGATAGACACTTAGGCCAGTGAAACAGAGTAGAGTATCCAGAAATAGCTACACATGCCCAGGTGATTTTTGACAAAAGTTCAAAAGCAATTCAATCAAGGAAGGAGGCAACAAATGTTGTGGGAGCAAGTGGACGTTCACAAACAAACAAAAACTTCAACCTAAGTTTTGCACTTTATATAAAAATTAACTCAAAATAAAATCATGGACTTAAATTTAAAATGTAAAACTAAAATTTTAGGGAAAAAAAAAGAAAATCTTTAGGATTTAGGGCTAAGCAGCAAATTCTTAGATTTGACCCCCAAAGCATGAGCCATAAAAAGAAAGGTGGGCAGGGTGGTCGAAGCAGGGACAGTTATGGTATCGTGGCACCCAGAAGGTTCTCTGAAGATGGCCCAAGGTCCAGGGTGTAGGGTGGCCCATGGAGGGGCTGGGCGTGCGGACCAGGTGTGGCGAGGCTGGGATGAGGTGGGTCTCAGGAATCCTCAGCCAGCTCCTCTTGGGAGAAACATCAGTTCAAGTTCCTTGCCCTTTTTGAATTAAGTTGTCTTTTTGTTGTTGATGGTCTCTCTTTTTCATTCTCAAAATAACCTCGAGGACTAGGTGCAGCCAAAACAGTCCCGCTGGGCCCTGGGAAACTGACGCAGGCCCGCTCCAGACCTCAGGACAGCTGGGCCACAGCATCCGAGGGCTCGGAGGGGCTCTGGTTGGACCCCTGCTTAGACTCGGGTCATTTGTGGGAACTATGGACCTAGGCCCTGGGCAGGAGGTCTGGCAGAGCCTTCAGGGCTGTCTTGGCAGCCAGGCCCAAACCCGGTGTTCTGGGCCCACTGCTAGTGGCATGCAAGTGGGGGACCAGCCCAGCAATGCCCCACGATGCCCTCCTCACCCTTCTCTGCTTTTCTGGGGCCCCCCTACCCTGCTCCAGCCCTCATGCCCAGCCTCTCCTCTCTCCAGGCCTGGGTCAGCATCTCATGGGGGCCTGTGGCTTATTGGCCCCCCAGTGTGAAACCCAGGGAAGGAGGGAGGAACCCCCACTTCCTCCTACCTGTGCTGCTGTGTGATGCAGCCAGGCAGGGCAGCAGCCGCGGTGCAGGCGAGTGGCACAGTCCTGCCCACCCGGTGCCCTCCGCCTATTGGAAGGATAGGGTCAGCCATCACTGGTACCTCCTGCCTAGGAGACCAGGCCCAGCTGAGAGCTGGGGGGTGAGAGCCTGGGGCAGGACTCCCCCCCCCCCCCCCCCAGAAGGTGCTGGCACCCAAGGGCACTTGTGAAGAGTCATGGCTGCAAAGATGAGCCTCTGGCAAGAGCTTGAGAGAGGGGAGTGAGGCCCGGTGACTCCTTTCTCCCTCATGGTCCCTTTGGGTGGCCCCAGGTCCAGCTCCCAAATGCACCCTGGTGATGCTTCTTAGATCAGAACGTGCTCGCCCAGCCCTGATGAGATGCTGGCTGGAAGCGTTCAGGCTTGGCAGCCGAGTGGGTGCCTCCCCCTCCATTCCGAGCCACTGGTGATTTGAGGCTCAGGGGCTCCTGTTGCTGCTCCCCCACATAGAGGGGACCCCAGCTGTGGTTCCCCTCAGCCTTGGAGCAGCCCCACGGTCTCAGCAGTGTGTGCCTCGGGTGGGCAGAGTTCTGCAGAGGAGCCCCTGGCGGCCTGCAGCCAGAACAAGGGGTGGGGAGGGGAATGAGCTGAAACCCTGGATACTTGCCCTTCCCTGGAGTGGCCGGGGCCTGCTGCCCGTGTGCTTGGGGCGGGTGCTGTGGCTGGGCAGGGGGAGCTGGAGCCCTCCCCACAGCTGAGTCCATCCTGTTTACTCCCGAGGGATTTTCTGACCTGTCTCTGACCTGACGATCACATGACAGACAACAGACACGGGGCTGGGATGCCGTGGGGAGCTGGAGCCAGCCTTTGGAACCCCAACACTCGGCCTTCCCTGGTAGAAAGGCGGTCACGGGGGAGGGCGCCGCCTGGCTGGCTGCCTCGGGATCTGGGTCACTGTGCACTGCCTTTCGCAAGTGTGTGCTCCCATGGGATTTTTAAATGCATGAGCACCTCTGGGAGCATCTCCGTGTTAGCGCCGTTTCCCATCTCCACCTCTGCCACTCTTGAAAGCCCAGAACTGCACTGAGGACAGTCAGAGGTGCAGCATACAGTGGGGGAGGCCCTAGCCATCCCCCGGCCACTCCCACGTGCATCCCTTCAGAGGGCCAGGGGCACACGGTCAGGCAGCGCCAACTTGCTGAGTCACACGGAACTGAGCCTCCTCTCCTAGGGACCATGTTTCATCGTCAGTGGATGGAGTCCCCCTGACCCTTGCCAGGGAGGGGACGCCCACTGCTGCTCTGGGTCCCTCGGCTGGCCCACTGCCGCCGAGCACAGGCGTCCTTTGTCCCTCTGTCCAGCTGCCCAGTGAATGGGGAACGTGGTGTGGACCAAGGCTCTGTCCCCTGTAGCACACGGGCCTCTGTGGCAGGGCTGGCAGTGCCCTCCTGGCTGGGCAGCTGCTCTGGACTGTGTGTCCCTTTGATGGATGGGCCTGTCGTCCACCAGAGGGGAGAGCTCACTCGTCGTGACCCCGTTACACCGATCTAACGAGATATGAAGGAAAGCATTCTCCTCAGCCCCTCCCTGCATACACGTGTCTCCCCCCAACCCCGTGCTCTAGGCAGCCGCCGCCAGGGCTCCCTGGGCAGGGCTGTCTGGGCAGAGGGCACCGGAGGCTCAGAGCCATGGGGCGCACCCACCAATGCAGGGTAGAAGGTGCAAGCAGGGGAGCCCAGGTGCCCGGGTGGCTGAGCCAGGGCAACAGAACTAGGGAGGTTGGGGTGAGGGAGCAGCGCCCGTGAGTGGTCAAAGGCAGGGGTGGAAGGCGGAAGGGGTGAATGGGGCTGCTTGACAGGACAGGTCACTTCCCTCTGTGGGCTGAGGTCTGTGCTCTGAGGTCCCCATTCAGCTGTTTGCTCTCGCTGCGCTCTGAACCCCGCTTCCTGGTCTGTGCACCAGCCCACCAATGCCCACTCCCAGCACGTGGCAGGGCTGCCTAGAGAGGGCTGTGTAGGTGGGAGGTCGGAAGAGCGCCCTGTGCCTGCCCCCTCGCCCCTGTGGAGTTGGGGGTGGGAAAGGTGACTCACCTTCCTGCACACCAGGAGCTACCCTGAAAAAGGAGGACCCCAGGACCCCGGCCTGGGCTCCCCCATGGCCCCAACATCAGACACTGAGGAGCGGGGGCCTCAGAGGGGACAGTGCCTGAGCCAGAAGCAGGTGGACGCCGCACGGCAGTGTCCAGGATAGCGTGGCAGGCGGGGCTGGATGTGGAAATTGGCCAAGCAGGTGGGGGTGGGGGGCAGATCATGGTGGGTGCTCACCATGGGCGGGGCCCTGAGCAGAGCACCTCCCATCGACCAGAGCGGCAGATCCTCCTCTTGGGCTGACACTGAGTTTGACCTGGGCCTGCTCTGCACACTGGTCCCAAACCCGGCCACAGATTCCCAGGAACAACCCAGGGGACCAACTTGAGGCCAGTTGGGGTGGGCTGTGGGAATCACAGCCTTGAGCCTTGTCTGGGGGAGTGGGCCTCCCCGTTGCTGGGGCTTCTCCAAGGGCTGTCGGAGCAGGAGGGCTGTCTTCAGGCTCCTGGTTTTGGGAGCCTCACGTCCCGGGAAGGGCAGGTCTGACTCGAGCCCCACACCATCACCACGAGGACTGCAGTCCCAGCCACATGGGGTCTGAGGCTCCGAGCAGGTCTGGATGCAGGGATGGGGGCGAGGTCGTCACTGCACATCAGGAAGTTTTCTCTCAGTGGATTAACTCCCTTTTGAGTTGACTAAGGTCCTTCTTTGTCCCCCTGAAGGGCAGTGTGTTTCTCCTCTTTCCGTCATGGCCCTTTCTTCAAAGAGGTGGTTTGACCTCCTCGGGCTGGCGTGACCCGCAGGCCCTTCCCTCCAGCCCCCCGTGAGGGGGTGTCGATGACAAAGCTGCGTCCAGCTTGACTTCTGCCCTCATCCTTGGCCTCAGATGGACTGTTCTGGAGCTTTGTCACCAGTGGTCCCTGCTCCACCTGACACCCGTGTGTCACCTGGACAAACTGCTTACCTCCATGGTGTTCACTTCACGGTGAACCGTCGCCATGGTTCACATGGAGGCACAAGCTCCTGTCTGTCCTGTGTGACCACAGATGCCCACAAGCCTGTGCTGACGGAAAGAGAGATACGGCACTGGCTAAATGTAGCCTCTTGAGAATTTCCTAACTAAAAAGAGTTTTTTTTCTGAAAAGCGTCAAGCTATTTGTAGCCCACGTTGGTTGAAGAGATTTTTCTGGGTGTAGCTTATTTTTTCACTCATTAACTTCTTTTTCTTATGAATTAAAAAGTAGCATTTTTCCCACCCAGGAACATCTTCCTTACTTGTCTCTGTACCACAGCCAGCATTTCTGCTCCTGTGGGGGGAGCAGGCTCAGACCCCACCAGGGAGGCTGGGTTTTCCTCCAACCACAGCCCTGAAGTGGGAAGTGCAATGGCTGGGCCACGCCTACCACGCTCCTTCCCAAAGTCACACGTCCCCAGGGTTGTGCCCTTTGATGGGCAGGGGACGTGTAAGTGTTTCACTTCGCCGTCAGTTGGCAGCATCCAGGCTCAAGATACCAGAAAAAGCCCTTTGCCGTCCCACCTGGCAGAGCTGGAGACGCGTCCTCTGAATCCGCTGGCCAGTGCCCAGGCTCTTACTTTGCCTGTCCAGCCATGGATGCTGTCACCTGAGGTCTCCAACTAGACGGGGCAGCCCCAGTGTCTGTGGTGGGATCCAGGCTGTCCCCTGCACTCACAGTGGTAGGCGACCACGGCCCCAAGGCTCGAAGCGGGCCCCTCCCCTTTCCTGGCCAGCAGCCCACAGTCACCCCCAGGGATTTCACAGGAGGCCTGACCCAGGCCTGCCCCTGACGTCTGCTTCCGGGAGCGGCTCCCCGTCCTCTTTCCATCAGCTCCATGCTGGTTCTCCAGGCCTGAGATGCTGGGCTCTAGCCCAACTGCGCTTATGCACACACTCCTTTGGATACACTTACTTTAATGAAAAAGACCCTGTTTATGTGGTACCCCTCACCCTTTCTGGTCCCATCTCCAGGATTGTTTTAAAATCTGTGATTTAGCCAAGCTAGGCCCTTGACCTGCAGTCCAGTCCCCTCAAGGCCGTGTTCAAACCCCCTGACAGGGGGCTGCCTGGAGCCCTTCCCGACCCAAGGAGGGCAGTGCTATTGGGCACTTTGCAGGGGCACATCTGCCCTGTTGGGGACAGGCTCCTGTCTCTCCTCCTATGTCCCCACAGGCACAAGCTCGCCTGGCTCAGTCTGTGCTAAATGTCGAACTGTCACGTTTCACTGCCCGATTGACCCATTTTGCAAAGCTCCAGGTCCCCTGAGACGGGGTTCTCACCGAGCCCCTCAGGGCTGATGAAGGCTCAGAAGTCCTGCCTGGCACTCAGAGTGTCCCCTCCAGCCCCACTCCTTTATCCACAATTCCAAATTCCCTAAAGATATGAAACAAAGGTTTTCAAAACTTGGTGGCAAAGCCAGCCTTGAACTGATATACATTTACTCTGATCTTTATTTATTCCAGTTCGTGTGAACGGTTGTGTTTCAGTACAAAAATCTTTAAAAAAATTTTTTTTTTAATATCGTTTGGCCACGCAGAGCGGCATGCAGGACCTTAGTTCCCCAACCAGGGATCAAACCAGCACGGAGTGGAAGTGCAGAGTCTTAACCACTGGACCACCAGGGAAGTCCCTCAGTACAAAAATCTTAATGTGCCTGATTACGGGGTGCAGCCCCAGGGTCCAATGAGGTATCATGTAATGTATGAGATGTACAAAAATTCTGAATTCCAAACACATCTGGCCCCAAGGCCTGGGTGAGGGGTGAGGGCGGTGGACCGTCCCCACACATCGCAGTGCTGGAGCAGGCGATAGTCTGGTAAAGGGAAACAGGCTCAACCTGGCCCCAGGATTTTGCAGAGTGATGGTGCTGCTCTCGTGGCTTTTTCACTTAGAGGTGAAACAACTCTGCCCGGTGCTGGTGCTCAGAGGTGGAGGAGCCCACAGGCCAGCGGAGGGAGGAAGGGGTGCAGGAGGGCAGGGAGGGACGGGGCTTCCTTTCTGTGGAGGGGGCAGCAGGCCTTCTCCCACACAGGACCCTCCCTCACCTGGGAAGCTGGTGACCACTGGCCCAACTGTCACTTTCTGGGGGACTGAAAGCTCCAGACGTGCCTCCTGGGGGCACTCCGGGGAGGTCCAGGCCAAGGGCACCTGGGAGTGTGGCAGTGACCGAAGAGACAAGAGGCACTCATGCTGGTGAGTCCTCAGCTTCCCATCTGTAAGTGGGGTGCAGGCCCTGACCTGCCCCGCCTTCGCAGTGCCCTGGGGGGCCCCCTGCAACCCTTCTCAGGGTGCTAGCAGTCTGCCTCTGGGTCTGCAGAACAGAGGGTGCCGAGGTGGGCATGGGGGGCGCAGGCCTCAGGTTGGGCCCATCCTGTCCAGGATGGCGGCTCATTCCCCACCAATAATCCTGGAAAGGGAGCCGGCTAACGGCCCAGGTGTGTGGGCTTGCAGAGCACCGAGCAGCTGCAAGTGCTGGGGCTGGTCCCCCGCCACGCATCCCCCGCCAGCTTTCCGCACAGTGACCATCACCTTTCCTGCCACGGCCAGGAGCAGGACTCCCCAGGCCAAAGCCTCCGGCGTCCATCCTGATGAGGTGAGGAGGGGCATCCACTGACCTCAGTGGGCAGAGCATGCGGGGGGGGGGGCGGGGAAGTGGCATGAGGCGGGAGACCCCAGGGGCAGGCTTTACAGGTGGGCCACACCAAGGATGGCCAGAGGTCAGGCCTGGACTGGGGTCCCACGAAGGCAGAGGAGTCAGCCCGGGTCTGGGCAGGGGGCCGGGTTGAGACGGGGTGGAGGGCGGGGTACGTGCGCAGGGGCCCGGCAGCGGGGAGGGGAGGTGGGCAGGGGGCGCGGCCGCGGGGGTGGGCGCAGAGCGGGTCTCGCGGTGTCCGGGCGGCTGGAGGCGAGGGCGTCGCCCCAGGCAGCAGGCGCGGGGTCTGTAGGGGCGCCTGGGTCCCCGCCCCCGCTGGCCGCGCCGGGTCGCGCGTGGGCGCGGCGGGCGCCGATTGGCTGGCGAGAGCGCGGGCGGGGCGGGCGGCGGCGCGGAGGGGCCGGTCACCCCGCAGCCCGGCCTCGGCCTCCGCTCGTCGCCGCCCCGCCCGCGCGCACGTCCCCCCGGCGGCCACCATGAGCACAGGCCTGCGGTACAAGAGCAAGCTGGCGACCCCAGGTGAGCCCGGCGCCCGCCCGCGCGCGCGCGCGCACTCCTTTGTCCCCGCCGCCCGCACGCCTCTCACCGTGTGTCTCGGTCTTTCCCCCGCCCGCCGGCCCGGGCCCGGACCCCGACCCGACCCCCGACCCCACCCGACCCCGCAGAGGACAAGCAGGTACGTGTGCGCCGTCGCTCACCTGGCCCGCTGTCACCCATTGTGCCACCAACGCGCGGCGCCCCAACGCGACCCCGCCCCCGCCGGCCGTCATCCCGCTCTGTCGCGATAACCGATAACCGATTGTCAGCCTGGGCAGTGCCGCCAACCCGGGGCTGCAGAGGGGAGGAGCGGCCGCAGTGCCTCCGGGCCTGGCTCCTGACCCTCGAGGCATGGCGTGCGCTCCTCCCCGGATGGGGGATGGGCCGGGTGCCCCTCTCCCACTGGTCCAGCACCAGCCTCTCTTTGCTGACCTGGCCCGTGGCCGTGTGCTGGGGGTCCTGTGTGAGACCATGGTCATGAAAGGCCACGGGCTGGGGGGGAGGGGTTTGAGTCCACCAGCCAGGGCCAGTCCCTGAGCAGCCCCACAGGGGAACCTCTGGCCACCCCACCCAACTTCTCTGCATCTTATGCCTCCTCTCCACACACACCAATGTGAGTGGGCTGATCTGTGGCCAGGCCTCTTCCCCAGACTGGGAGTCTCCAGGGCCTGGTCTGAGTCATCCCGGTGCCCAGCACCAGTCTTCAGATCTAGGGGGTACAAACCGATTTCTCAAAGGGCCGGCCTAGACCCCAGCCTCCAGGAATAGAGGGTCGGACAGGAGGCTGGCCTGGGTACTCGCTGTGAACTTAGCTGAGGTCAGGTTTAAACAGCTAGGAGACCCCAAGAGGGCGTGGGGGGGTGGGTAACCGGGGGGAGCTGGGGGTTCTGGGGCAGCCCTGCTGGGGGCCTCTCTGGCTTGAGCTCAGCCATGTTTAGGGCAGAAAAGAAGAGCCCAACTCTGGCAT
This sequence comes from Aethalodelphis obliquidens, assembly GCF_003676395.1. Classification (NCBI taxonomy): domain Eukaryota; kingdom Metazoa; phylum Chordata; class Mammalia; order Artiodactyla; family Delphinidae; genus Aethalodelphis; species Aethalodelphis obliquidens. Next base: position 2,173,330 of record NW_020838007.1, read on the forward strand.
CAGGGTGGCCTTGGCAACCCTCGTCTGGGATGGGGGCTCACACCCTGGGTGGATGCTGGGTGGAACCCGAAGTCTTGGCCTAGGTGCGGCAGGCGGGCCAGGAGTGGCCCAGCAGGTGGGGTGGGGGCTGGGAGTCACTCCTGCCCAGTGCCAGGCCCCTAGCAGGGATACGCCCCACCCTGGGACGGGTGAGGCTCACAGGGAGGGGCCACGACCACCTCATCCTGCCAGCAAGGGGCTCCCCGGGGAGCCCGGGACAAGAGCTGCCTCCCCATCATGGCGGGTCAAACAATGAAGGAGATGCAGGGACACACTGCCACCAAGCTATTGTTCAAGGGAGAGAAAGAGGGAAGGCCTGGGAGACCAGCCCCCCTTGCCCTGGGCCTGCGGGCACTCAGGGACCCCCCTGCTGAGGCTCGAGCCCCTTCAGGCCTGTCTACCCCTCCTGGAGCTCAGCTAGGACCAGCCTTACCTGTCCCCTGCTCCTAGGACCAGAGGGAGAGAGCATTATGCGGGTGGGGTGTGGGGTTCCCTGGGCGCAGGGCCAGGGAGCCCGGTGTTTGGGGAAGGTTCCCCGTGGGTCTGGGGGAGCCGGAAGCCTGCAGTAACTTTGCTGTTCCATGGTTGGTGTTACTGAGACTCAGTCTGTCTGCACTCTGGGAAAGGGGGCAGGGGAGCTCTGTGGGCCCCCTCTGTGCCCACCCATCTCAGACACTGGGGAGGGCTCTGGTGGTCCTCTGTGCTCCCTCCTCCAACTCCCACCCCATCTCTAGCAGTGGTGGGGCCTTCACTGGCTCTGGCAGCTGGGGTGGTTCTAAGAATGGAAATGCCTCGAGAGTGTCAGGCACCAGGAGGAGGTGGGGAGGAGGTGGGCGCAGCAGTGTCTGTGGCTCGGGAAGTCCTGAGGAGTATTTGTTGTGCCTCGGGGGCCAGAGAAAGGGAGTGGAAGGGCCCCTTCCTTGGGGATCCCCCAGGGAATCCCCAGGCCCCATCTGGACAAAGTCAGGGGACAGGGCAGGCAGGCAGGGAGCTGGTCTTGTCCCCCTGACCCGGACCTCCACTGAGGCTGTGCCTTACCGATGGGGAAACTGAGGCCTTCTGGGGGCAACGAGCCCATCAGGCACCAGGCTGTGGGGTGCCAGCTCTGTCTGTCCTCCTGGAGATGCCCTGGGCCCGAGATGTCAGCCTGTCTGGGCAGGAAGTGGGCCGAGGGGCCATGTCTAAATTGGAGCCGGGGGTGGAGGCTGGGTGGGACTCAGCCCCAAGGCCCCTCGCAGGTCTGCGTGGTGGAGGGCTGGGGCCAGCGCAGAGGCTTTCTCAGAGCCAGGGCTGGGGGCGGGCTGGGGAGCTGGGGCCTGTGGCTCCCCCCCCTCTCGGATGAAAGGCTCCCCTGTTCCCAGCAGCGGGCCCACCCCTCCTCCCCAGGTGCCAGCGGCCTCCAGGCCACACAGCAGCAGCATGAGCCTAGACAGGGGGACAGAGGCCCCTTAAGCGGGGAGCCAAGAAGGGAGGGCCTAGGTGGGGGAGAACTGTGGGGCCTCCCGTTCCCACTGACGCACAGTCCAGGGACACGTCTCTTTGGATCCCCAGCTCCTTTGCAGGCCTCCCTTGCCACCGGGCTGGTGCCGGCTTGTTCAGATTCTGGTGGGTCCTGCGGGTAGGGTCAGTGAGGAAGGGTTTGGGGGCTCAGGAGACCCCTGTGGTCCCTGGAGTGGCCGCACAGGTGTGAGGGCTGAGCTGGCTGGAGCCCTACAGGCCCTGTGTTGCCCAGTCCTGTAAGTGAGAGCAGGGTGGAAGCTCAGAGGGAGTGTCCCCCTTAGGGGGAAGGGTTCACTCCAGCACCCCCTACCTCTGCTGGCAGCGGCTGTCTGGGGGCAGAGGTGGCAGCGCAGGGCTGGCCGCCGGGTTTGTGGAGCTACGCACTGGCCACAGCTTCCAAGTTTGCAGAGGTGGGGGTAGGGGTTGGGCATCTAGTGCTCTGATCGCTCCCTTCCCCAAACGTAAGCCTCCGCGGGCCTGGGTGGGGAGGTGGGCTCTGCCCTCGCAGGTTCCCAACTTCTCTCGGCGGCCACGGCGGTAAGAATTCTCCAGACACACGCGCACACACGCGAGGGGCGGGCCGTGCATCGGTGGGTAGCTGGGGGCGCCTCTGTGACACCGCCGCGGGAGAGTAGGGGGACCGGGCGGGCTCCCGCGGGCGCACGCGTGGATGGGGGCGTACTCGGGCGCCCTCTGGCAGGCGGGACGCGGCAGCGCAGACCCGGCCGTGGACCCGGTCCCCCGCCCACCCGGCTGTGTAGTCGCTGGACTGACGGCCTGAGCCGCGCCGCTCCGCGCGCAGCCGCCCGCCAGCCCGCCGAGCTGGGCCCTGCCCTCCTCAGCTCCGTGGCTCCGCCCGCGCGGCCCAATTTCCAGGCGACTGTCTCCCGGAGACCGCGCGCTCCTCTCCGGCGCGAGGGCCCGCCTGTGCCAGGGGCAGGCCCGCCTAGGGCCGGCGAGCGGCTTGGTGGCCTCGGGGTCCCGGCATCGCGTGAGCGCCGCCCCTCCGGGCTTCGGTTCCCGCGTCCGTAACCCGTAACCCGGGGGCGAGAACAGGGCCTCGGGGCCGCACAGCGCGCGAGCCCCTGGCGCACAGCTACGCCGGGTGGGCCTGACGCACTCTGGGCCCCAGCGCAGCGGGCAAGGTCCCGGGGTCGCTGCGATGGACTCGCTGGCGGCACCCCAGGACCGCCTGGTGGAGCAGCTGCTGTCGCCGCGGACCCAGGCCCAGAGGCGGCTCAAGGTGTGTGTGGAGAGGGGAGCGGAAGGTGGGTCAGCTGTGCGCCCGCCCCCCGCGCACGGACTGGGGATGCGACGGGAGCCGCAGGGCCGGGGTCCTGGGGTGGGCGCCGGAGGCCGCGGGAGGCTGGGCGCCGCTGTCTATAAATAGCCCCTGCTCCGCCGTCGCCGCAGCCAGCCACCCCCGCGGCTGGATCGGGGCCAGACGGGGCCTCCCACCCCTTACACTCGGGAGGGGTGAGTATTGAGGTGGGGGCTTCTCCAGCCTCTGAGGGCCTTGGGCGTGTGTGAGGGGTCTGGGTCCTGGTGCCCTCTGCCCACCGCCCAAGGGGGGACACCGCCTTGCCCGCTGTGCCTGCCACCTCCCTCCACACGCACACAGACTCCATCTCGGTCCCTGCGAAGCCCTCGCGGGCGCCTCCACCCTCCACCCCCACCTGCCTTCCACCTCCAGGGCCTTTGCCCACAGGCCCTCACCCACTTCTGCCATTGAGATGCCCCCTCCCTGGGGACTCTGCCCTGCTGCCCCCTGGCCTGAGCTGGGTAGGGGCCAAGGCACCGGGCTGCCCCAGGAACCCCAGCGTGCCCCTGACCCGCCCGCCCCCGCCAGGACATCGACAAGCAGTACGTGGGCTTCGCCACACTGCCCAATCAGGTGCACCGCAAGTCTGTGAAGAAGGGCTTCGACTTCACGCTCATGGTGGCGGGTGAGTGGGCCGGCCTCCAGGGCGTGGGGTGGGGCACTGGCAGCCAGGCTCTGTCTGGGGCCTGGGACCTGACCCGACGTCCTCACTGCACCTGTGGGCAGGGGAGTCGGGCCTGGGGAAGTCCACACTGGTCCACAGCCTCTTCCTGACTGACTTGTACAAGGAACGGAAGCTGCTCAGTGCTGAGGGTGAGTGGGCCCCACGCGGCCCTGGCGCTGCCACCATCCCCTACTGGGTGACCTCTCCAAGGGCTCCTTCCAGGTCCAGCCCTGCTCCTCTGTCCCCGAAGCATGGGTCTCCCGTTCAGGGTCCAGATCACCGCCGGGCCACATAGCCAGGGATGAGAACAAGGGTCTGGGCTGCCCGGGGTGGGAGTGAGGGTCACAGAGGGTCTGTGAGGGTCTGTCCCCCCACCCGCCTTGCCACAGAGCGCATCAGCCAGACGGTCGAGATCCTGAAGCACACGGTGGACATTGAGGAGAAGGGGGTCAAGCTGAAGCTCACCATTGTGGACACACCAGGCTTCGGGGACGCCGTCAACAACTCTGAGTGGTGAGGAAGGCCTGCCCGGTCTGCCCTGGCCCCTGGCCACCAGCCACCAGCCTGGCCTCATGTGCCCCCTGCCCCCAGCTGGAAGCCCATCACCGACTACGTGGACCAGCAGTTTGAGCAGTATTTCCGAGACGAGAGTGGCCTCAACCGCAAGAACATCCAGGACAACCGTGTGCACTGCTGCTTGTACTTCATTTCCCCTTTTGGGCACGGGTAGGTGGCTACCCCGGGCCAGGGGTGTGGGTCCTGCCCATCCCTGCGGCGCCCCCTCCCACCACCACCACCCCATGAGCCCCTCGCCCCGGCTGCTCTCCACAGGCTGCGGCCAGTGGACGTGGGCTTCATGAAAGCCCTGCACGAGAAGGTGAACATCGTGCCCCTCATTGCCAAAGCCGACTGTCTCGTCCCCGGTGAGATCCGGAAGCTGAAGGAGCGGGTGAGCCTGTGCGGTCGCGGGGCGCAGCAGGGACTCTGGTGGGGCCAAGGGCACCAGCCCCTCACCTGATGGCCCTTGCCTGCCGCAGATCCGGGAGGAGATCGACAAGTTTGGGATCCACGTTTACCAGTTTCCTGAGTGTGACTCGGACGAGGACGAGGAGTTTAAGCAGCAGGACCGGGAACTGAAGGTGAGGCTGCAGCACTGGGGGTGAGGGACCCAGAGGCCACTTTACACCAGGTCGGGAGGAGGGCCCGGGCCCAGGTCTGACCTGGGGGGCAGGAGTGTTTTGTCCAGGCCGTAGAGTCTTCACCTGGGGCTGGGGCTAGGGCGGCCCAGGTCCCCCGCTGGCTTGTGTAGTTGGGTCCCCATGTAGTTAATAGGTCATGGAATGCTTGCCAGGATCTAAAGGCACAGCCACTGGCCAGGCCCCCACCCTGGCCCTTCTCTCAGCCCCCTCGCCATGCTTCATCCACAGAAGGGCCTAGTCCAATGGCCCCAGGCCTGTGCATGTCCTGGTTCCCAGAATTCTGAGCTCCGGGGGGAGGGGGGGTGGCTTTGAGTGCCCCGGGGGTTAGAGTGGTGATGGCAAGCCCAAGCTCGGGACAGGTGGCCACCGAGCCAGGAGCAGGGTGGACCTTTCACCCCGAAGTCAGCAGGGGTATCACTAACAGGAGGCATGGGCTCTGCCCTGGGAAAGGAATGGGGAGGCACTAGATGGAGTGGCTGTTGGTGGTGGGGGTATCAGGAGGGGGGGTACATCTGATGGGCACGGCCCAGCAAAAGCTCTAAGGTGTAAGCTGTACCAGTTCTGGCTTCAGCTGGCAACAGAGAGGCCAGAGGTGGGGACAACAGGGTCTCTTTGGGGAGAGCTTGTTGAGGGTCATTGTGGAGGGGCGGGCCAGGTGCTTAGTGCCCATGCCCCTCTCCCACCACTGACCCCACACCCATGCTAACTGGGAGTGAGCCCTTGCACCTGCCCCCCCAGGAGAGCGCACCCTTCGCTGTCATCGGCAGCAACACGGTGGTGGAGGCCAAGGGGCAGCGGGTCCGGGGGCGTCTGTACCCCTGGGGGATCGTGGAGGGTGAGTCGAGGCCTGGGGCACAGCATTTGGGTGGGAAGGCTCCCCTGGGCCGGCGCCTCACCCACCACCTGCCCCCGCCCACAGTGGAGAACCAGGCACACTGCGACTTCGTGAAGCTTCGCAACATGCTCATCCGTACACACATGCATGACCTCAAGGACGTGACATGCGACGTGCACTACGAGAACTACCGAGCGCACTGCATCCAGCAGATGACCAGGTGCGTGACCCACCCGCCCTCGGACCTGCCCTGACCCCCACCCAGAGGTGTGGGAGCCACAGGGTATCGAGGGTCAGCCCAACCCCCAGCAGCTTCTCCCTGGTGTCCACCCTGCAGCAAACTGACGCAGGACAGCCGCATGGAGAGCCCCATCCCCATCCTGCCACTGCCAACCCCCGATGCTGAGACGGAGAAGCTCATCAGGATGAAGGATGAGGAGGTTGGTAGGCAGCAGGGGAGGAGCAGGGGCTGGGGGTGGGGACAGGGCCAGGCCCGTCCCATCGCATTTCTCACCCCACCCTCCGTTGTTCCTGCCCCGCCCCCCTAGCTAAGGCGCATGCAGGAGATGCTGCAGAAAATGAAGCAGCAAATGCAGGACCAGTGACCCCACCACAGCCCCACTTTTCCATGGATATACTGCCAGTTTCCAGGCTGGCCCTTCCCACCCCTGGACCCCGACTGGCCTGGACTCGACACCGGATTCGTCTGGATCGCTAACAGGCCTGGACACAACCCCAATTGCAGAGTGGCCCAGACCTGGACTTTTTCCTACTGTTCCTGAACTGACCCAGAGACGCGGGGTCGCAGCCCCCAGCCAGCCCTAATTTATTCTCAGCATCAGCCCCTCCCGTCATTTGTGTCTGCTTCCAAGGGGCCTGGACAATGGCCCCCACAGCCAGCCCTCTCTGGCCTTGGGGGAGCAGGAGCTAAGTTGAGTGGTGACTTCTGAGATCTCCCCCCAACCCAGAAGGTCACAGCACTTAGATTCCAGGCCCTACTCAGATGGGCAGGTAAACCAAGGCAGAATAGGGGAGCAGGTCCGCAGGATCCTGGGCCTATTCCCTGCCCAGGGCTGCAGAGTGAACTTGGGAGCCCTCACTTTGTGCTGAGGTGGGCCAGGTCCTTCTTACCTCCTCACCCACTCACCAGGTAGCTCAGCGGGCAGGTTGGACAGCCGAAGCAATTAGGATCTCTCCAGACCTTAGGAGGCCAGCTGGCTGCTGGGGAGGAATAATGGGGCTGCCTACGCCCCTCCCCCACGGCCATGGCCCGGCTCCAGGAGCAGTGGGTGGTGGGCAAACTGGCAACCCCCATCCCTGGACCACCCTTCCCTGTTGGTCGCTGGAGGCCTGTTCCCCGCAGCAGCACTGTTGCCCCGGGTTCCTGAGCCCCTGGTCCCCCATCCCTCCACCCGCATGATCCCTGCCCCCAAGCCCCATTCTCCAGTTTGTTCAGTTGTGAATGCTGCGTCCTGTCCTGGTGACGGGAGAACAATGTTGGTGAACGTCGAAGAGGGTGTCCGAGTGCTCCGTGCGCCCCTGGGAGCGAGTGGGGCGGAAGCCCGGTCGGCCGGCAGCCTGGCGATAGCGCTCTATCTGCGCTGCCGGCTTGGCCTACTGGTTATTTGCGACGGGGCTGTGGTCGGTTCAGCGGGTGCGCCGGGGACTGGCAGGGGCGGGGCGGCTTTATCGCCCGGTTCTGCGGCTGCTGCCTGGCGCTCCAGAGCTAGCTGGACCGCTGTCCTCTCGCCATGGGCTCCGGTGAGTCTGGGGTCTGCCCGGGCCAGGCCGCTCCCTGAGTAGAGTCCGGTGGGGAGGTGCTCTGTCCTCTGGGCTGTAGTCGGGAGAGGTTTGGGTCAGACTTAGAGGGCACTTCCAGCCGGTGCCGGGCTGTCGGGGTGGAGAGGCTCGCGGGTGATGGGGGGCACGCGGGTGCCCCGGGACCCCGCCCAGGAGCCCCAAGGGCCGGGCTCACCGCGGCGCTTCCCTTCCAGGGCCGCGCGGGGCGCTGAGCCTAATGCTTCTGCTGCTCGCGCCGCCGGGCCGCCCGGCCGCTGGCTGCCCGGCCCCGTGTCGCTGCGCGGCGACGCGGGTGGACTGCGGGCGCCGCGGGCTGACGTGGGCTTCGCTGCCGGCCGCCTTCCCGCCAGATACGACCGAACTGGTGCTGACGGGCAACAACCTGACGGCGTTGCCACCAGGGCTGCTGGACGTGCTGCCGGTGCTGCGTGTCGTGCACCTGGGCGCCAACCCCTGGCGCTGCGACTGCCACCTGGTGCCGCTGCGCGCCTGGCTGGCAGGCCGGCTGGAGCGCGAGCCCTACCGCGACCTGCGCTGCGCCGCGCCCCCCGCGCTACGGGGCCGCCTGCTGTCCTACCTGGCGGAGGAGGAGCTGCGCGCCGCCTGCCCGCCTGGCGCGCTCTGCCGCGGGGCGCTAGCGGCGCAGCTCCTGCTACTCTGCCTTGGGCTGCTGCACGCGCTGCTGCTGGCGCTGCTGCTGTGCCGCCTGCGGAGGCTGCGCGCCCGCGCCGCGCGCCGGTGGCCGCTGACTACCCCGCTGGCGGAGGAGCCCGCGACCCCCGAGCCGAGCGACTGGCGCTGAGCCGTGCGGCCGGCCCGCTGACGGCCCCCCGCTCCGGGCGCATCCTCCGCCCACACGATCTCCCAGACGCTCCCCCCACCGCGGCCGCGCGCAGGGGCCCCACTGCTGCGCGGGCACCGCTGGCGACACGCTCGCACCCCCTGGACCTGGATGCCGAAGCGGGCCCGGGGCGAGCCGCTGCCCAGACCAGTCGAGCCCCCCACGCCATCTCCAGTGCGAATAAACCCTGCTCTCCATCCGACCGATCTCTGCACCGTGCGACTCGGAATCCCCCCCTCAAACCCAGAAAGAGCTCCGGGGATGATTCAAGGGGACACATCGCATGTTCATACACCCAAAATCACCTTCTGGGGTGCGCACAAGGTCTGGGAGTGAACTCACCTGCCACCGACTCTCCCAGAAGTTCTAGTGAGAAGGCACAGAAGAGCTGGAAGTACAGTGCCCACACTGGCGGGAGTGAGGACACGGGGACAGTGAGGACAGTGGACAGTGAGGACACTGTGGAGCAGTGAGGACACTGGACAGGACAGTGTGGGGACGGTGAGGACCCCACAGGAAGTGTAGTTGCCAGAAAGAGCAGATGCTCAGAGTGGCGGTTTCCGGGAGTCAGTGAGGGTCTTCCAGGTGGCTCTGAGGACAGTCCAGGGTGTGAGGTTTCCCTGAAGGCAGTGACTGCGCCACACAGGCAGCTTTCAGGGTATCAGGGGTGCACTGGGGATGGTGAGGGCGGTCGAGTGGCCCAGCAGATGCTTCCGGGGCATCTGAGAGAGAAGTTCTGGAGGGCAGGTGAGGAGGGAGCGAGCGTTGTGAGCTGGGGTCCACGTAAAGTTCCCTGCAGGGGTGAGGAGGCACCTGGGGTTGCAGGTCTCTGAATTGTGTCCTCCACCTGGCCGCCGCCTCCTGCAGGAAGGCACCTCTGACTGTTTCTCAGTCCCTGTCTCCCCGTCCCAGCCCTGGATCCAGGCTGAGCCACCAGGGCCTGGAAATCCTCTGTGGGTGTCCCAGTGAGGCTCAGGTGCTAATGAGGGCCTGGCGGACCCAAAGAGGGCCTGATGCATTTCCCACTATTGGGGTCCTGCTCCCGCCCTAGGTGTGGCCCCCACCTGTCTGGCCCTGTGAACAATGAAGGCTGCTTGCTGTTCACCCCAAACAGGACCCTGACAAGGAGCCTCGGGCCTGAGCCCCAGCTGCCTGGCACAGGAAGGCCCCCGGCTCCTCTGACCGGGTCGGGGAGGCTGCCACTGACACGGCCTTTGTCCTGGCCTTTGTGGGACAAGACAGATGGCCCTCCGGTCAGGCTGATGCTATCTCAGGGCTGCCGGTGGGACGTGAGGCAGGAGCCACCCCCTCCTTTGTGGGCAGGTGCATGGCATCCGGCCCATTGTGGGCTGCAGTTGACTGTCTGGCCGTCCATCCAGCCTTATCACCACATCTGGGACAGCGGCCCCTTTTGTACAAATAAACTGCCACCCTACCTCCCCAGGGAGTGTCCCAGAGCCCCTGGTGTGGGTCAGAGGCCACCCCCTAAATTCAGCCCCAATGTGGTGCAGGAAGCGGGTGTCACCCCTACTTTCTAGAGGAGGAAACCAGATCCCAGAAGCGGGTCTCCCTGCTGGGCCCCAGAGCTTTCTCCATGGCTGCACTGGGAGCAGAGCTGAAACCAGGCCCCTGGGACCCACTCTCCTCCTCACTGAGGACTTTGGGGGGCAAATGCAGGGCCCAGAGAAAGTGGCCTTGGGGTCCTAGGTGACCCCAAGCTAAGAGAAGGAGGCCCCCCTGGGCCATGGGACAAGGTCCCAGCACGAGCTGTGAGAAGTGGTGAGCAGGAGCCCAGCTCCACGGCCAGTGTCCTGCTGAGAGGGTGGGCATGAGGGCCCCGAGGGCCAGGAGATGCAGAAGACTGGAGCTTCTTTGAAAGAGGGAAAAGGCTGGCATCACAGTGTGGTCAGACTTAAGGAAGAACTTCCCACTCGGACAACGGGGCAGTGGAACCACATGGTTTCTCCAGGCTTGCCCCTCCCTTTTGCCAGTTCTCCATGATTTTGATGGGCTCCGGCCAAGGTACTGACCACAGGGGGATGCCGGCCTGGCCTCGCTGGCTGACCTGGCCCAGCCTGCTTGGAGCCCCCAGTCCCAATCCTGACCCTAAGCTGACCCTCCACACACTAACCCTGGGGCCTCAGCCTCCAGAGTGTGGGGAATTGGAACAGTTCCAGCTCAGGGACCCTGAATGAGGAGTGGACACCCCTCCCCCAGCTCCAGGGCCTATGGTGCCCCTCCCTCCAGCACTGTCCTCCATCTCATGGATGACACACCTGCCCCAGGGTCCCTTCCCCACTGATAGGCTGGTCCCCTCTGGGGCCTCAGACTCCTTCCAGATGGGAACAGGTCAGGGTCCACTCAAAGCTCTGCCAACCCCTCATACCTGCAGCCCCCAGGCTGGCTGATTCAGGGCCCCCTGCCCTGCAGCCCCAGGATCCCCTGACCACAGACTGGCCCCCCAGCTTCCCGGGGGGTAGGGGGGTGGCCAGTGGTGTGGCTCCCAGGACCCCCAGTCTTAGATCAAGGCCCAGCCCTTCCCAGGGCAGGCATGACCTTCCTGCTCTATGTCCTAACTATTCAAGGCCTCCACTCAACATGTCCTCAGCAGGGCGCGTCCTGGCCCTGCCCTGCCCAGACACGTGGTGCAGGACCCTAAGACTGCCCCGGGGCTCAAACCACATCCTGGCTAGTGAGCGACGACTGAGGGGTTGCATAGAGTGAGCCCCGGCAGGGCCAGACGGCGGCGCAGTTAGACAAAACCCTGACCTGTGCGGGGAGCCTCGGTGTTTTCATCCCTGAAATGGGCTGATGCCTGTGTCTCGTCCTCCCCGGGCGCGCGACCCCAGCCCGGCAGCAGAGGGCGCTCGCGACCTGCAGGAGAGCCTGTGCAGGGCTCCCGGGGCGGAGGGGCGCAGGGCGCAGAGACACCAGGCTCGCCGGGGAGCGGTGCTCAGAGCAGGACCTGCCCAAGCTGGAGGGGGCGGGCCCCGGGGTCCGCAGATCGCGGCCGTGGGGGCGGGGCGGGGAGGGAGAACGAGGGGACGCCCCCCCGCCCCCGCCGCGCGCTGACAGCCGGTCGCGGGGAAGATAAGGGACCTCTTCCGCCGGAGGGGAGTTGGGGGGGTGGTCAGCCCAGGTGAGCCCTCCGCCCTCCACCGCTTTTTGGTTCCGTAAACACTTATTGAGTCCCTGCTGTGTGCACCGGGCGGACGGGGGCTGCGAGGCCGCGTGGAGGGGACCGTGAGAGGCTGGCTGGCTCCCGGATGCCCAGGGAGTGGGACATGGGATCCGCCACCTCCTGACCAACCTGGCGGCGGAGTGCGGGTCCCCAGTGGGCGCCTCCTGCCTGCGGAGGGGCCGGCCGCTCGCTGGGCTTGGACTCGAGGGGCCCACGCGGACGAGGCCCTGGGAAGGGCTGGGGGCCAAGCCCTGGCCATGATGGGGGGTGGGCGCGCCGCCCAGACGGAGCAACAACACTGGCGTGGGTGGCGGGGCCCTGGGGGCCCATAGCTCAGCGCAGAGTCTGCGCCCACCCCCAGCGTTTCCGATGGAGGACAGGCAGCGGGTGATAAATCACCAGCTCCCACCCCCACCCACCGGTGCTGCCATGGAGAAGGGGGGCTTCGAGCGACAGAGACAGAGCCCGAGGCAGACAGAGACAGGCCTAGAGACAGAGACAACCTCAGAGACAAAGGCAGCTACAGACGCCCAAGGACACCGCCAGGTCCCCTTACCTCCCACCCCCAGACCCCCCTCCACCAGGCCCATCTGGAAACCAGCTGAGAGCCACCCCACCCAGCCTGCCAACCCCCAACAAGGAGGAAGAGGAGGAGGGAGCAAGGACTTTGCAGCCATAACTCCCCTCCCCCTGGAGGACCATAAATCAGCAGGGGGCTCTCTGGAAGCCCTCCCCCCCAGGTTGAGGGGGGTCTTTGGGGTCACTGGCCCTGGTGACTGGGCCTGGCCCTAGCTGTATCCCCCGCTCCTTTAACAGTCCTTAGGGGATCCCCCTGCTCCAGCTCTCTCTTTCTGCAGCCCAGTCACAAACCCAGAGCTGTCTACACCCAGTGCTGTCTACACTGGATGCGCAGTCTATCCTCCCTCTTCTCTCTGTCTGCAGACAGGAAACGTCTGCAGGGAGACGTCCTGTCCTATCAGGAGACCCTGGGCTGGCCCTGCAGGAACTGGGGTCAGCGGTCCTCCCCAGTGAAGCCTCCAGGGGGTCCCCTCTGCCCCAGGGGAAATGCTATCTGTCCCTCCTTCCATCCTGCTTTCCTGTCACCACCACCCCAGCTGCTGAGGGCCAGCTGGACAAAGGGTGCTGAGAGATGGGCCAGGTGGGCCCCCGCCACAGGTGTGAGCACCCCCTGGGGTCAGGCGAGGCTTGAGAGAGCCCACAGGATGCTCTCAGGACCTGCAGGGTGGGCCCAGACCCCGATCCCAGCCGGACCAGCCTCAGCAATCCCTGCCCTGGGCGTCTGTCCTGCAGACAACCCGCTGGACCCCTGTGGCAGAGATAAGGCCACCTGTACACGGGGAAACCCACAAACGTCCACCATGACATCTTTCCTGGCTTGTCTCAAAGAGTGGTAGGGGCGAGGACAGGGGCTTTCTCGTCTCAAAAGATCTTCGGAGTGCTGGGAATTCTGTGCCTGAGAAAGGCACTGAGTATCCTGGGGGCTGGCCAGGGCCTCGTCATGCGGATGGTCCCTTGACCCTCAGAACAAACCCCCTGGGACGTCAGAAGCAGTGACCCGGTGTGTGGAGGTGGGGAATGGGAGGGCCTCCTGGAGATGTCCAGGAGCTGCCTCACAGGGCAGGATCCAGAGAATGCAGGGGCAGGAGGTGCGCTGGGCTCAGCCCATGGGAAGGAGGGGGTGCGAGGGCCCCCTCCCCCCAGCATGCTGGGGGCGGGGGGGACGCCGTCCAATCCTTCATTCATTCCCAATTGTTCTCCCACCCGTGCACCCGTGAGCACCCCTGTCTGGAGGCTGCCGGCTGCACGGGGGAGGGCTGGGGTGTAGGTCCCTTGGTCCCCAGACCTCCACCCAGCAGAGCCCCCCACCCCCCAGCCCAGGTGCTTCTCTCTCTGCCAATCACACAGGACCCTGGGACCATCCCCACAGGAACCCTCAGAGGTGGGAGGGGCTGGAAGGGGATCCTTCAAGCTTTACCTGATGGACCCCCGTGGTGTGGGGATACGGACCCCAGGGGAAGTAGAGGGTTCCCATGGCAGCCACTTCTGCCCAGGTGTGTGGATGGGCCTGGCATGCCCGCCCCTGAAAGGGAGGCTGCAGCCTGGAGCTGGGGGTCCTGGCAGTGTGGGCATCACCCTGGGAATTGTACGCCCTTGGCCTCCCTCTGAAGGGCTCCCTGTGGGCGGCCTTGCTTCTACGTAGAAATCTATTTTGATGTGGTTTGTGTTGGGGAGTTTGCTTTTCTCTGTGCTTTGTTTATTTAAAGATGCTCTTGAAGAATTCCAGCCCGTCTGCGGATACTGAGGAAAGGGCTTCTGTCTGGGCAGGGTTGGGAGGGGCAGGGCCCCTGACAGCTGCCTGTCCCAGCACGCCCACCCATGCCCTGTGCCCACCAAAGGTGTACCAGCGACAGACCTAGAGCAGGCAGGGGCCCGGGGATGCCGCCATCCAGGGACGTCGCACAGAGGGGCAGTTCAGGAGGCTTTATGAGAAAAGTGGGGCAGACCTGTTTGTGCAGCCCTGGGTCTCCTGGCACTAAATGCCTCCCTGGGCAGACACTTCTTTGTGAGTCCCTGGTGGGGAGGTCCCTATTTTATGGGTCTTTCTGCTGCAGACCCCTCAACTGGGGCCTCTGCTCTGCAGGCCTCTTCTCTGTGGGTCTCTGGTGTGGGAACCTCTGGCGGGTGGGGGGGTCAGTGCCACCTCTCCTTATTTGGGGTGACGTGGCTCTGCCACAGTGGCCTCTGGGTCATCTGTCAGACCCTCCTCCCTGGGCTGAGGATCCACCGCCACCAGAATCCCTGGGGCCCACACTCCTGAGCCTCTTGTGGCGAGGCCAGCAGGAGTGACTGGAGCATGACTGTGTCCCCAGATCACCCATGGACAGGTGGAAGGGCATCAACGGCTAAAGCTGACCTGCAGCCTTGACTCCGTGAAGTTCCCTAGACCTCTTCAGCAATGCCATCGTGAGTCCACTGAATCCTCCCTAAATCCTTCCTGAGTCTCCCAACCTGCCCTGGGCCCTCCAGGTCCTCTCCAAGTGCTCCCTGAGGCTCCCAGACCCACCTGCATCTCAGGCTTGGGCTACTGTACCTGGATTGGTCCTGGCAGGTAACTGAGGTTGATGCCAGTGGAGCCCGGAGCCTGGCACCACCCCACAGGGTCCTGGTAGACAAGGTGGGCGGCGGGCACGGTGGTCTCAGGTGTGGCGGCAGGACTATGAAGGGTCCTCCTGAGTTATAGCCTCACTCCATTAGCGCCCGCGCCTGGGGTGTTCAGTGGCTGGACAGGCGGCGCCCCTGGGCCTCCGAGACAGTCAGAGCAGGTGGGCCCCAGGCACAAGTGAGGCGTCACCACCCCATACCTGTTCCGAATCCGCCTCCTCCCAATTCACTCGCCCTGTGTCCTCCCCGTGCAGCGGCCCGGGTCCCCTCCACCAAGACCCTCCTTGTGGGCTGTCTGGGGGTGAGGGAGACCCTGCACAGAACCTCGCGTGCTCTGGGTGGCAAGCCGTGTCTCTGAGCAGCCAGGCCACCTCCTCACGCGTGAGTGTGCGTGTGTGGACGGGAGTTGGATGGTGCTGCCTCCCTGGGTGAGCGGGTCCGCGTCCTCACACCTCCCGCGGGCGCGCGTCCCACTGGCCCGCCGTGCCCCTGTGTGCCCTCGGCCACCGCCCCTCCCTGCCTGCCGTGCCGTGTGTACACAGGCTTGTTTTCCCTGCCTCGCGGGCCAGGGGTGTGCTCGTAAATCGTGCAGCCGATGACACATTTATCCCGCGGGCGGCTGACGGTGTGAATTTATGGCTGCCCCTCCCTCCTGGCTGAGGAAGGACAGGGGCCCGAACACCCCACAGGCAGGCACTTACGGGCCGCTAGGCTGGCCGGGCCATTGTGGGGGCCACCAGGAGGGACTCAGGAGTGCTCCCAAGGTCTGGCCGGCTCAGAAGCCCTGCAAAGTCAGGGGACAGATGGCAGCTGAGAGGCTGGGTGGGCTCTGCCTGGGTGCGGGCTGGGGTCGGGGCTTCTAACCTGCCCCACCTCCGCCTCCCACCTATGAACCGGGCGGGACAGGAGGGGCTGCTTCCCTCTGTGTGGACTCAGCCCACCCACTGCTACTAGGCCTGTTGGAGGCATCGAGGTTCGGAGAGGATTGTCTGGAAGGGTGGGGACCCTGAGGGCAGCTGGGGCTGCCTACAGGGAGCAGGGAGGCGTGGAAATTCAGGACGGGGGGCCCAGAGCACCCCTGCCCTCCTCCTCCTTGTAAAGATGGGGAAACCAAGGCCGAGTGAGGAGAAGGGCCCAGATTCCTGCTTCCCAGCATGCAATGCGGGGGTCCCAGGCGCAGCCCCCTCCCAGGGCCCTTTGTCCAGCACAGTCTGCGCGTTGGGGGGGCAGCCAGGTCCGAAGATGGGAGAGACGATGGAACAGTCAGGTCCCCTTGGGCCACAGCGGGGGATGGGGGCCGCTGACTTCCCTCTGTCCGTCTGTCTGTCTCTGAAGGGGGTCGGGTCTCCAGGGGCCCCTCTGTCGGCTCTCATGCTTGCCCCCGCTCTGGTCCCCGGCCCCCCACCCCCTACCCGCCGGCCTGTCAGGATGAGCGATGGCGGTGCCCCTCCCCAGGCCCTCAGCCCCAGGCCGGTTCCCGCTCATTAGCCGCTGACACTGTTTGCTTTCCCGCCCGGGACACCCACCCCCGTCACAGGCCATTTCTCCCGGCGCCCCCCACCCCCGTGGGCCTGCCCGGGGGTCCAGGGTGCCGGGCAGGACCTGCGTTCGGCTCCCAGAGAGATGGCCAGACACAGCCCAGCCCCACCCTCACCTGCAGGCGCCAGCGGACAGATCTGAGCGCAATAGTCAGGCCACAGCGAGAGTGAGACTGGGCCATGCCTCTGAGCCTCAGCTGGCCCTGCGGTGACACTCGGACTGGGTCTCTGGTGACAGGCTCACACTCCCGTCTCTGTCTCTCTTGATCACTCGTCCCTATTTCTGTCTTTGGCTCTGGTCTTGCCCCCAGCCTCACCCCATGGAATGACCATTGAGCCGCCATCCCCATGCAGAAGGCACCTCTCCACCCGGTGTCCCTCTGTCCCCCAAGCAGCCCTGGCGCACAGTGTGTGAGTCAGAGGGTGAATCTATGATGCCAAGGCTTGGGGAAGAAGGCAGGTGGAAGGGTGACCAGGGCATAGCTGGGGGTGCTCCCTGGGCTCTGCACCCCAGCTCCAGACTGCTCCGAGCAGGGGAGGCTGCAGATGGACCGGGGTTGGGGGGTTTGGCGTTGGCTCAGCCTCCAGGGCAGACTTGGGGGCATGTCGGGGGTGGCAGGCCGCTTGCTGGCCCCCCTGCCCCCTCTCCATACCCTCCTTTAACGTCAACCCCCACCCAGTGTGGCCACAGCTGGGCGGCATCAGGGCCCACAGGCCGGTGGCAGCCAGTCCTTCACTTAAAAATGTGTTTGTGATTTTGGCGGCGGGGCAGATAACGGTGACGAATGGCCCGCCGGCCCCACGGGGCCCCCAGCCCATCTGGTTTGACTTTGGCCTGTCGTAGGGTGCCCCGGGGGCCCCACCCCTGCCCTCGGGCAGTACCCTCTGAGTGAAGCCCGGGGCCAGCGTTGGCAGTCCTGACGTACCTCTAACCTTTGCAGGCATTGGTCCCTCTGCTGGGAACACCCCTGTCCTCCAGCGAGTGTCCCACCGGGGCGACCCTCCTGCCCCGGGCCCGCGGGTACTGGACACTGGCCGGGTCAGTGTAGAGGCCACGTCCTGATCAGGTCTCTCCCCTCCACGGAATGGGGAGCAGTGGGCACCTGGCGTGAAGGTGATGGAGGTGGAGAGGCCTGTGGAGGGGGCAGGGCAGCCGGGGCAGGGCCTGGCCGCCTGGCCCGACGGGCAGCGCATGTGGTCATCGTCAGGAGGGATTTCTGACAGGCCTCCCGACCCTCCCGCAGCCGCTGAGGCCCCCAGACCATCGATTATCCCTGGAGGGCAGCTTCCGGGTCCAGCCCCGTGCTCGGCTGGGGGGCAGTGAGGTCGAGCTGAGCCCCTCGGCCCAGCCCTTCCCTTCCGCCCCTCTCTGGGCTTCTGGAGGGGGCGCAGAGGTGGGGGGCGCCTGCTCCTCCCCCCACAACCATAGGGGCACCCTGGGCCATCTCAGCCCAGGCCCTTGGAAGCAGCCGGACATGTGCTCGGGGTCCACTTGGTCAGTGCGACCCCAGGGACACGGGCTCCTGCATTCCCAGCGAGCCTTCCTGAGCCCCCCTGCCCAGTTTACAGACAGGGGTTGGACCCTGCCCTCAGTGAGGAGATAAGGGAAGGGGGCGCTTGGAGGTGCCCCCACCCATCTCAGGGGCGGGGCGGGGAGGGCATTGCAGGCCCAGGAGCAGAGCTGGGGGCCATCCCAGAGGCGCAGCCTAAACTGCTCTGTCCCCAGGACCTGCATCTTCCAGGCGGCCCTGGGTGGGGACAGCTGTGGGGAGGGAGAAGGGTGGCGCTGCTTCAAGACTCCTGCCCCCTCCCTCCGGGCAGGAAAATCCCTCTCCCTCAGTATCACATTGTTGAGAATTAACTTTGTTGAAATAAAAATTGGTCTTGGTATTAACTTGGCCTCGAGGATTTTCTCTGCGATCCTGGAGGCTGCAGAGGGGTCAGAGGACCATTCCCAGAGCTGGCTGCTGGCTTGGGTTTCAGGGGCGCCAACGACCTCCTAATCCTCTCTGGGCTGTAACTCCCTGCCTCTTGGGGACACGGTTCCTGGGGCTGGGGGGAGGGAGGAGCTGCTCTGGCCCTGCCTCCCCTGACCCTGGCCGTGAAGCCGGACAGCATGGACAGCGAGGATCTCGGGGGTCCGGCCCTGGTCCCCCCGACCCCTGATCCCTCCCCCACCCCTCCCCCATCTCTCCACATCACTTGGCAGCCATGGCTGATGTCCATGGGACTCCTCCTCCACCCTCAGGGTTCTGCCACAGCCTCGGTTTCCCCCCATAAAATGGGAGGCTTGGCCCAGCCTGGGTGCGGGAGGCCCTGCAAACAGACGGGCAGCCTGGTGGCCAGACGCTCAGAGGTGGCCCTTCTGGGAGGCGAAAGCCCCGATGTGTGGCCGTGGCCGGAGACCTCTGGGGGTGGGGACGGGGAGGGGGCGCTGAGGGCTCATGGCCGTTCACAGCCTCAGTCTCAGATGGCAATTGGCGGCCAGGCCGTGCACATGGCTGGGGGGTAAGGACAGAAACATGGGGTCCCCAAGACCAGCTCCCAGGGAGGCAAGCAGAGACATGTGTACCACTGCATCCACCAAAATGGTGTCTGTCTACACCCGCGCAGACCTGTGTGCAGCTGCTCCGAGAGCCTCTGGGGGCCTCACCTTTCACATGGCCCCCTCTGCCTGGTGCGTCCCCCTGGGGCCTTCCACTCATCTGGAGGGTGTGTCTGCCCACAGGGACGCTGAGCCCAAGGACAAGAGCAGAGGATGGGGCAGGCCGGGAGGGGCCTGCGGGGGCATCCAACTCTCCCCCCCACCCCCCACCTTCTGGCACAAGGACACGTCTGTGCCCTCATAGTCGGGGGTAGGCAGGATTTCCCAGCCGGTGGTCCCCTCACAGCCTTGTCCGACCACAGCCCGAGCAGTGTGTTTTGGGGGGTGGGGTGCAGCCTGGGAACAGGCTGAGATGGGGGCCTGGGAACGAAGGCGGCGGCCCCTGGGGACGCTCGAGCAGGGCCAGCTGTTGCTGCCTGGCTCCAATTCCCGCTCTGCGCTGAGGCTGGTCCCCCGGGCCAAGGCCGGTGGTCTGCCTGGGAGGGAGTGGGCAGGCTGGGGGGCCTGTGCCTTCTTCTAGGAGGTGGTCCCCGGGACAGCAGAAGTAGGAGGGAGCCACCTTCATGCTGTACTAGCTGTCCAGGAGGGCTCCCCTGTCCCCCAAGCAGCAGGTCCCGAAGCCTGAATCACCCGAGCCCCCCACCTCCACCTCACCTGGAGCCTGGGCCGACCACCTGCTGGAGCCTGTGTTCCATGCCCCTCGGGGCCCACCCCCACGGCCTTCCATCCTACTCCCCAAGCCTGGCCCCAGCCTGAACACTCCAGTCTGGTCCTTCTGTCCAGGGAGCCTAACTACCAGGACCAGGGCCAGCCTAAAGCTCCTACTCACCCTTCAGGACCCCATGCAAGTGTCCCTGTCCCTGGGAGCCACTTGAATGCTGGGCCCAGCACCAACCTGGTGGTGTCATCTTTTCAAGACTCCTTCCTAGTGGCCCTGCCCCAGGGCTGGACGCCAGGGTGGACACACAACTCCACGGCTGAGAGGGAGAGGCTCGCTCCCTGGGCATTTGTTTCCCAGCTGAACCGTCCTTGGCTAAAAGATTCCACGGGTCCTACTGGAGCAAGTTTGTCCCTCTAGGGGGACCCTGAGGCTGCCAGGACCCGTCCCTCCCCCACCTAAGTGTTCTGAGGAGGTAGACGGGCTCCAAAGAGGTGGGGTTTGCTGTGGGCACACTGAGGGTTCCCCCAGCTGGCTGTCCCCCAGACACTCGGTTGGCTTCAGCTGAGGCTGAGGGCCTGGCACAGAGGCTGCTGGGGTGAGGCTGGGGGGAATCCTCTTATTCCTGAATCCCTCCCTCCTGCCTGGCTGCCCCCTGGGAAGCCCCATGATCCAGGAACCTGATATTTTAAGACTTAAAGCAAATGTTTCTGGAGCCCAAGCTGCGCTGAGGCGCCCGCCCGGTCCTCATTGGGGGAGGGCCAGCCACAGAGGAGAGGACACCCCGCCCACAAACCAATCCTGCCCCTCCCTGGGCCACAATTTCTCGTGGCGGGAGGGGCGATGAAGCAGGAGCCCCCTTAAGGGGCCAGAGCCAGGGCCAGCTTCAGGACTGAGGTGGGGGACCTGGTGTTGACCCCCACTCTGCTGGTCCCTCTCTCTGGCCTCCAGCACTCTGAGAGGCCCATCAGAAGCCCTGAGCCCTCTAGGGCTGGCCTTCCCTGACCCGGGAGCCAGGGATGCCACCGAACTGCCCCGCTCTGCCACCATCAGGGTGGGCAAGTCCATGCGCTGCTCTGACCCACAGGCAGAAGCCAGCTGGAGCTCAGGTGGGAAACCCGAAGCTTCCTGGTCCTTGGAGCAGGAGATCTGGGATGGATTGGTGATGTCTGCCTGGGTTGCAGGTGTGAGAGTGGAGATCCACGGGCTGGAACGGGTTTGATGAAAAAGCAACATGCCCGGGTTTCTTAACCTCAACACCAGAAGGAACTCCCCAGTGCCTGGATGACAGAGTGGCCTGAGGCTCGGCTCAGGCCCAGCAGAGCTGGTCAGGGCAAGGCCCAGGCTCTAGGCCCTACCTGGACTCAGTGGAGCCATCTTCCTTTGGGAGAGTTTCCCAGGGCTTCAAGGGCTGAAGCATCATGGGTGGAGGGCCCAGGTGGGTGGGCGGACAGTGCAGGGCAGGGAGGCTTGGGCCTTGTTAGGGCGGACAGGGATAGGGCCCCTTCTGTAAGGAGTGTTCCAGACGCTGGACCAGCCCAGGCCCAGCTGGGAATGTGGGGAGTGGGGGGCAGATGTTCTGGGGATTCTTCCTGGGTTATCCTCATGACCCCAGTCAGCCGGGCCCCTAGCCCTCAAAGTACCTGTGCTGAGTCCCTGGACTGGTCCCAGCAGATGGGGCTTGGCCACACCTCTCTCCCCAAGCCAGCAAGCCCATCAGGGCCAAGAGTCTCCTCGGGCTCCTTCGACCATTTCACAGATGGGGAAACCGAGGCCCAGAGAGGGGACAGGCCTTCCAGGGCCACATGGACAGCCTACAGCCAGCCCCGCTGCGTGGACTTCTTCCCCCACGGCCCCTGAGGCCCTCTTGTCTCGGCCTGTAGGAGGGACGGCACTGTGGGCAGCTGTGGGAGGACAGACCTGACTGTGAATCCCAGCATCCTGCCTCCAGGGCCTGGGTGCTGTCTGCTCACTCTGAGCCCCGGCTCCCCACCTGACCACGGCCCTTCTGCCCTGGCGAATTCCTGTGCACCCTCAAAAACCCAGAGGGGCCTGAACCTTGAGCCCCAGAATGTCACACACATACCCAACTCCATCCCCAGCTGCTAATTCCTCTCCCCTGACAGAGGGATTTCTGTGCCTGGTGCCCCCTCGGAGACCACCAGTCCCCTCAGGTATTCCCAGGTCTGGCCCTGCTCCCTTACCTCACTGGACAAGCCACCCTCATTGCCAGACCTGGATTCCTGCTGTGAGAACAGACACACTGTCACCGTGCCTTGGTTTCTCCAGCTCTGAAATGGAGATGTGGATGTCAGTGGGTGATGAGCCCTGGGTGTCCTGAATGCTCGGAGGGAGATCAGGGTGGGATGCCTGGAGGAAGGGCAGCCAGCTGCTCACCAGGCCCCAGTGTCTGCAGGCAGACCCCTGCCTAACAGCCCTGCCAGGCTGTGGGGCTGGGGAGCTGAGTCCACCGGGGCTGAAGCCTGTAGAGCAGCCCCTCCCAGGAATCCCGGCTGCCCAGAAGCCACTGGCTCCCGGTGGTCACAGCCAGCGCCTGCAGTTGCTGCCACCGGCAGCCCAGGAGAGCTCCAACCCCCGTCCCCATCACTGCTTCAGCTCAGCACTGCCTTCTATTCCTTGGGCCTCAGTTTCCACGTGTATCTGGGAGAGAAGCAGGCGGGCAGGATTTGGGAGAGGACAGGGTGTCCTGGGCATTTAGGGTTAGAGTGGGGACAAGAGGCGGGCCATGGGGGGCCGGGAGGCGGGAGGAAGGAGGGAGACCCTATCAGTCCCCTCCAGAGGCGTGGAGAGGTTCAGGGCCCCCACGGGGGAAGCAGAGGAACCCAGTTTTAAATCAAAGGGAGACTGATGACGTGTGGGTGGGAGGTGCCCCCAGCGGGAGCTCCACATTCTGGGGCCTCGAGCCACTGCCCACTGTTCCCGAGGGAGCCAAGAACCAAACCCCCCTGTTTTCTGGAACTTGCCTGCACTCCTGACCCTGTGACCACAGAAGCCCCGTGGAGTCTGGGCCCTGGGTCCCCTCTCTGGCCTGCAGCCAGGCCAGTGGGTGGAGGCGGATGGGCACAGGACCAGGCCTCCTCTGGGATGCCCATGGGGTGACCCCAGTGGCTCAGGGTAGAGTTCCCCCACCTGTCTGCAGGTGAGGGCAGGTATGGATAGGAGGTGGCAGCGACGCAGGGCACAGGGATGGCCTCACACCCTGGCCCAATCCCTTCCCTTGGCCACACCCCTACCAGGGCGCCCTCCTCCCCCACCCGCATTCCCAGGCCCCTAGCCCTGCTTGGGCTCCCAGGCTCCAAACCAGAAAAACGAGATGGAGAACAAACAAGCAGGCTCAGGCTGCAGCCTCCAGCACGTCCAGTGTCCAGCACAGATCTGGCCATGGAGCCGGGTCCCACCCTCCTGGGGCACTGAGGGTCAGGGTGGAGGGTTCACCTAGGAGATGCGGAGTGCCGTGCCCCTGAGTCGGCCCCTCCTGCCTCCCCACCCTTCCTGCCACCCAGGCAGCCTCCCCTGCGCTGGCCCCACTCGTCTCTCCAGGGGTGGGCTCTTGAGAGCTGCAAAGCCCACTGTCCTGGCCGCAGTGGGCTCCCCAGGAGTGAGCTTCTTGTCACTAGGGGTGTGCAAACAGGGCCAGAAGACCGCAGCCGGGGGCTGCAGAGGGGAAGGGCAGGCTGGCAGGTACCGCCAGTTTCCCAAGGTCCTATTCAGATGGAGGGTCCCCAGACCCAAAACTTCCTCCTAGAACCCGAGGTTCAGGATTCTGACCTCTGGGACCGTGACGTGTCCCATGACGAGTGCAGTGCTGGCCGTGTCACAAATGCCCGCTTATTCCAAGGGGTCCAGGGGCAGCTGGGTGTCTCCATCTCATCAGCCTCCACCCCTCTCACCCAACTCCTGCCCCTCCACGCCCACCTCCTCCGTGGGTCAGGCCAGACCATTGGACCCTGCAGAGGCCCCGGACAGGCCTCCCGCCAATGCCTGCCACTCCTGCCCCAAGGGCCTTGCACGGGACTTTAGTCAAGCGAGGGAGAAACTGTGGGTTTGGATTCCAGCAACTGGGCTGACCCCAGCAGAAAACGAGGAAGAATCCGTCTCCCCCAGACTGCTTGGTGTGAGCCCGTATACTCCAGGTTCTTGATTTCTCAGTCTCCCCTCTACAGAAGGGAGTGGGAGGCAAGGCTTGTGCTTTAAGGGAACGGTTGAGGGGCCAGCTGGGCAGAGCCACCTCCAAGGGTGGGCTGGTGGGTGTCCAGGACTCGCCCACAGGGAGGAATGTGGCACTGGGCTCAGGACACAGGCCAGGGCAGGGCCTGGGGCCTAGGACTCAGCCTGAGGGTCTGGGGAAGGCAGCCGAGAGGTTGGGGGGAGCACCATGGACTCTGGGCTTGGGCTCTGGCCATGGACTAGGTCCCTGGCTGAGCCCCACCCGCCTCCCTGGGAGCCCTGACCGCAGCGGTGTGGGGCCGGACCTCACCTGTCAGTCTGCAGCAGCTTGAGGCTGGGGCGGGAGGTGAGGTCTGGAGAGGACTCCAGAATCAAGCTCAGAACAGCCTGGAGAAGAAAGGTTTTGGGCGGGTGGCCGAAGAACAAACACAGGGCAGGATGGGGCCTGAGGGTGGAGGGCACAGGGGATCCTGCAGGAGCACGGCACATAGAGACTTTGGACAGGGCCAGACAGTGCTCTGAGCATCCACTCTTAACCCCACATGGCTGGCTGGATGGTCTGTCACCACGTGGGGCCGCAAGCCCAAGGCAGAGGCTGTGGAGGCCAGAAGGTGCCCAAGGCAGAGAGGTGCAGGGCAGGGCAGGGCAGGGCCAGGCGGTGCTGGGTGGGCCCAACCTTCCCAGGGACCTGGCAGC
The DNA here is from genome assembly GCF_003676395.1 of Aethalodelphis obliquidens. Lineage (NCBI taxonomy): Eukaryota > Metazoa > Chordata > Mammalia > Artiodactyla > Delphinidae > Aethalodelphis > Aethalodelphis obliquidens. The sequence continues at coordinate 2,197,578 of NW_020838007.1, forward strand.
ACCTCAGACGTGGGGTGGGGAAAAGGGTAGAGGTCGGCCCTGAGCAGGACGGGACGGGCACCCAGCTGTCCTGTGAGGACATGCTGCTCCCCCCGCCCCCAGGCCTCGCCACCGGACATTCACATGACCCACGTCTGGCTGCCCGCCCAGCCTGCATCCCTGCCAATCATGCTGACCTTCCTCCCGCCAGCACCTGCTGGGGACTGACAGAGGTCTCTATTCCCGGCCAGGCGCCTGCTCAGGTTATATTTAGGCCATGGGTTGGGGGGAGGTGGGCACCAGGCTGCTGACCCCCTCCTGGGGCCCAGAGCAGGGCAGCTGGGCTGGGCTGCCTGCCTGGGCCCAACCTGGTGGCTCGGGCTGAGCTCTGAGGAGCAGGTTGCTGCCTGCGAGCCTGCTGTCCATAGCCGGGAACAGGCTGGGGCCACAGGCTCTGCCTGTTTCCAGTGGGAGCTCCCGGCTGTGGGAGAGTAAGGCTGGTGGTGCTGGAAACTCGGGGAGTCCAGCCTCAGGGGGGGCGGGCAGGAGCTCCAGGTCAGGGGTGGGAGAGGCCCAGCTGGCCTTTTAGTTCCAGAGGCTCTGATGTCCATGAGGTCATTCCCTCCTGGGACTTCCCAGGGCCCTGCCTGAGGGGACGCCTAGCCCCAGGTCCTTCCTGCCGCCCCGGACTGAGCCCTCTTCCCTCCTGCTGCCCGGCAGGATGTTCCCAGGGAGGAAATGGCCCCTAGGAGGCCACCCCATCCCTGCTGGAGCCCAGGGCCACTTCCTGCCCCTTGTGGGCCTTGGTCCTGCCCCCAATTCTGCCAGCCCAGGCCAGACCCAGACTTCCTGCCACCAGCAGCGTGGAGGGGCAGGGCCATCCCAGCTTCACCCGGGCCAGCAGGGACGAGCCAGACTCCCCAGACCCGAGGGCCTGAGAGCCTCTACCTGGGACTGCGGCACCCTGCCCACAGACACCCCCCCATCAGACACCCCAGCTCTGGCATTACCTGCTGCCCCCACAGCCCACCTCCACGGTGGACGGTGACCTCAGCAGTCCCCGGCCCAGCCCTGTAAGCTGACAGATGCTTTAGAGCATCTCCCCGGCCATGGCAGAGGCGGGCCCATCTGGCACCACAGGGCTGGCCTTGAACCAGCGGGCTTGCCTGGATCTGAAGGGCCCTATGGCAGAGGTCACAACCCTGCTCCGTGGGCAGCCTCATCTCCAGGGGAGGCCCCTCCTTGGCCCAGCCCTCCCTCTCCGCCCAGGCCCCTCACACCCTACTCGAAGGGGTTTCCTGGCCCTGCTGACCCCAGATCAGGGCAAGTTGCCGGCCACCCCCCTCCACCCTCCGCCCCAGGAAACATGCAGCTGGGGGTTGTGGGGCTTTGGGGCCGGGTTGAAGGAATCGAGGGCAGGGCTGGGGGCTCTGGAGGGAAATGGGCGGCCCCAGCCCAGCCCGCTCTGTGGTTCAGGAAGTGGGGGTCTCAGAAGCTTCCTCTTGGCCAGACGTGCTCCCGGTAGGGCTGGGCAGCCAGGGGGTCAGAGGCCTGGCCCCAGCTGCCCCTTCCTCTCTAGCCGGCCACCAGCTGGGTGGCCCGTGCTGCTGCAGGCCTCGGGCTGGTAGCTGGGTGTCCCTTGAGCCCTGCAGGTGGCCGGCAGTCAGTGCCAGAAGGTCTCTGGGCCGCCCAGGCTGGAGGCACGTCAGCGCGGCCTCTGTGAGTCCGTCGGCACACCCGGCCCTGCCTGGCAGGAGTCGCCATCAGATGGGTGTGGCGGGAGTGCCCAGCAGGGCCCACCCCAGCCCCGGCCTGTGTTCCCTCCTGCTGGAACTCCCACGAGCCTTGGTTTGCTCTTCTGTACAACGAGGTGACAATCCCTGCCCGGATGCAGACAGAGAGGGTGCCAGTAGAGGCTGGAGCCCGGACCAATGGGGTACAAGACCTCGGGCCCTCTGGGGCAGTGCCTGGGTCCCTGCCCTGTCACACCCCCTGAGACCCGGGGCCCATTGCCCGTCTCCCCCACACTCCGGTGTGCCTGCCACACCTGCCCTGAGTGGGCTTCCTGAGCCGGCACCAGGCCCCACACCTGCCCCCTGGCACGCACAGGGGCTGATAGAGCCTTCGGAGGTGCCCAGTCCGGCCAGGCCCTGAGTGCAGATGACTGAGGTGGGAGTTCTAGCCCTCTGAGAGACAGGTGGGCACCTTGGAGGGGCCGGGGAGGACTCCACCCTCAGATACGTTGGCTCGCGCCCCGCCCACAGTGGGGGCCCGCGTCGGTGGGGAGACTGAGGCGGGGGGAATGACTGGCCTGGGAGGGTCTCAGGGTGGGGTGAGACCAGCACCGCAGCTCATGAGTGTGCATCTGTGGCTGTGTCGCGGGCCTCACTGGCCCCCACCCCTGGCCCACACATGATGGGCGGTCGTCCATCAGCAAGGTCTGCCCCTCTGGCCATCCATCACCAGCCATGGCCACGGGAGGAACGGCCTGTTTGTTTTGCCAGCTCCGTGTTGCTCCCTGGGGCGTGAGCCGGAGGAAATGGCTATTTCTGCCTGGGCGGGCGGTGGACAGCAGAGGTGTGGAGGCCACCAAGGGCGGGGTCAGGCTGGGCTGTGGTAGGACCCCTGGCCAGGCAGGGCCCCTCATAGGTGCCCGAGGCCTTGCCCTGCCCTGTGCCTCAGTCTCCCTCTGGCACCAGGGCGAGTGACACTGGGATTTTCTGACTGTTCCCATGGCAGCTGTCTCCAGCCAGGTCACTCACCCCTGCCCTTGCCACTGGGTGGGGTAGGCTCAGGTGTCAGCTGCCACCAGGTGGGGGGGTCCCTTTGTCAGAAATCCAAGATACTTGATGCTGGATGTCCACACTGGCTGCCGGGAGCTGCTCTGGGGCTGGGCTCAGGCCGTACACCGATTGGTGGGGTGGGGGTGGGGCTGCCAGGAGGTCTGGAAGGTTCTAGGCACCTATTTGGAGATGTCCATCCTCAAGATCAGATCCAGGGACACTTGGGGCCACATTAAAAGAGACAGCGCATGTAGAATGGAGGAAGTGACATGCCGTACCAAGAGGGCAGTGTCCAGACCCCAGGGCAGCATCCTCAGCAGCTGCAGAGTGACCACCTCTGCCCAGTGAAGTCTATTCATACAGACGACACAGCGGCATGGTGCTCGGTGCCCCAGTCAGCCATCTCTTCTCACAACAACCCCCAAGGCTCCAGCAGTCGAGCTGGGACGTTTCTTCCCCCAGTGCAGCCTCGGACCTCTGCCCTTATCTGCGATGTGTAACACGGTCACTCCTCACTGCCCAGCCCTGGGCTCCCGTTGGACTTGTGGATGAGGGAAGCAGGCTCGAAAGGCCACAGTCTCAGAGCCACGCGGCGTGGGGCCCGGCTTCCAGGACAGGCGTCTCGTGAAGAACAGGCTCATGCTGTATCTGGAGGGCCTCGTCTGGGAAGCAATGCTAGAAGCCAAAAGCCAGAGTCAGGAAAATGCCCTCCAGACCCCATCCCCTCAGCCTTCCTCCAAGGCAGCCCTGCCATCCAGACACTTCTCCATCTGGGAGCAGCAGTCTCCTTCCAGAGCGTTCCTCCCTTATACCTGGCTGCTCCCTCTGCCCAGGCAGCCTGCACATGTCTGCAGGGCATCACTGCCTCCTGTCTCCCCTGAAGTAAGGCGCTGGCTGGTCTTAGCAGATGTTAGGAAGAATCTGCAAAAATTCCCTCCAAGGTGGGCGTGACTAATAGCGTCCTGTCCTGAGCGCGCAGAGAGGGTCGAGGCACCCAGGAGAAGCCACGTCCGAGGCCATTTGAGGGGACTCTGGGTGCTGAGTTGCAGGGTTCTGGGGAGAGGAAGGCTCAGCAGCCAGGCCCACCTTCCCCACCGGCACAGGGTGACTCCTGGGTCCCAGCCCAGGTCCAGCGCACAAGGGCTGGCTTAGCCCCACTTGTGCGTCACCTCCGTGTCTGGTCTCACTGCCCCCCATGCCCGGCCTGGATGGGAACAGTGACATGACCATCAAATGCCACTCCCCCACCCCCCAGGCTGAAGGACGAGGCGGAGCAGCAAAGCAGAGCGCAGGGCCCAGCAGGCACGAGGCGGGCAGTCCTAAGACAGCGTGTTGGTCGGTGGGGGCAGAGCCAGGGCACAGCGCCAGGAAGGAGGGGACACGTGTCTGGGACCTGGGCAGGCAGGCGCTCTACAGAGGGACTGGCCACGGAAGTCCGGGGCCCCTGCGCCATGCTGGCTTTGTCCGGGCTGCCTCGGTTTCTCCAGTGGGCACCTCGGGGGCTCCCATTGGCCCCAGGGCCTGGCTGTTCTCAGTCAGGCCTGAGATAGCCCAGCGCCCACCTACACGCCGCCCAGCATGGGGCGGCCAGTGCGTTGGGTTCTGGCAAACACCCTGGTGGGAGGGGCTGGGTTGGCTTTGGGGCACCAGTGAAAGCTCACATCCTTCTGTCTGTCTGCTCAGCACAGCTGATGCCAAGTCCCCACTTAACAGGACAGGGCCTCCCTCCTGCCCCATAGCATGGGGCCAAGGCCAGTCTCACCCACCCCTCTTGGCCTCAGTTTCCCCATCTGGGAGGTCCCTCCCCTCTGCCCTGGTCCCCGGGTTGCCCACCACTGGCACCACCTTGGGGCCCTGACAGCTTAGTGGGTGCAGGGAACCCAAGAGGGGGCTTCAGCAGCGGCGAGATTGACCCAGCCCCTGCCCTGCCAGGGGAGACAGCGGGAAGGGCCAGGCCACCCCTACATGGATGCAAGCAGGACCCTCTTGGCCACGTGGGCAGAAGGGGTCGGGTGGGGGGGCTTCGGTGTCAGAACCAGCTCCGAGCAAGTCCAGGCCAGGGACTGGGGGAGTGGGCCCGCGGGCAGGGGCCTCAGGGCCGCCAGGCCGCCCCCTCCCCGCAGCTGTCTCCTGCTCCTCAGGCTCCCACCTCCCCCGCCGGCCGGGACTCCTATTTCACTGAGGAGATTAAGACCACCTGGCGAGAGCCCCTCCGGCCCCTCCCCTCGCCCCAGCCCTGCCTCCCAGCCCGTCGGCCCCTTGAGGTGTCCTCCTGCCCCCCTCCCCACCCCCACATTCCCACACGGCTTCGCTGCCTTCCTCTGTGCCTGGGATCGCCCCGGCGCATCGATGCTCTGAGCCCCGAGCCCTCCAGTCCTCACCCATTGGGCTCCACCAGCCCTGCCTGGTGGCCCTGGCGCCACCGCTGTCCCCACAGCGATCCCTGTCCGCATCCTGCCTGCCAGGCCCGGGGTCCTTTCCGCTCAGCCTGTGCTGCAGCCTCCGGCAGTCCTCACAAGATCTCGAGAGGGACCCAGGTCAGCCCCGCGCTTCAGGACGACAGCCTCTGAGCCTGGGCCCCGGGGGCTCAGGCGAGGGCCCTGTCCAGCCTGCCATGGGCAGCCGGCTGGGCCTGACGCTGCCTCAGACAGACAGGAGGAATCTCAGCTCCTAAAACCGCAACCCTGAGCGTGCCTGTTTGTTTGCTTTTGAGAAATTCCAACCTGGTTCAGCAGAGCCGAGGAGGAGGGAAGGGATTTGTCTGGCTGGGGCGGGGCGGGGCTGTGCTCGAGGACACAGGAAACAGAGGCCAATGTGGACACCTGGGCTGGCGGGGAAACCAGGCAGAGCGGGCCCAACTGGACTTCCTGGGGGCACGGCCAGCATCCCCCCTCCCTGAATCCCCGCCAGGTCCCAAGGCCCCACAGGAGCACAGAGACAACAGCTGCCCTACCCACAGTCCTGGGGGACCAGCTGGGCTGGGGAGCGGCCCAAGGAGCCTGGGACAACTGTGCCATCAGCTGAGGAGCCACGTTCAGGAGCTGACGGGAGTTCGCTTAATCCACACTGTGGGGCTTCCAGCTCTCTCCCCATTTCTCAGACAGAAACATTGAGGCTTGGGGAGGACACAGAGCACTGCAGGGTGAGGCTTACGCCTAGCCCAGCTTGTGATGTCTGGGCCACACCATCCGCCCTGGCTCTGCCTGCTCTGAAGGGCCCATCTCCTCCAAAACGTCGTCCCTGCCTTCTTCCCAGCAGCTCCTCCCCTAGAAGGGGAGTCCAGACAGAGCTGCTGGGGAGGGACCTGGCTGCCTCCCCTGGTCTCCCCAGGCCTCGGCCTCCTATCTGCCCACAGGGTCCTGGAGGTTGGCCTGCCGAGGGCAGTGGGCAGAAGCTCTGGACACCAGGTCGGTGGTTCTGGGCTAATGGGGTGACCCAGCGGCCCTGGGGGCTCCGCCAGGGAGCAGAGGGGACGGAGAGGGGCTCGGGCACAGAGCCAATCCTCCACTGCCTCAGACCAACTTCTACCCGGAGCTTCTCCAAAGAGAAAGCTGGGCTGTCACAACGAAAACGTGGACAACTTGAATTTTTTTTTTTAATAGATATCTGAAGAGAGGCATCTTTTATTTATTTATTTATTTTTGGCTGTGTTGGGTCTTTGTTTCTGTGCGAGGGCTTTCTCTAGTTGAGGCAAGTGGGGGCCACTCTTCATCGCGGTGCACGGGTCTCTCACTGTCGCAGCCTCTCTTGTTGCGGAGCACAAGCTCCAGACGTGCAGGCTCAGTAGTTGTGACTCACGGGCCTAGTTGCTCCGCGGCATGTGGGATCTTCCCAGACCAGGGCTCGAACCCGTGTGCCCTGCATTGGCAGGCGGATTCTCAACCACTGCGCCACCAGGGAAGCCTGACAACTTGAATTTAAATTGCTAACTGAATCAAGCATTTAATGGAAATTCCAAGTCTGATATATTCGGTTATTATAACTGCTGTATCTTGAAGAGGACACACGATACATCCTTTGATTGTGGGGAGCTTGCCCTGGCGAGGCCCCGTTAACAAAGGTGCAGGAGTCCCCCGCTTGGCGGTCATTGCTCATGCCTCTGGCCCTGCCCCCGTGTCTTCCCAGAGCTTCCTTGCTCATCTTACCCACCAAGCCCGACTCAGGGCTGGGGCCTGAGCATGGAGACTGACCCTCCCAGAAGGGTTCCCGCTGAGTGAACTGTTATGGCAGACTCTTCCTGTCCCCAACGTCCAGGGCATCGTCCTGGCCATTGGACCTTCCCCCAGGGGCATCATTTGAGGGTGTCACTTTCAGGAAATAATCCCGCAAGAGCAGACTGAAACGTTTTGATCTTCATTGTGCAGTGCCTGAGGCTCCACATGGACCTTGTCCAAGCCAAGTAAGGCTGAGGACCAGCTGAGTTACTGAGGTGAGAGTCCTCGACATTGATGACTTGTTACAGGGTCACTGTAGGGGGTGCACATGCACGCGCATGCGTATCTGTGTGTGTGTTCTGCACGTGCCTGTGTGTGCACTCTGGCCCACGTTGGTGTGTGCGTGTGTATGGTGTGCTACACAAGAGTGTGCGCACGTACGTCTGTGGGTACGTTCACGTATGTGTGTGGTGTGTGCATGCATGTACACTCGTGCCCTTGCTCACAGTTGTGTGTGTACCCAGTCGGTGTCCCCTGCCAGCCAGAGGAACCTGAGAAGAGTGTCTGCAGGTGTCCGGCTCTGGCCTCTCGCCCTCAGCCAACACACCCAGGGGCTTTGAGGGCCTATCCCCTTCCCTGGAGAGTGTGGCTCCCCCTGTCCTGACCACAGAGCGGAAGCTGTGGGCGGCCAAATCTAGGTCTCCTGGGTCTCTGAGCCCCACCTCTGCCTGACAGCACCTGGGGTGGAGGGCCAGTGTGGCCAGTAGATGGACAGACAGATGGACAGCCAGCTCCCCATGTGGCTGGGTCCTCCCACCAAGTGGGCAGCTAACTCAACAGGCTGAGAAATTGGAGAGGGGCCCAGGGCCAGGCTGTGTGTTGGGCCGTCTGTTTGTTTGTTCTAGAGCTGTGGGAACTTCCAGCCTGCAGGGGGCCCTGGTGCCCTGCGGGGGGCAGGGGGTGCTATCACCCAGGCCCGACCGACAGCCCCATCCGGTCCGGCCATCCCCTCACTGTCTCCGCCCATCTGTCCTCCTGGGCACTGGGCCCAGAAGACAGCACCCTCAGTGAGGGGAGTACAGCCAGGCCCAGGGCGGATGGGAGGCTGCACCCAGCTGTGCATGGCTGTGCTGACCCTGGCCCATCCCTTCTGGCTCTGAGGGGCTGGTGTCACAGCAGTGTGTGCCTCTGTGCTGCTTCTCTGTCACCCCTCAGGTGACACCCTCCAGTGTCCGTGTCCGCCCCCTCAGTTGCCCTTCGTTCAATCTGCAGTCATTGGCCCCCCGGGGTCCAGGCCCTTGGATCAGGAGGCAGGTGGCACTGAGGACTTGGAAGAGTCCCAGGTGATGCCACAGAAGGGGCGAGGGCACCAGCCCCTTCCCTGGGCATGGCTCAGCTCACCCACCCAGAGTCATCTCCAAGCCACCAAAGAGCACATGCCAGGCTGTTTCTGGTCCCCAGCCTTTGCCAAGAACTCCGTGGGTTCTGCCTGGCACCTCCTCACAGTCCTCAGTCCCGCACACATGAATCGTACTATGCACCTGGGGCTCAGGGCCCAGCACAGGGTCCCCCACCAGAGTTTGGGGTAAGAGTCCACCACCAAGGAAGAAGCCTGGGTGGGCTCGCAGGGACTTGTGCTTCAGTTGGGGGCACCCCGAGGGAAGGGCCTGGGAGCAGTTAGGGGGCCAACAGAGCCACTGCTAGTCCAGGTGCATGGAGCCCCCAGGCTGGGGAGAGGGAGTCGCCTCCTTCAACCTGCAGGCGGTGTCACAAGAGACCAGGCCAGCGGGGTAGGGGCAGGGAAACCGCCCCTGCCCAGGATGGATGCGGCCTCACTACCAGCTCCCACAGGCCCTGGTCCCAGCCCAGCACCGCCCCCCCAGCCCCCGCACCGCGCAAGGGTCTGCAAACCCACGGGAGGTCGCGCAGACCGCGCTGGAGCCAGTGGGGCCACGAGCTTGGCGCGCAAGAGCCACCGGCGCGGACAGCGCCCGTTCCTCCCCGCCTCATGGGTGGAGCCCATGAGTCCTCTTCGGCTCCCCAGCCAGGGGCCAGGAGAGGGAGGCCACCCCACAACGGCCCCACCCGCCCACCTCGGGGGCTCAGGGTCGCTGCCCATTCACGCCCAAGCGGGCCACCCAGAAAGCCCCATTTGTCGGCATTGCGCCCCATGCGCTTTTGTTGGATGGAGGCAGATGAGACGCACCCAGGGGCCGAGGTCCTGCGCGAGGCGCCCACTATGGGCGGGGAGCGGAGAGGAGGAATGGAGCTGCGAAGGGAGAACGGAGCTGCCCTGCGCACCCGCCTCTCCCGGCTCCACCGAAGTTCACCCCCTCCCGCCTCCCGCCAAGGTCTGGCCCCCGGAGGCCCAGCCACCCGGGCCGCGGGGCCGGGGAGGAGCGGCTGCTGGCGGCAGAAAGGCAGGGCGCAGGCCGCTCCCGGTGCGGGGCCTGCCTGCGAGAGCACCGAGGCCCGTCTAGGCAGGCCCTGGAGGCAGTTCCCGGTGAATCAATCCCGAAACGAATGAACCGGGTCAAGAAAAGCCCAGCCTCTCTCTTTCTGAACCCCGGGTGGGGGAGATGGCTCTGCCCCGCTCGGTGCTCTAGTTCCTGGGGGACGGGGTCCCCAGTGCTCCGCGCACTCACATCCTCCAGCCAACCGCTCAGATCCATCTGTGTGCGCCTGTGCCCCAGATAGCGGGAGACCCAGGCTGGGGGAGCGGGTGGTGCCCCACCTTGTCTCGCGGAGCACGTGAGCACAACAATCGGTGGGCTTGGCGCCCACCAGAGATGCACAAGGGCGCGAAGGTCCTTCCAAGGGTGGGAACAGAGAGGCCCAGAGTGAATTCTGAGCGCTGCGCATGGCGCTGTCGAAGTGCCTTTATGGTGGCGGGAGAGTGAGGAGTGGGGTCCCCCCCAAAGCTGTGAGGGCTCCAGTCTTGACGGCTGCCCTGAGGAAGCCACGTGCGCTCCGGGGAGGCGGAGCTGGGTGCAGCAGTGCAGCCAGACTCTCCAGGGGCCTCCTTCTGCGCGCTGGGGAGAAAACCTCTGAAACAGCGCTTGCTTCGGGCAAAACTCTGAAGATGCTGGGGCGGGGGATGAGTGAGCCTCCAAACGCAAGGTGCCAGGGGAAGCGCTGGGATGGATCCCAGTGCCCACGTGGGACCCAGTGCAGGGCCTGCAGAGAGAAGCAAAGGCTGCAGCCCGTTCTGCACCCAGGATGGGCGTCTGCCTCGGCTCCATCCCGCCCCTGCCGCCTCCCGTCCTCAGCTAGACTTCTGGTCCCCGTACCTCGCGGAGGCCAGTCAATGCAGAGCCTCGGTTTTAGGGCCTGTAAAGTGGTCTCATCCTAGTTCCCCCTTCGCTGCCAAGTGGCGCAGCGAAATGCGGGTCTTGTCTTCAGCCCACGTCCCAGGTGGAGGGGCACGCCGCGCCCTAAGGAGGCAGAGCCCGAGCAGCGCACGACCCCCGGCAGCGCCCAGACCTTCCAGCCCGGTCGGGCCGGCGCCCAGCCAGGCCTCCTACCTCGCGCTCCCGGAGGTGCGGCCGGCAGGGGGAGCGAGGCGGAAGGGAGCCGCGGCCGCTCCAGGTGAGGGATGAGGACTTCCCGCAGGCGGCGGCGCGCGCGGACACGGTGTGCGGGGCGTCGCGGGACCAGAGGGCGCGAGCTCTGTCTGGGCGGTGGGGGCACTGTGGGTGGGGCGGTGGCGGGCGGTGAGGAGAGCGGCGGATCGCTCCGGGAGGGACGGAGGAGGGTCCGAGGAGCTCACCCCGGAGGCGCGGGAGGCGGTGACTCCGCAGCGTTCAGGCCTCTTTGGGCCCCTGCAGTTGGATTCCAGCAGGGACCGGGCGTTGACAGAGGGGTTCGGGGTCTGCAATTGCTCGGGTGAGTAGCTGCAGCCGGGGAAGCAGGGTTGCCAGTCCCAGGCGGAGCGGCATGGGGGGGCCCTGACCTCCTCCAGCGCTCTCTCGACCAGAATTGGCCCATTGGCCCATGCCACAGCGTCCTTTCTGCTCCCGCGCTTTTTCCCACCTAGCGTGGCCTCCCAGATCCCAGCTCAGGCATGAAGGGGTTAATGAGGGGCTGGGAGGACCCCATCTCCTGTCTACCACCTCAGACTCCGAGGGCCAGGGACCTCAGGACAGTGTCCCAGGAGGCTGACCCTGCGACTCCAGAAGCCCCAGAGTTTTTCACTTTCATTTCTCCTTTCTCAACATTGGTGTCTGCCTCAGACTGGGCACCTGCCCACTGTCTTCAGGTGTTCGCCCAGGTATACAAGGAAGGCTCCCCAGGTGCACAGGACACAACCACGGGCACCCCCACATGCCAGGACAGCACACATCCCAGATGGCATACAACCACATGCACCCCACGCACCCACCTGCAGGTTGGATGCAGACCACCAGCAAGAGGTACCCATGGTGACCGCTCTGCATGCCTCTCTAGGTGCAGACCCTCAGCACGGGCTCCCCTCCTGCAGCACCACCATGACCTGCCCCCACCAACTCCCCTGCCAGCCGGGCTCTCCCTCCACCAGGAGCATCTCCACCTGGGGTCCTGGAGGCCTGGTGCATCACACCACTCCCTGGACCTGCTCTTGGGCCCCACAGATCACTGTCACTGTCACTGTCACAACCCCACATGGCCACTGTGGGTGGGGGGCACACCCTGGCAACAGTTTCCCTTTTCTGGCATGGTCCACAAAGCTGCAGCCCCAGCCTAGGGGGTGGGGCGGGGCTCACTGTACTTGAGGTCGCAGGCACCCACCCCAGTCACACAGCAGGGCCCACATGCTCACCGACTTGCCTCCAGCCATGTAGCTTTCCTGGACCTCAGGCCCAGGAGCCAGGCGTTTCCCGCTGGAGCCCACTCCCAGGTCCCCAGTTTCTGGGCCTTCCTGCCTCAGAGCCAGCATCCCCTCCAGCCTGGGATCTGAGGCCCTAGGACTGTAAAAACCCTGAGAGAGGCTGCTGCTTCCCACCCCCGTCCAGGCAAGCGCAGGCAAAGCAACAGAGGCCTTGGAAATGGAGGCCTGACTGCCAGAGCCTCAGTGCAGGGCCAGAGAGGATCCTGGGAGCAGGGAGGCCTGGCGCCCTGCTGGGGAGACTCTGGACTGGAAGGCCATGGATGCCCTGAACTGGGCAGAGAGGCCTCAGAGGCAGTAGGTGCGCGGAAGCACAGGCCAAGTCAGGTCTTAGCGTCTGGGATGCCTGGGCCTGAAGGCCCAACTGGGCAGCAGGGCCTTCCCAGGCGGGCAGGCTGGCTGTGGGGTGGGTGGTGAGCGAGGGGCAGCATACGACCCGGCCGGCGGCCTGAATTCCTCCGACGTGTCCTCGGCTCCCTCGGCCAGTCCAGGCCCCGCCCCCGGCCCTCCCTGCACCCGGCCGGTGCGCGGGGAGGTCGGAGGAGCGGGCACTGCCCACCCTCCGGATGTATAAGCGTCCTGGCCAGAGGCGAGTGGTGCGCGCGGGTGCGCGTGACGCTCGGGCTCCCGGGCTGCTTGGCCTGGGCGGCGTCCCTCTGCTCAGGGTCCCCAGCCACGACAGTGAGCCGACCGAAGAGGGCTGGGGGCCGCTTGCTGGGCTGGGTCCTGTCCCTGAGCACCGAGGAAAGGACGACGCCGTGGCCCTGGGGCTGTCTGCCTGTGGCCAGTGCCGGAGCCCGGACTGCCCTCTCCTCACCCAGGTGCAGGGGCAGCCGGGGAAGAGGAGGTGGGAGGACAGGGGCAGGGCCGGTGCCCCCACAGCTTCGGGCTGGGGCTGGCGCTCCCAGCATCCCCACCTCCCCTCGGGGGCTGGGGAAGCTGATGGCTTCGCTGTACAGAGGGAACCCAGGCCTCGGGGAGCAGCGGGATGTCCAAGGGGTGCTGGTCATGGAGGCCCCTGGGAGCAGAGGCAAGGGGCCCGGACCTTGAAAAGCAGGAGGGCCCACACCCCCAGGGCTTTCAACCCATCAGGGCCCCTCGGCTGCCACCGGCCCAGAGTGGGGGGCCGTGACACCATAATCCCCTGGGCCCAGGGCCGGCGGCTGTGAGTGGCACCGCAGGCCCCCGCCCCCGGGGCCCGAGGGCTGGGCCGGCCTCGGTGGGGCCGGGTGCACGCAGTCGGAGGCGGCGCCGGTCAGGCCGCCGGGCGCCTATGGACGCACGGAGCCCGCTGTCTCCCCGGGCCAGCGCGTTCAGCATTGCCTCTCTGGTTGCAGCAGAGGCCGCAGAGCACACCGCTCGCCTGGAACCCGGGTTCTCCGACCCGGCGAAGCTTCGCAGGCTGCTGGGATCCCCGGCCGGGATGCACTTCAGCACCGTCACCAGGGACATGGAAGGTGAGCCTCCTGCTACGTCTACACGGACCCGCCCGCCAGATCCCCTGCCCCTGCTGCCGTGGGGCCCAAGCAAAGAGGGTTGGCAGGATCCGGGCAAAGAGCGGGTGGAGGGAGCTCTGGCGGGGTGAGTTCCAGGCTTCTAGCTTGGACTCTAGGGTGGAGAGAAAGGGGGGCATCCTGCCCAAATTCTGTGCCCCCATCCAGCCTGGGGACCCTCCAGCCTGGGGACCCCGCTGCAGAGACCCGCACGCAGCTAGACACAGGAGCAGAAGAGGGCGAGGGGAGGCTGGGAGGACAGGAAAGAAGGACCAGAGAAAGGCGGTGGCAGAGGGGCCGTGAGCTCAGAGAGGCGGGAGGAAAGGAGAGGAGCGTGAGATTGTCAGGGGACACGGAAAAGGCGGGGGGCAGCGGGAGAAAAAGAAATTGAGAAAAGGAGAGAAAACAGAAAACCCAAAAGAAGAAAGATGAAAAGGAAATGAAGAGGGCAAGAACGAAAGAGAAGAAAGTGGAGGAAATTTTACGAAAGAAAGTTGAGTCATAAAAAAAGAAAAAGAGAAAGAGTTCAGTTTTTATTCAAAAAAAAAAAGAGTTAAAAGCCATGAATAACAGAGAGACGCACGCAGAAAGGAGGGGGACAGGCAGACTGAAAAGAAAGACAAAGCGCTGAGGGGCTAGCAGGAAAAAGAGGAAGAGGCAGAAAATAAAGCAGAAATAAGGAGACTCGAGAGAGATAGTGGAAGGAGGAAAGAGGATGCGGAGGGGAGACTTGAACGAGGAAGACAAAGGTAAGGAAATA